>NC_090927.1:981007152-981307800 GCF_040938575.1 Ambystoma mexicanum
AACTCTCAGATACGTCAGCCAGATAAAGATGAAATAGGCACAAGGCCAATGATAGGATGATATGATATGACATTTATAACGCGCCTATACACAAGTGTTTCAAGGCACGATGAGGCAAGGGAGGGGGAACAGAGGGAAAACAGAGACAACGATCTTACTAGGCCCGGTGACATGGAGATCACGCAAGTACAAGGGAAGGGGAAGACGAAAAGTGCAGGGGGAGGAGGCAGTGCAGTACATGGGAACAACAGTAAAATAAATAGAATAAATAAGCGATAAGTAATATTGCGGCCAGCTGGTGACAAGTGCAATGGTAAGTGCAGACAGCAGGTGTCAAGTGCTGGCAAGGGGCTGTAGGGATACAGAAAACAGTCCCCAAGTGCAGGGGTATGCCAGGGAGCCTTTGGAGGGGTGCAACTGGCAGGGGAGGGGACCTGGGCCAGAGAACAGAGGGTAGCCAGGTGACCAGTGCAGTTTCAGCCAGGATTTCAGCAGGGGAGAGGAGGAGAGAAAGCAGAAGCAAAGAGGAAGGTTTTGAAGGGCATCCGGAACAAGAGATGGCTCTCCTCAAGTTTCAGGGAGGCAAGGAGGCTGTTCCAGAGGGAGGCCACAGCCAGAGAAAGAGAACTACCACCAACTTGTTACTTTGAGAAGCGACTGACCCTGAGGGAGTTGGATGCTGATGAGCGAAGAGCTCGAGAAGGAAGATATTTAGGAAGAAAGAGTTGAAGGTATTGAGGCCCCAGGACCCAGAAGGCCTTGTGGACAATGAAGAGGGTTTTGAACTTAATCCTTGCAGCCACTGGGAGCCACTGCAGAGATTTCATTCCTGGAGAGATACGATCCCTGGGCTTGAGGCCAAGGACAAGTCATGCAGTCCTGTTCTCGATGAGTTGCAGAGGGCAAAAAGTAGAAGCAGACACATTTAGAAAGAGGCTGTTGCAGTAGTCCAGCCTAGAGAGAAACAGAGCTCTGGAGACAGTGAGCTTCTGGGGGAAGGAGAGGAAAGGAAGAATACCTCTGAGGAGGTGTGGCTGGTAGTGTGACTTCTTAGAGACGTCGGAGATGTGAGGAGAGAAGGAGAGTGTGGAGTCGAAGGTGACCCGAGGTTTTTAGCCTCACAAGTGGGAGCAGGAAGAGGGCCAAGAGAGGCCGGCCAGAGAGTGACAGGAAAGGAGGGAGCAGGTGTGCCGATGAGGAGAATCTCTGTCTTATTGGCATTAAGGCAGAGATCATTGGCGGCACACCCACCACTCCTGGATAGCAGACAAACAGTCAGAGATGAGCGAAGGAGAAGACGTGGTGGAAGGGAGCCTGAAAACGAGTTGAGTGTCATCCACATAGCACGGAAAGTTGGGGCAGAGAGAGGCAATGCTGTGGGCAAGAAGTGCCAGGTACCGGTTAAACAGCCAGGGGGAGAGGTTAGACCCATGGGGAACACCAAAGGTAGAGATAGAGGAGAGGAAGGACCCAAGTTGGACCTAGGAGGGTCGATCAGAGTGGAAAAAGGTCAGCCAGGCCAGGGCCTGATCGGTGATACCCAGGTTATCACAGAGACGGTTGAGCAGGTTGGCATTGTTGACCATGTCAAAGGCAGAAGAGAGATCAAGTAAGATGAGGACGCAGGGGGTGTTGGAATCGAGGTTGGACAGCAGATCCTCACAGATGTTCAGGAGAGCAGTTTCCATGCTTCTGGCAGCTCTGAAGCCAGACTGATGGTCATGGAGACAACCAACTGATTCAATGTGAAGATTAAGCTGGGCGATGGCCAGCTTTTCCAGGAGTTTGTCCGGGAAAGGAGTGATGGAGATTGGGCGATAGTTAGCCGGGCAGGAGGGGATGGCAGTTGGTTTCTTAAGAGGCTGCACAAGGGAATGCTTCAGAGGGGAAGGGAAGACACCAGTGGCGAAGGAGTGGTTGCAGAAGTCAGCCAGAGCAGGGGCTAAGGTGCTTGATGGTTTTGGAGGAACAGGGGTCAACCTGTTTTGACGAGACTTTCATAGATCAGTCTTGTCTAGAAACCTTGTCTGGGGAGAAGAAGGGAAAGGCAGAGAAGGAGGGAGGAGAGATGAAATGAGAAGCCAGGGCCGTGCAGAGGGCCTGGGAGGGGACACGAGAGGTAGAGACTGCAGCAGGATTGGCCAGCTCCTTGCAGATTTTAAAGCGTTTGGTCGAGTTGTTAGATTCCGCAGAGACGCAGACTTGGATGTGGGCTCTCTTCTTGGTGCGGACAGAGAGCCTGCATTGCCTTTGGAGGAAGTGGCAGGCCAGTTTGTCAGAGGATGTACCGGAGGCACGCCATTTCCTCTCAGCCACCCTGCATTTGCGTTTAAGGGTGACGAGGTCTGAGTCGTACCAGGAGTTGCATTTGGCTTTGGGCTTCAAGCGAATCCTTGTGACAGGGGCAAGAACATCGAGAGTATCAGACAAAGCAGAGTGGAGCATGGAGAGGGCTGTGTCAGGGTGTGAGTCAGCCAAAGGGGGAGGGGGTGGTGAGAAAGTGGCGGCAAAAGCCTCAAATGACGCACCCTTCAAGGGTCGGATAACCGAGAAGGTAGGTGGCAGTGTGGGAATTGCCTTGGCCTGCAGGGTGGAGAGATTGAGCAGGGAGGAAAGGAGAAAGTGATCAATCCAGGAGAGGGGAGTGGTAAGAGGGTTAGAAAGGGGAAGGTCTGTAGAGATCAGAACATCCAGAGTGTGTCCTGCAGAGAGTTGGGCCAGAGGGGAGGATAGAGAATGAAAGAGAGTCGCAGAGGTCACGAAAGAGTCCAGAGGAAGGACAGGAAGCATCCAGGTGGATGTTAAAGTCTCCAAGAAGGAGGAGTTCAGTGGTCGAGACCAGGGGGGAAGAGGAGAGGTAAGCCCACTCAGATAGGAAGGAGGAGATCTCACCAGGTGGCCAATAGATGGTGGCCACGGTAAAGGAATGGCTAGGAGAGAGAGGGAACCTGCAGACGAGGGATTCAAAGGAGGAGTAGGCCTGCAATCTACATCCCTGCTTGACTCCTCTTTCAGTCATTATTAGATCACTCAGTGTCACGAGTGCGACACGGAACTGGTCTGTGTGGCGCAGTTGGCGGTATGCTCACAAGGTACAAAGGTATCCTTCCAAGATGGCGTCAATTCCTTCGTGCGCTGGTCCAGTTCTTCTATCGGATCGAGAGGCCGTGACTCCTCCTCATCAGCACGGAAGAGTATTTCCAGCATCAACCCCAAAGGACCAGCGTGTTGCTATGACTATCGTGAGCCACGCTCCGTGAGTAACTAGGAATCATTTAGATATCCCAGACCGCTCTACAAACCTCTTCTTTCCCACTCCCTTCTAATCTCTCTCTCGTTTCCCTATACAGTCTTCTCGGACGAATTCCCAGACCAGTCCCTCCCGGTTCCGGTCTCCTACTTAGACATCTCAGCATTTGCTCTCCAGTAAGTGATCCGCGATTTCCCAAACTCTTCCCTTCCTTTGAATCAGTGGTTAACCGTTTTTCTTTCACTCCGTATTAGCAAGGGCAGAATCCCTCCAGAACTACAGTACCCAGACTCCTCTTCCTCCATAGAAGTTACGTCTTCTCACGGAGGATATTACAACCCTTTCCACACTAGGGTAGGTACTCCACATTTACATCCCATTCTCAGATCAGCCGTACCGTTCTGTTCTTACCTTTATCTCGCATATTCACAGAACGTACCTCGGCATTCCAGTCACCTCTTCGCAGGCGGCCAAACGCCAACAACCTTGTGACCAACACCTGAAACCCATTAGAACTCCTCCCAAGGTACAGTTGGCATTTCTTTCCTACTCCTACATTTCCCTTACCATAAACACTGAACACTTACCCTTCTTAATTTGTATCTACAGCCAGAGGCATAGACACGGACACTGACATCCTCAACGTATTAGTGCCTGCTGTAGCTGACTCTCGACGCTCGCTAGCCTCGACAGCCATCTTCTGGAAACCTCCAAGATCCCCAGCTACCAGGGTTTTTTCCCCGACCGAGGGTTTCCCTGACACCTCGACTCCACGCCTGTTCCATTAGGCAGGGAGAGGGGGATTCAGGTATTTCCCTAATACCCACACTGCATTCGAAGACAAGATAAGAGAGCCCACTGTTATTCTGATTGCCTGTACTTATCAAGACTACCTTTGCCTTGGATTGTAAATCCGCCTGTTTTGTTGATTTTGGAGCTTGAGAAGATAACACTCAGACTATCTGTCTTATCCAATCTGACCTGTAATTTCTTGTGTTTAGGAAGTTCCACAATCATTGCTAAGAGTGACTGAGGTCCTCTGCATTTTTTTTAACTTACTCCACAAAAGGCTTCTATTTACAGTATCGAAAGCCTGCGAGAGATCAATCCATGCTCCAAACAATATAGATCCACCTTTTTGAAATGATTTGCTAGAGACTAGACTCATTAACAGGCAATTGAGTGATGTGGATAACCCTCTTCGGAAGCCAATTTGTTGTTTGGACATAATTCCCTTATTCTCAGCCGAGATCTCAAGTTCTTTCAATACAATGGCAGCAAAAAGCTTGCTATTCACATGTAGAAGGGAGATCGGGCGCTCATTTTTAGGGTCTTCTCAATCTCCCTTCTTGTAGATTGGTATTATTACTGTTCTTTCCCAAGATGCTGGTAGTTGTCTGGACCTCACAACTTCCTCAAAAAGTGCTGTTAAAACTTTTGACCATATCACAGTATTTAATTTTAAGATTTGATTGGTTGCCCATTTGGCCCAACTGCTCGTGAGGATGAGGATTTTTTAATTGCCTCTTCTACTCTAGAGACTCCAGTCTGTAAAGAAGGAAAGCCATCGCCTGCCATTTGCTGTCGGCTTTCTTTTTTGACTTCCTATTCGATTTGTTGTTTCCAAGCATTGAGAATTTAGGTCCCCCATTAGAATGATATTCGCTGAGCCATACTGAGCCTGTGTACTCAACAGCAAGTTTGTCACAGATTGTAAGAACTCATTGAGACAGGAATTCAATGGGTTCCAATATAAGTTAATCACTATATTGTTTGTGACACAGTTTCGTCTCCCGTTTCTATTTTGACTGCCAGAATACCCTGTTTTTTGTTGCTCTGGAGTAAGATGTTATTCAATTTTGAGTTTCGACAGGCAATCAGAAGATCCCAGAGGGCTGGCCCTTGCCTCTACTTGTGGCAAACTGTTCTGTTATTGAAAACCCATCCACCTCAAAGCTAGACATGAGTCAGGTCTCCTGGAATGCAATTACGTCATGGTGATTAAAGATTGCTTCCCTGTTTGCTCTATTTCAGAACAAACTAGAGCCCCTTGTGTTCCAGCCACACAACTCCAGTTCCTGTTTTGCTAAAGGGACTCTCCTGGAATTCCCAGCTTCTTGAAGATCTGAGTTAGTATTTCTGGCAGCAAGGCCCATGCTTTTTTTTTGCCATTAATGCTGTCTTTCGCACTCATTCACTTCACTGCACTGGGCTCCCCTTTGGGAGTGTCTGACCATCACTCATTCTCTCCATTTTAGCAGGCAACTCAGAAGAAGCAACATAGTCCCGCTTTGTTAATTCCTTGTTTGCTGCCAGAATTGCACTGGTTCCCAATCTAGATTTTAAACCTATCTCCACAATGTTTCTGCAGTTGGTATGGGAAAATGTAATGTATTGTATATATGTGGCCGAGACAATGAAAAGATGTGTAATTTCCTTGAAGATGGATAAAATCATGCTTCGATTAGGGGTTTTGATCCTGTTCCTTTGTTTCAATCAAACCTTCGGAATTGCAAATGGATACGGGCTGGGTAATTTCTCTTCTTGCTCATTTACCTCCATGTTCTCTCGACCCTCTACACATTTATATATGCATCTTTCCTGACCTCCCACCCCTAACTAGATGTATATTACAGGGTTCTTCTTGTCTTCAACCACCATCATAGGGGGAGTGATCTCCTGATCCACATTTGCTCTTCCTGGAGTGCAACATTCCTTGTTTTGATCTTCTAATTTCTTTCCCCTTAAAAATATGGGCACCAACTTTAGTGACACTTGTACGGTTTCTATTTGAATTCTTACCATATTTGCCATCACTGTTGGCTTTTGCATTGACATTTCTTTGTTTGCAGATTTTTGTGCACCACCTTTTTCTAAACCTTTTTTTCCCGCTGGTGCTAAGGTGTCCCTTTTTGCATTCTTCTCCCTTTTCATTGTTGACTTCTCACTGTCCTTTGCTGAAGGTAACTTTAGAGCTTTGATGAAATTGTTGTGTCTGCCTTTCTTATTTTCCACCTTTTCCGATTTTTGGTCCTTGTCTATTTTTCTTTTTCCTGTTTCTTGTTTTTTCTTGTTGCTTGTTCCTGGGTTCTATTATTCCGCAATTTAGCTGGTGCGAATTATCAGTAGGACAAATGGGCTCCTCATTCTGGAAGTACGCTTCCTCAGAAATTTTCTCTAGACGTATAAACTCTTCCATCATTGAAACAGATAAAGGTGTGTCATCCAATGATTTTTCTTCATTTTCCTGGGCGTAACCCGCACCTGACATACTCTCTTTTGTCTACTGTTACTATCAAGAACTCCTGTTACAGGAGGGTTATCGACAAGATCAATGTTCACTTCCCCATCCTCCTCACCTGAATCCTCTGAGGAGACCTTTCGCTGGGTGAGCTTCTTCTTTGATTTCTTCGTTGAGAAGAGAAAGGGTCGTCCTCGGTAAGAAGCCACCCTGATTCCCTGTTAAACAGGGAAGCAGTGGACTCCCTTCCCGCGGAGACCAAATGGAGAGGAAAAAAGCAGCCGCTTAAAAAAACCTCTCAGTAGTGGCAGTGGTAGCAGACTTCCGGGTGGTTCTACTAGTCCAGAACTGGATTGAAGGAGATCCGTAGCGTGCAGTGGAGGTTCTGAAGGTAATAGCAGAGATGAAAGGTCCTGGGCTTGAGGCTGAAGGGTGGAGGCTATACTGGAGCCGACGCCCGGGATGGAAACTGGCGTGGATTAGGAGCGGAGTCCAGCAATCAGGCCAGGTAAATGCAGAGCACGAAGGGAGGCAGGCGACAGACTGCCGGAGCGGAAAGGAAGAGAACCAGGAAGGAAGAGCAAAGAGCGGGAAGGAAAGGAGAGCGAAACAGCGAGGGGAAAAGCGAGAAAAGGAAAGCGGAAGAGGCAAAGAAAGAACCCGAGTAGCGAGATGCTCGGGTAGCAGGAGAGGGAGCAGGCAGCGAGGCAAGGCAGGCAGAGAAAGCGCGAGGAGAAAAAACACAGGAGCACAGCAACAAAGTGAAAGTGACCTAGTTGCATCGCGCCGAACCCAGAGATGGGCGGGGCTAAATACTGAACCGGCGCTAAGAAGCAAAAAGACCAGGAAGTGAGAAACAAACCTGGAACAATCTAATGGCGCCACCAACGCCAAGCGTTCCATAGCCGCCAGCGGCCACCGGGAGACGGCGGCGTGACAGTTACAACTCTTTACCTATAGATATTACATTTTCATTCGTGAGTTCCATTTGTGTGTTTTTCCTGCCCATTTCACCTGCAGATCTCTCATTATGGATGATTGTTGGATGATTTCTGTCTTTATCATTTTTAGTTCATCATTCATTATTGAATTTATAGCTGTTCTCAACCCTACCCTAGCTTTGATACTCTACCACTTCATTAGTTAGTTCCATTAGAATGTCTGTGTGTGTTTGCACCTCCCACTTCAGCATTTCAAACACATTGACAAGAGAGCTCAGAACATAATTTAGAGCTGAAAGAGTTGAGTCATGCCCTTTCTTTATGTTTGTTCTTTTCCCTTGAGGCTCTCTTGTTATTTGTTTTCCCACTTGTTGGTCTTCCTACGCACTTTGAAGTGTCTGCTGCAATTTCACACTAGATGTCAAGATTGCCTTAATTCATATGATGTTTCCGGTGGAATATGTGGGTTGTCTGAGTGTTCTCCCCATGAGATTGTTAATTTTCGGATGGGAAGGGGATCATATTCAATTGGCAATGGTGTATTTGATAACAAATTATCTTCTTCCACATCTAGCTGTTCCACATCCTGAGACTTTCATTTGGGAAAAAACTCCATTATTGTTTTTTTCATCATAGTGGCTGTCAATGTGTATTCCTTGTTCTTTACTTGTGCATCTCTTGAGCTAAATTGGCAGGGTGTTGATTGCTGTTGTTCTCTCCCCCATTTATATAACCCAGAGGTTGAGGGAAACTGACCGTCTCTAATTAGATGTTTGTTGTGTATATCTTTTTATATTTGTTCTCACAACAAAAATTCTTCTTTGAATCAATCCACACTCGGCTTCCTGCCTGCATGATTTCTTCAATTTCGGGGGCTTTTAGATCATCCCACAATGGCCCACTTCTTAGATTGTATATGTGTGCCATTTTGCAGAATTTATCAGCGGATCTATGTGATTATTGCGACGGCCAAAAATGGCGACTTTTTTTTAACCCTTTACACCACATATATATACTCTAAACACCCATATATATATATGTGGTATAAAGGGGGGGTTAAAAAGAAAAGTCAGCATTTTCGGCCGTTGCAATTCCCAGGTCGACATTTTTGTACGATTCCGTTATTAGCTTGATCTCATATGCGGCACTGATATATTTCTTAATTATACAGATTGGAATCACTTTTCAATTACGTTCTCTGACCACTGTTTGTGAGGTTACTAATGATCACAGCTGACAATTTGGCTTTTCTCTCTCTTATGAGGTGATATAATTTATTCATAGGGGTTTTGGGTGTTGAAGGGTTGGAAGTTGCAAAGAGATTTCTGAGTTAACTGCAACTGCCTATATTTAGTTTTTCTTGATTGCTGCTGTTAGTTCTGTTCACTCATTTCTGGACACACCAACACCAACATAAGGTGAGCTCACCACAAAGCGCAGTCTCTTGCTTTTAGATTTTCGTCTGCCTTTGTTTGCCGTACTCGGTCCTCACTCTGCAGACAGCGCAGACCATGGGAGACCACTTCTGCCCCACTTCCGCGCCACGGTCCGCGCAGCAACTGGCATTTTATGAGCCTTGCACACAGCATCCTCTGTAGCAGCTCTGCCTTCAGAACAATGGATGGTGAGAAAATACTCGCTGGCTCTCTTACAGTAGACCACGGCAGACCACTTCTGCCCCACTTCCACAGCCACTTATCTTCATAGGGACATGTTTGTTAGCAGTGGCCCAGAAAGTCTTTGCAGGGGCAGGGACACAAATAGACAGGCAGTGCCCCCCCATCCTGACAGGCAGTTCGGGAAGGCGGTGGTGATGTTGAGTGCTCCCCGTCCTCATGGGGAGCACTAAACCAGTGAGATAGGCCCCACTGGTGATTCTTGACATGGTGCATTCTCCACCTTGCAACAGAGCACCGTGAACTTGAAGATCCTTGTCACAAAGGATTTGTCCAAAACGTGCAGTGCCCGCCCTGGAAATGGGGTGCCCCGTTCAACAAAGGCAGGAATAACCAGGTAATTATTATATGCGGTGCTGAGCGGAGCATCAGCACGACCTTCTGTTGTGAGGTTCAGTCTTCTCTAACTGTCCCAACGGTGCTATGCTCGCACCGCGCCCAATGTTCTTTTGTGTTGGTTGAGGGGTTCCCTGTGCGCCTCATGAGCTGAGAGATCCTTTATGTTCTTAAAAGTGAATATCTCAAGTTTGGTTGATCCGATTTTCTAACGTTTTGTGGTGTACACGAGTTTATGATAAAGGCTAGATGGGTACCAAAAATCTTGAAAATTGAAGACAATTGCAAACATGTGCCCTGTAAGTGTGGTTTCTCGGGTTCCATGGACAGCCCAATTTAAATCACCTTTTTTCAACAGTGTTTTTCCACATGACATTGTTTACAAAATTTCACTAAATGTAGAAACCATGAGCGTTCAGATGTGACCAGGTCTGCTTGCCAAATTTGGTGAACTTTAATGGACTATTGCTATACATCTGCTGTGTATGCACATATAGGAGTACACACATGAAGGTTAGATAGATAAGTAGACAGCTAGATATTTATAGAGATGTACATAAGAAATGGCACCGATTGGACGCAGTTGCAATATGTAATTGACAAAAGAACTGGGGCCATTTATCATGGGGGAAGAGGGGATTACGGGAAAATCATGTAAAATCTGCGCTTTCCCCGCGCCCGAGCTTGTTATTAGGAGTGATGACTGAAGCGGCGGAATTATTCCGGACTGTAAGTTATCAAGAGCCCACTAATTTCACATTACAGCCCATTGACTGCGACTGCGTGATTGAAGGGTTTTTAACAATTAACATAATCAGAAAATGAACAGAGATAATTTTTTATTCAACTCATTACTTTTTAATCATCTATTTTTTTTAATTAATTTCTTCACTGAGAAGATAACAGGAAGTGAGGCGAAAAAGGATGTGCTGCCTATACAGGCAGAATGTACTATGGGGTGACCTGAAAGCAGCCCCCTAAAATAAAAGACAGAAAATGCACCGCGATCAAAAACAATGGCGCCACTAAAAGACGTAAACTAAAAAGCTTTGTGTGTGAGAGAGAAAGATGTTGGGTGAAGTGTGTGTGGCAGATGATGCATTGTGTGTATGTTTATAGCTGTGTGGGCTGAGGAGACTGAGACAGTGTTAACACAACTCTCTCTGACGTGAAAATGACACGTGTATTTGCGAGTGTGTGTGTGTCTGTCTGTGTCGTAGGAATAGACACAGGGTGTACTGTGTACCTATCTAATAATGAGAGAGAATGGATACAATGTGGCTCATTATGGGTTTGGCCGTAATTCTGGAGGGATTACTACCAAAGGCCACTCACTCAGTCACGTAATTTAACTGCAGGATTACCGGTAACAATGGTGTTAGTGCATATTTTGACTGACTTCATGAGGATTTTGGAGTATTTACCAAGAGCGGTAATTCTGCAGCTTTTAACACTCCAATATTTGGAAGTTAAGTGGAAGAGTTTGCCGCCAGCCACATACACTTCATCTTCAAAGTCAGAATTCAGTGTGGAGAAAAACTGGCGGTAATTCTGTTAAACCAAAACATGGCAGTAATGGAATTACCGTGAAAACTTTACTGCACCACCAAACTTGAAACGAGGCCCATTTCTGTGTTCCTGTGAGGATATGAGAGACTCCTTTTGTAAATTACTGAGTGAGACATTATGGGTGACACACCAATTAGGAGAGATACAAGGTTTGGGAGAAAGAGTGTGTGGTTGGAAGGTAATTTGGTCATTTGCATTGCAGGTTGGCTGGGTACAAACAATATATTCCCAGGTTATGTTTGCTATATATAATATATATATGTAACACACAAAATGAAGGGCGCGCTTCAGTTCTCAGTATACCTGGCAACTCAGGTGATGCTCTCCTTCAAGCGCTTTCAAGCCTTTATTATTATTATTACGGTATTTATTGAGTACGGACCTAGCTCCGAGAAGCAATGGAGCGCTTTACAGAGGTATACAACAATAAAGATGCACAACAGAGCGCTTTAAGGGGGAATACAACAGTACAGATGCATAACAGAGTGCTTTTCCGAGGTAACAACAGAACAGATATACACTGGGGGGGATACAGATGGGCACAGAGGAGGGGTACAGCTGTACAGAGTGGTGGGGAGGAGGAATAGCGGCAGATGACGTCTAGTGAGTCAGGTGGCCTGGGAACGACGTGATGGACTAGGTGTTGAGGAGGCAAGATTCCTAGAAGAGGTGAGTCTTGAGTTCTTTTCTGAATTGTACGAGTATGAGGGCGAGTTTCATGCTGATGGGGAGGAGGTTTCATAGTCTTGGGGTGTAGGCAGAGAAGGCTTGTTTTCTGGCCCTTTCCTTTTTGCAGGAGCAGATTTCAAGTATGCACGTGTCCTGCGTTTAGGATACTTCTCAGGTGTTCAGGGTGGAGGCATTGCCCCCACTGAGGTGGGATAGGACCAGTGCTTGAACAGTGGATCTAAAGCTGTTAGGAGGAAGGACGAACTTGACTTTCTGCAGGAGGGGGAGCTGATACCAGGCTGCCTGAGGTTTCTTAGCTAGGTGTGTCTTGAAGGAGAAGTGTTTGTCGATGTGGAACTGAGGGACTTGGGGCAGGAGGTGAGATTTGGTGTGAAGCCCTCAAAGTTCATTGTTGATAGCCGGGTCTGTATGAATGGGTGTTCGATGTTGTTGGTGAGGAGTAAGAATTCGGTCTTGGAGGGGTTGAGCTTCAAGTACGCACTGGACATCTGTCACGACTCGCTCCCTTCGCTCCCGTTCCCACCACTTGGGGGCATGATTTGGGGTTTATTCCCTACTGGACCTTTCCTCCGAACCTTATGCTACAGTGCTGTGATGAATTGGGAGTGCTAAATCCCTATTTTCCAAGCTACTTCCCTTCCGGATCCATTCCAGGTTTTTGGCAGCCAGCATGCTTCTTTAACCAAATGACTATGCTTCCCAGAATGCCTGGCCCACTGCTCCACCTCCACCCTTGCAGGACAAGGTTGGGTGGAGGATAGGCAACACCTGTGGCTGCAGGTGCAGCAATCAGCACACCTGAGGCATGTGCTCGTTAAGCAGCTTTAAAAGCCTCAGTCTTACTTCAGTCCAGCGCTGGTCATCGTTTGCAGTGTTCCTGTTGTGACTAGTCCCGTGTTCCTTGTTCCTTGCCTTTGCACCTAGTTCCTAGTTCCTGTTTTCTTGTTCCTCCGCCCTGAATCTCGGATTCATGCGCTAATTGATTTCTGGTCCCTTCATTCCCTTTTTTTCTTCCTCTGTTTGCAGGCAGCATTTCTCAGTGCTTTCCCCTTTTAGATGCAGCCCAGTTTGTCTGTGTTCTATATTTCTTTGACTCTGTCCTTTGCTGCTGTAAACCTGTATGCCTTAGCCTTCCTCTTAGATTAGCTTCCTGTCTTTTCCTTGGAGGGGTAGGGAGAGGTTTGCATTGGTTATTTCGTTTTTCCCTGCTCCTGATCCTTACTTTCTATTGGGATCCATTCCATGTTTTCCATTGCACTTCTGCATTTATTTCCCATTTGATTATTAGGTGTGGTGTGCGGTTGTAGCTAGCTCCTGTGTGAATGCTTATGTTTTCCTCACTAATTTGTAATCACTATTCCAACTTAGGTATTTAGTTTTCCTCCCATTGCTGTTATAGCTTTTCTGGGTCCCAGTTTCATCAACAGGATTCGTGGGCTAGCTGACATTCAAGAGGTTTATCTCGTCCTCGTGAGTACTGTTCTTTAGTTCCCTTATTTAATACCATCAAGAGTGTTAGTTCACAGATCCTGTCATTGCTTGCCCTCCACGTGGGTGTAGCGCTGTCAGTACCTGTAACAGCAATTGGGGGTAAGGCGCTTGCCGACTTTCCTCGCGGTCAGGTGCTTACCCCACATCCCTTTTCATATATTGGTTTTGTTGTCACACTCTATTTACACTCCTGGGTTCTAGCATACATGAGTCGTTGTTCCTGTGTGCACGTAGTTTAATTCGAAGCTAATCACTGTGTTATTTAGTGCACATTTCCCTTGCCATATTCGCTGCCTTTGTACTCGCCTGACTAATCCTGACAGAATGACCAGCCAAAAATTCCCATTGAATATGGCAAGTTTAAGAAAGAAAGGCAGCAAGGCCTCTAACAAGTTTGTACAGAAAGCTTCCCCTACATTTACCTGTGACAATCAAATCACTAGTCCTGACTTAAATGAACTCCTTGTCACGAATGGGCATTTACGTGCAAAGTATTTTTCCCATAGGATGGCACATCCTACATTGCCTGATCCTAGTTCTGTCTTTTGTTTTGATCCAGATTCAAGTCAGCGCAAGCCTTAGCCGCAGAAAACAACACACTGTTAGACTTATTATACAAGAGTACCTCTGTTGTTGAACCCCATGATTCCAGTTGTGCTTCACCTCAGATAAAACAGTTTCATGGTACAAACATAAAGAATGGAGGGCAGGGGAGTTGCTAGGTCTGGAAAAGACCCGGGGCTAAGCTGATGTCAGAACTGTTGGGACTGGGGGCTAGCTAGTCTTTTGGCTGTAGCTCCTGAGATTCTATCCGGGGCTACAACCAAAAGATCAGGGGCTATAGCCCCCCTAGCCCCCCCTAGCAACGCCCCTGATGGAGGGGTTCCTTGCATAACTTCTGTTTTCTACCCTCAGTCTAAAGCATACTCCTTTGCACAAGTACATACTGTAGTCCCTAATGCCAAGAGGTCTAATGTCAATAGTTTGCTTAAGGGAAACACAGACCAAGTTAGTAAGAGAAAGTATAAATCTCAGAACCTGAAAGCAGTAGAGGACAATGCACAATCGGTTCACATCCAGATTGCTAGTGCAGGATCCAGCCCTGATGCCACTATGCCTCCCCCTGTGCCTACTGATAGTGATGTACAGTTAATGCAGGGCATGCTAAGAGCTAAGCTTGAGGAGTTAAGACAAGAATTCATTTCTTTACAAGAGGAGAATAAAACCTTGCACTCTTTACTGAATACACCTCAGACTTTATCCGTTGATGTTGATGAAGTGAACACTGTTCAGCCCCTGAGTGCAGAGACTTTGGTAAACCATGATGTTTGTCAATATGTTAGATCTATTGGGAGTGAAGGTCTTTCTTCTAGCACAGCGCTTAATCTGGGCACAGTTTCTAACAATTGTTCTGCTGTTTGTCAGGGATTGCAGTTAGCTGAAGATTTACAAGCCACTCCTTTACCTAAAATTTCCTGTGTAGCAGTTTGTCATAATTCTGAGCTAGCACACATGCAAGCTTCTGATTTCCAAACACGATCCACAATGATGGCATACACAGATTCAGTCACTACAGTAGGCTTAGGCCCTGCTCTTATTGATACAGCTGCTGAGACTTAAGTAGATGTTCAAGCTGATGTGGAAAACGATGTTACCTCTGGGTTCACTCTTCCTTCTGCCAATTCTGATCAATACGAACAGTCAGAGACAGTACAGATTTCATGTTCTGATGGACTCATTCCACAGTATACAGAACCAAAAAACCGGCAGGCGATTCCTGAACTGTTGATTGTTAATCTGCCTCTTTCAGAAGCTAAAACAGAGGAATGGACAATTGACGAAATCCTGATTAACAGAGACTTTACTATGGTGATTCCACTGGTTGAATTTGACTTCTACAAAGAAAGAGACTCTGTGTCACCCACTAAAGAAAGGGACTGCAAGGGTACAGCTCAGTCTTTGGTTACTGGTGCCAAGGAGTCTACTGCCCTAAAGGTGCCCTCCATTCCTGAGCCACCAATGTGTCTGTCAACTTCTGAGACTTCTGTCTGTCCTCCTACAACCATTGACTCTTCTATGATCCAATCCACAGCCCTGCAGTCATCTTTGGCACACGTGTCTTCAACCAATGAACCGCTGCCATGTCTGCCATTTACTCAAGAGCCAGTCCCAAAGACCTGGACATGTTTGTATCCAGCAACCGAGATTGCTTCAGCTTGCATGCCTTCAGCCTCAAGGTTTCCTCTGGCCTGCCTGTCTTCAGCTACAGTGACTCATCCTGCAGATCATCCTTCAGCTTTAGAGCCTCCGGTAGTCCATCAAAGGTGCATGTCTTCAGTCCCGGAGTATACAGAGTATTTGCCTTCAGTTCATGAGACGCCTGTATCCTGCTTAGCCTCGCTGCCAATATCAGAGGTATACCTGTCTACACCATCAGATCCTGCTGCATTTTCTTCTGCTCCAGCGATTCCTCCTGAATCCCAACCATTTACTGTCGATGAACGTCTAGCTTGCCTTTCTTTTGCTTCAAGAGGAGCACCAGAATGCCTGCCTTTTCCACAAGACGATTCTCCCAACTGCTTCACTTTAGCATCAGAGCCTCCTAAAAATGCAGCATCAGAGTTTGAGACTTTTGCCAGCTCCCGCTTCAGAGTCATCAAGCTGGACCAAGTGGTGAGTCTGAACCACTCACCTGGGTGTTCTCAGGGGGTGGTGCAGACCGGCGTATTACCTACAGGACTTGTGCAACAGAATTCCGCCAAGAAGCACCAGTTGGGTGCTAGTAGCCAAAGGAAGGGAATGACTGCTGCAGTTCAAAATGTGTCTGTTATTGCTCTTTCTGCGAGTGTGCCTGAAATACCAAGTAGTGCGTCTATCACACCTATCAGTATGCCAAACGTCCCTGCTGTTGTATCCCACGTGCAACAAGGTGGTTACACGACTGTCACCAGGAGTACCAGCCTTGTACAACCCATTGGACTTTCAGGTCTCCAAGGTGTAGAACATGTGCAGTCAAACCTTAGTCACTTTCAACCACAAGCCTTTTCCCAGATGGATGACAGAAGAAAATCTGAACCTCTACCTCAGCCGCCACCTTCTCTAATGGCTGAACATAAACCTTTCCTGAAGCCAGCAATTTCCTCACCTCCCGCATGTCCACTCTCGGCAGAAAGGCTAACAGGGCTTCTACCATTCTCTAAGGCATGTTGCACCAGCCTGCCTCCCTCCTCAAAGACTTATAAGGGTCCACTCCCAGTGACTGAGCTTCCTGGACCTTCCAACTCTGCTTCAGGTCCTGCAAGTCCTTCATGCCTTTCTTCGAACCATGAGTCTCTTCCTCACCAGAAGCCACCGTTTCCATCAGTACCACCTCCAAAGACAAAGCGCTCCTATCATGGAAGTCCATCTGCCTTTGCCCACAGGCCACCATTTCCATCAGTGCCACCTCCAAAGAAAAAGCACTCCCATCATGGAAAGAAGATGTCTCGTGCGGGTAGCGGGCACCCGAAGACGGCCGTAGGAGGGGGTATACTGTCACGACTCGCTCCCTTCGCTCCCGTTCCCACCACTTGGGGGCATGATTTGGGGTTTATTCCCTACTGGACCTTTCCTCCGAACCTTATGCTACAGTGCTGTGATGAATTGGGAGTGCTAAATCCCTATTTTCCAAGCTACTTCCCTTCCGGATCCATTCCAGGTTTTTGGCAGCCAGCATGCTTCTTTAACCAAATGACTATGCTTCCCAGAATGCCTGGCCCACTGCTCCACCTCCACCCTTGCAGGACAAGGTTGGGTGGAGGATAGGCAACACCTGTGGCTGCAGGTGCAGCAATCAGCACACCTGAGGCGTGTGCTCGTTAAGCAGCTTTAAAAGCCTCAGTCTTACTTCAGTCCAGCGCTGGTCATCGTTTGCAGTGTTCCTGTTGTGACTAGTCCCGTGTTCCTTGTTCCTTGCCTTTGCACCTAGTTCCTAGTTCCTGTTTTCTTGTTCCTCCGCCCTGAATCTCGGATTCATGCGCTAATTGATTTCTGCTCCCTTCATTCCCTTTTTTTCTTCCTCTGTTTGCAGGCAGCATTTCTCAGTGCTTTCCCCTTTTAGATGCAGCCCAGTTTGTCTGTGTTCTATATTTCTTTGACTCTGTCCTTTGCTGCTGTAAACCCGTATGCCTTAGCCTTCCTCTTAGATTAGCTTCCTGTCTTTTCCTTGGAGGGGTAGGGAGAAGTTTGCATTGGTTATTTCGTTTTTCCCTGCTCCTGATCCTTACTTTCTATTGGGATCCATTCCATGTTTTCCATTGCACTTCTGCATTTATTTCCCATTTGATTATTAGGTGTGGTGTGCGGTTGTAGCTAGCTCCTGTGTGAATGCTTATGTTTTCCTCACTAATTTGTAATCACTATTCCAACTTAGGTATTTAGTTTTCCTCCCATTGCTGTTATAGCCTTTCTGGGTCCCAGTTTCATCAACAGGATTCGTGGGCTAGCTGACATTCAAGAGGTTTATCTCGTCCTCGTGAGTACTGTTCTTTAGTTCCCTTATTTAATACCATCAAGAGTATTAGTTGACAGATCCTGTCATTGCTTGCCCTCCACGTGGGTGTAGCGCTGTCAGTACCTGTAACAGCAATTGGGGGTAAGGCACTTGCCGACTTTCCTCGCGGTCAGGTGCTTACCCCACATCCCTTTTCATATATTGGTTTTGTTGTCACACTCTATTTACACTCCTGGGTTCTAGCATACATGAGTCGTTGTTCCTGTGTGCACGTAGTTTAATTCGAAGCTAATCACTGTGTTATTTAGTGCACATTTCCCTTGCCATATTCGCTGCCTTTGTACTCGCCTGACTAATCCTGACAACATCCAAGACCCGATCAGTGAGAGGTAGGGTTTGAGCCTGTGGATGTCTTTGATGGAGTCCATCTTGAGTATTAGCTTTGTGTCGTCAGCGTATTGGTGGATGTGGATGTAGTGTGTGGTTAGGAGGGCTCCTAGCGGTTCCATGTATAGATTGAAGATCACTGGGGAGAGGATGAGACCCTGCGGGACTCCACAGGTGACGGATAGCCTTGGTGAACTAGACTAGACTAGTGTTGAAAGCGGCTGAGAGGTAGAGTAGAACCAGGAGGCAAGGGTGAGCATCATATAGGATGTTGAGAGCCTTGTCGACTATCTTTATCGTTGCTGTCTCTGTGCTGCATCTGGGTCTGAAGCCGGATTGGTAGGTTTGGAGGAGATTGTTGGTGTTGATGCATTGCTACCATTTTTTTTTCGATTATCTTACCTAAGAAGTAATGGGTGATGGGGCGATAGTTAGCTAGGTTGTCAGGATCCAGAGTGGGTTTCTTTAGTAGAGGGAGGATTTGTCCTGTCTTTAGGGCCAATGGGAAGGTGCCTTCATCTAGGGAGCGGTTGATGATCTCCAGGTAGGTAAGGAGTGCTTCCGCTGGGAAAGCCTCTGAGGATGGATGCTGGGAGAATGCCATCTGTATACGATGTGGTTTTGTGGGTGGCCAGGGTTTCTACCGGGTCCTCTGTAGAGAGTGTCTTGAATGTTGTCCAGGTTGAGGAGATTTCACGAGGATGGGCCTGAGGTGTGTCTGTGGATGCAGAGCTGGTGTCTATGTTCTGGCGAATCTTACGGATTTTGTCGATGAAGAAGGTGTTGATGGCAGGGGATTTTTCAATGGAATGTGGTATGGCAGGGTGAGGTAGTGGGTTAACGCAGAGCTCCACCGCTTTGGAGAGGGCTCTGCTTTTGTTTTCGGTTCTGCTATGATGTTCTGATAGTAGAAGGCCTTGGCTGTGTTTCTTAGTAGACAGCAGGTTGCTCAGAGTTCCTTGAGGCGTGCCAGGCTTTTGCTTGTTTCCTGATGACTCTTTTGATGAGGTTGAGTTCTTGCGTGTACCAGGGTGCTGATGGTTTTGGTTTGCAGGCGTGTTGTTTCAGAGGTGCGTGTCGGTCGAGGCTGAGAAGGTGGCGTTGACTGCTTCCAGTAGAGTCACAGTTTGGTTGGGGGCTTTTGGTCTATGTGAGGTGGAGGTTGGCGAGAACACCACCTGAGTTGGCAGGTATACTGAGAACTGGAATGTGCCCTTCATCTTGTGTGGTGCATTTCTTTTTGGGTGATCAGGACTCCAGAAGGGCAGCACCGGGGATACTCCAGCCTACTTAGGAATGCTGCAATGTCAGTTACCCCTCAACCCCCCACTGAGGTTCTGCTGCTACAGTAATGGGGGAGGGCCTGTTCTCAGCACCTTGTAACTGCAAGGACCAGAATTCCCTGCTCTTATGGGGGATTAAATAATCATCAACACCTGGGACTGCCTTCCTGAAGAGAACATGAAGCTCGAAAGCACTTGAAGGAGAACATCACCTGAGTTGCCATGAATACTGAGAACTGGAGTGTGCCCTTCATCTTGTGTGGAACATCTATATATATATATATATATATATATATATATATAAAATGCTTAGGTATGTTTCTGTACTCAACTGGTGCAATTAATCAGTGTTAGGTTTCCCTCTGCTGTCCAAATGGCAAAGTACACTCACTTCAACAACAGATACAATTTCAACAAACAGAATGAGCATGGTTCTATGCAGTCACCTTCACCTTTCACTATCACAAACACTCAGAAGTTACTTCTTTCCACCCCTACTTCTTTTCACACAGGGCATGGTGGTTCCAGTGTGAATGAACAGTTCATTACCGGTTCAACATTTCAGTCTCTAAAGAGTGAAACGCTGTAGGACGAATTCCTCCTCACGAGCTAAAACTGAAATTAGGTACTGTAATTATGCTATTACACAATCTGAACCTTATGCCATCTCTGGGAATATGCAATGGAACACGGTTCACAAATACGCGTCTACTAAGACACATGATAGAGGCCTGTGTGATGGATGGAACTTAGATACTGTTCTTATACCACACACACACCTCTCATTCCATCTGATAGGTTTAGCCTTTTCAACGACTATTAATAGGACACAGGGACCTACGCCTCCTTCCTAGAAGCGATCAGTGGTAATTCTGATATTCAAGAAGGGGGACAGACGTGACCCTATGAATTACTGACCGATATTGACCTTTACGATATGTTAGAGCAGCATATGTTATGCTGGGAACAGCAAGTATATATATATTATGAAAGGATAAACCGGAAATCCCATAACTTCGGTTGGTGAACTTTTTTCCCGTGACCACTTTTCTGAGTTGCACATTTTACTATGGGTTATGAACTACTGTCCTAGCGCAACAGACACATGTACAATTAAGAAAGGTTTTAATGCATGTGTCTGTTGCACTCAGGACAGAAGTTCATAAACCATAATAAAAATAGAAAATCAGAAAAAGTGATGACTGGACAAAAGTTCACAGGCCAAAGCTGTAGGAGTTCTGGTTTAGCCTTTCAGAGTACTAGTAATTGCTTTATTTGGTACATTTACCTTTAGAACATATGCTTCTAATACATCAGTAGTAAATACATGAATTCCAACCAAATTATACAGTTCACCGTCATAATAAAAATATACAATTCATACAATTTAAACCAATGAGAATCCTCTAAAATGTATAAAACCGAAAAACATTTGGTCAACTGCCTAATAATAATTTTCTACGAAGCCAGGCACGATAGAAAAACGTGGCGACAAAATATATATCATTCTCCACTTCAGTAGATCGACATAGGTTAACAGCTTCCACAATATTTCTAACACATGCTTTCCTAAATAGTGGGATCAAATACATTTCTCTTAAATCAGTACAGTACTCACATAAAAGCAGAAAATGGTTAACAGACTCAGAATTCAAACCACACAACGGACATATTTCAGAAATGCCGCCCTTCCAACTACGAGTAAAGGATTTCATCTGGAGGGTGCCAGTCCTAAACTCTAGGAATAAAGTATACATGTAGGCTGGGGTTAGAAGATCCAAATATCAGATTTCATAGTAAGGTACTCCCATCTTAACTTCAAATTTAGACAAGAGTTTATAAGTCGTTCTTGGGCATCATGTTTGGCAATCAGCTGGACATCCTTTTTCAAACTGCAAGGCATGTTTTGCGGATTCCACCAAACATTCCACCTGCTAAGTTAAGTTGATGCCTTACATGGGACAACCATTGCAATGCACGTCCTCCAGGATAGATCGCCAGGTCAGAGAATGCTTCCTGGTACTTACTAAGCTCTGGGGACCCCCAGAGCCTGATCCAATACGGTACTGTTTTCCAGGGCAGCTGGCATATAATGGGTTCTAATGCCCACATTCCATTGGCAATGGAGCACTTGGGAAGCTACTCAGTATTTTTTAATGAACTTGTTCTCAGCTACCCCCAGGTCAGAGCAATTAGTGTGGCCCCATACCTCTGCTCCATAAAGCACTGTAGGTACTGTCTGGATTGACTAGATATTAATAGCGGGGTAAACAGCTTGCTCACCATGAGAAACAAAACATCTCCTTACACCACTGCTATTTCTTTCTAGGATAGTCTGGGACCTGCTAGACTGGACA
Source organism: Ambystoma mexicanum (assembly GCF_040938575.1). Taxonomy (NCBI): domain Eukaryota; kingdom Metazoa; phylum Chordata; class Amphibia; order Caudata; family Ambystomatidae; genus Ambystoma; species Ambystoma mexicanum. The sequence continues at coordinate 981,028,866 of NC_090927.1, forward strand.
TTCCATGTTCCTGTGTCGGTCAATCTTACTCCCAAGTAGTCATAGTGAGTAACTTGTTCCACAATCGTCCCATTGACCTCCATGCGAAGTGGCAGTGGCTTTGATCTCCTAGATACTAAAAACCATTACCTTTGGTGTATACCGGTTAAGAGTCAAACCTAGCCGGGAGCACCCCTGAACAAAACATTCCAGGCCATGCCTAATACCCATATGAGATGTAGCCAACAAAACCGAGTCATCAGCAAAAAATAAAGCTGGGTAAACATCAGAGCCAAGTTTTGGCGTGTCAAGCTTTCCCACAGAGCATTCTGCCAAGAGGTCCAAAATAATTTTGTTGATGTAAAGACAAAACAGGAGCAGGGCAATCACACAGCCTTGCTGCACGCCCCTGTTAACTGGAAACCGATTGGTAGTCTCTCCTGCCAGCCCCCAACTAACCACTGCCTTATCGTCAGAATAAAGCTATGCAATCACAGACACCAGATGAGCAGGCACCCGACGTCTCAGCAGAACCTGCCATAACTGGAATTGATATTGTTTATTTATAAAGCGCCTATACACCGGGACGTGTTTCAAAGCGCTCAAGGAGGGTGGGAATCATGGGGTAAAAACAACAGCCGCTCAGAGCCCTTGAAATTCTGAGACGATAGTAGTCTGCACAGGCAGAGTAAATGCATATGATACATTTAATAGATGAGACACAGCAAATAGGCCTGACAACAATTCTGCAGTTTAACCAAGTGCAATTAAGGGGAGAGGACAAGGGTGGAACTGTCAGACGATCTTCAGGTGTGGTGCATTTTGCTCGTATAAGTGCACAGACGGTCACAGGGAAGGGGGGTCCAAGTGCACACAGTCGGTGGAGACTGGGGTAAGCGCGGAGAGAGCCACTCTCATGAGTTGTTTCTCAAGTGCAGTGAGGGTGGGTGGGTGCAGGACCCTGAGGCAAGTGGGAGAGAGGACTGGCGCGTGTGCCCTGGACCTGTGAGACTCTGAGGTACACCAGGCGGCCAGTCAGCAAGCTGTAAGGAAGAAGGGGGAGAGAGAGAAAGAGCAGAGAGCTAGGTTAGCAGGGTAGAGGGAGAGAAGGAAGAGGAGAAGAGGAAGGTCTAAGTTTCCAGAACTTAGAAGGTCAGGTTCAAGATGGAGGGTGGCAGAGAGGCTATTCCAGAGGGAGGCACCTGCTAAGGATCTCCCTCTAAATCTCTGCCTGGAGAACCGGCTCACTCGCAGAGGTTGGAGGTAGATGAGCAGAGGGCTCTTGAGGGACAGTATTTAGGTAGGCAATGTTGCAGGTAGGTGGGTCCCAGGCCCCAGAAAGCCTTGTGGACAATGAAGAGGGTCTTGAATTGATCCTTGCAGCCACAGGGAGCCAGTGAAGGGATTTAAGCACCAGAGATGCGGTCCCTGGACTTGAAGCCAAGGATATGTCTTGCGGTTCTGTTCTGGATGAGTTGCAGAGGATGAAGAGCAGAGGCAGGAAGGTTGAGGGAAAAGCTGTTTCAGTAGTCCAGCCGAGAGAATCATGTCTCTGGAGACAGTGAGCCGCTGGGGGAAAAGTGAGAAAAGGTAGAGTACCTCTGAGGAGGTGTAGCTGATTTTTTAGAGATGTCTGAAATGTGAGCAGAGAAGGAGAGTGGAGTTGAAGATGACCCCAAAGTTTTTGGACTCGCAGGTGGGTGCGGGCGCAAGTCCAAGGGAGGCCAGCTAGAGTGAGAGTGGGAAAGCGGAAGCAGGGGTCCCAATGGGAACGATCTCAGTCTTACGGGCGTTGAGGCACAGATCTTTTGCAACACACCATGACCGAATAGCAGACAGGCAGTCAGATATGAGCGAGGAGGAGGAGGCTGCGGCTGAGGGTAGCTTGAAAGATAGTTGCGTGTCATCCGCATAACACTGAAAGTTAGAGGTGAAAGTGGCAATCACACGTGCCAAGGCAGCCATATAGTTGTTGAAGAACCGGGGAGATAGGTTAGATCCCTGGGGAACACCACAGGTTGAGAGAGCGATAGTCGAGAGAAAGGCTCTGAGTTCCACCTGCGATGGGCAGTCGGATAGAAAAGAGGTTGACCATGCCAGAGCCTGACCTGTGATTTCCAGGGTGTCACGGAGACGTGCGATCAGAATGTTGTGGTTAACCGTGTCAAAGACAGAGGAGAGGTCAAGGAGAATGCCGAAAGAGGGGGTGTTGGTGTCAAGGTTTGAGAGCAGGTCTTCACAGGTGTTCAGAAGAGCAGTTTCCATGACTCTGGAGGCTCTAAAGCCAGACTGATGATCATGGAACCAGCCCCTAGATTCAGTGTGGAGGGTCAGTTGAGAGCTAGCCAACTTCTCCAGGAGTTTGTCCAGGAAGGAAGTGATAGAGATAGGGCGGTAGTTCGGAATGGAGGGGTTGGCAGTGGGTTTCTTGAGAAGAGGGTGCACAAGGGAGTTCCTAAGAGCAGTTGGGAAAAAAACAGTGGAAAAGGAGAGATTGCAGAGATCAGCCAAGGCTGGGGTGAGGGAGTCAATGTTGTCCTTAATGGTTTTGGAGGGGCAGGGGCCCACCTGTTTGGATGAAGTCTTCATAGACCGGACTTGTCTGGTGACCTCATCGGGTGTGACGGGGGAGAGAGAAGAGAGGGGAACTGAAAGGGGGGCCAAGGAAGGCTCCAGTGTTGGTGTATGCTGTGGTGTGAAAGAGAAAGAGGAAAGGATGTCTTGTGTTTTTGTGATGAAGTGTGCAGCCAGGGCCGAGCAAAGGTCCTGGGTGGCTGTGGCAGAAGAAGAAGCTGCTGCAGGATTGGCCAGTTCCTTGCAGACTTTGAAAAGTTCAGCCGTGTTGCTTGATGCCGCGGTGATGCGGCTTGAATAAAGACTCTTTTCTGGGAGCGGATGCAGAGTCGATATTGCCTTAAAAGTAGGCAGCAGGCCAGTTTGTCAGATGGTTCACCCGATGAGTTCCATATCCTGGGCCCTGGGTACACTATCGAAGGCAGTCTGTAGATCTATAAATACTGCATAGACCTGCATTCTTTTCAGTACTGTGTATTTCTACAAAATAACAAACAACAAAAACATTGGTCGATTATGCTTAACCCTTGCTGGAAACCAGCCTGAAGATGTGAAATAAAGCTATTTGCAGTCACCCAGTCCTGTAGTTGTTGTACGACCACTTTAGCAAATAGTTTCCTTGTGGCATCAAGCAACGAGATAGGCCTATGATTACCTGTCTTTTCTCTCCCACCTTTTTGTACTATCTCAGCATAACACCATGATTCAGGGACTGTTAAGCTTGACCACTGCCTGGAATAGTTTTAATATCATCAGAGCCCAGATATCAGGCTCATCCTCCAGGAGATCGATCAGGATTTTGTCTGGTCCAGGGGCCTTCTGGCCCTTCATACTCATTTCAAGTTCAAGCTCTAGGCTCTGTGGCATGGTGTGATGGTGAGTGACTCTGGAGCCTGGTGGAAAGGGGCCGGTGAAGAAAAATAAATTCAGACCCCTCTTGGGTCAGAAAAGCACAGAGAGCAATGTGAAGAATCCTGCAGATCCCTCACTGAAAATCTGCCTAAAATCTCTCTCCCCTTAGGTAGCAAGGGGAAGGCCGACGCTTCCTGATCCTAACCCTGTGGGTGGTGTACTGCGGGAGGATCACCTGGGTGGTGACAGGGCCCAGGGTGGTGAGGAGATTATGTGGGATGAGACACAGTATTTTTTTCTCTGACAAGGAGATTCTTACCACTGTGCCAAAATAGGTAATGCCTTATTGTCATTTTAATGTCTCGCCATCTTCTCTTAAATCTAAGGTTGTGAACTCTACGGTTGCAACATCAAAGCACACTATTCCAAAAGAAAGACACTTTTTGGTAAATAACACTAAATGCCCTCCTCAATTACAAAGGTGCACTACAAAGGATTGTGGAAATGTTGTCTTCTCTAAACCATCTTCCTCTAAAAAAATTAAAACCCACAGCCCCTCTGTTAAAAATATGAAGGGAATTACATCTACCTTTATAAGTAATCAAAAAGCAGGACAAACTAACTTTGATGAAACAAACTACATGTCCCAGAATCCTAGATGGACTGAGACGAGGAAGAGGACTGAAGAGGCATGTAGATGTAGTAGTCAGGCAATAAAGCATAATAGCCATGGCAGAAGTCAGGCAACTGAGACTGATGGCTCTCACCTGAAGCCAATTGTCAAACCTGTGGGACATAAAAGGCTGCAGCAGAAAAGCAGAGGAGGAAGGAGCTGGAGCAGGAGTTGGAATTCTGACAGTAGTATTAGAAGAAAAGCACAAGGCTGGCAATTTACGAGGAAGGGATGCCGGAACTTGGAGACAGCAGATTTCACCTGGAGGGTCTGAGAGGGTCTTGTGTTCTCAAAACTGCATTGCCAAGGGCAGAGGCAGAAGCCTTAGGGAGTGGAAGAGACTCCCAGTTAAGGTGGTTGGACCGGAGACATCCGTGCTGGAAAAGGGTATGGGTCCCAAGTGAGCCCGAAGTAGTAGCAGAGGTTGAGAAGTCGGGAAAGCAGAGCAACCCGCAACTACAATGTCCCTGAAGCCAGTGAGTGAAGTACATCGTTCAGATTCACTCAACAAGCCTTACCGGTAAATGTAACCAGCTCCAGAGTGGCTCGCGCAGAGTTGAAAGCATGTAGAAGTTGTTTGTTAATTCTAAACTACCTATTATTAATGGAAATGTAACCCGTATAGTTATTCTGAAGACTGCAGTGTTCGCGTGAAAGTAAAATCCATTACATCCATTGTTGAACTCTTTCATATTAACGGAGTGGTCGCGTGTCCTTAATTGTAGAGGAGAAATGCTTACCGACTCCTGTTGAAAACCTAACATCACGTTTTACAAGAGTTACAAGTGAAACTGCATCAAAGGAAGGTCGCGTGTGACCAATTGTAGTTTCCGAGGGAAGTGCGAAGTTGCCTCCTTGATACTATACGGGAAAACAAGTCCAGTCAATACTTTAAGTTTAAACATCTACCTTAAAGAGTAGTTGCGTGTACCTAATTATGCTTTCACTTTGAAGACTGAACCTTACATAACACAGAAGTGACATTCTTCATTTCAAGAAGTTATTATACTGAAGACGAGAACAGGCAATACCCAAGCCAAAAGGCGATCCTTTTTATAGTGAAACAAACCCTGAAGTTTTCAACCGTCCAGAGGCCTCAGATATAAGTGTAGTATTGTTACCTGAAGCCGAAAGAGAGGCATTACAGCTTCTGGGTATTTACCTGAACAGAAGTGGTGTGAGAACACTGGGGAAGGGGAGCTGAGTGCTTGTAAAGAATTTCCAGAAGTTAACCTGTAATGCTAAAAGACTGCTGAAGGTGAAAGGAAGTAAGTCGTGTGGGCAGAGGCAGGTTACCCTTGCAGCAGTTAGACAGATGGAAGAGGCAAAGTGGCTGCCCCCTTTTAGAAATTCATTAAAGAGAAGAGTGCATTGCCTACCTGAAGAGGTTGAAGTGTCTTGTCAGACTCTGCTAATAATTCTGAAGTATAAAGCAATGGTAGAAATACTTGAACTGTGGTGGTATACAAAGTTGTCAGTGGATGTCACATTGGAGTGGTTTTGAAGTTGTGGCATACTTTGAAACACAAGTAACTGTATTCATAGTAACAGTATGTGGTTGTTAAAAGGAAGTAGCAACCCAAAGAAGAAGCATCCTGACAAATATGCCAATTGTTCTGCAGACGTCTTAACCCATTGTAAAGTTATAGCTGTAGAAGTCAAAAACTGATTCTTTTGAACTGTGGCAAATAATCTTAAAGATAGCCAGGATTACCATTGGTGCTATTTTCTTTGATGGAGATTGGAAGGGGATCTTTTCAACCAAACCAGATAATTGTTACCAGTGGATTTTCTTTGTCTGTTGGACTTTTATCTTGACTTGGAACTGATAAGAACTGGTTCAAGACTTTTCTTTTCCTTTGAACATTTGAAGCTGACTTTTAAATCAGGGGAAAAGATGTTACACAGGACAGGTGAAGGTCATCCAAATATTGTTTAATAATTGTTTATCATCTTGTGTTGCTTTAACATTTACTTTGAATGTTTGTTGTTTAGAGTGAGGACCAGTTTACCCATGCTAGAGATTGTTCCCTTAGCCGTTAGAATAGGTAGGGAATTCCTTGATAAAAGTAGGGCAAGCAAGACTTTATTTGCAAACGTTTACCTTAATAAAATGTCTTACTTTGGGAAAACTACAAGCAGTTTTCCGCCTTGCATTACTGAACCCCTCCCAGCAACCAAAGCCTATACCCAGCTATCAGAGCAGTAAGCAGCAGAGTCGCCCTCTGGTGGAGGCGAAAGGAATTTAAATGGCAGCCACCCAAAATCAAGAGGGCAATGGTTTGGGGTATCCAGATTTTCCAAACCAAAAACCGGGACAGTTTTGTAAAGTCAATGAAACAGAGACAGGAATTCAACTTCAAGTGATAGACACTGAAAAATATATATTACACGCCGAAGTGGCTATGCAAATTCCATTGCTTGAGGACCTGTGTGTATCTGAGTAGATTTTAGAAATGTCCAGCTATATTTATGGTGTCATTAGCTACACATTTATTTTAGGGTAATTGAAACCATTTCAGGAAGAATGTGTATAGCTTAAATATTTTCAGGGAAATTTCGGTCCTCTTCTGCCAAGTACTTGGTTGAACGACTGATGATATATTCATGGGGTATTGCAATGAGAACAGTAAAAGATCACTGGCTGTGCATATAGTTTCTAAAACACTTTGTCTTACTCTCCTTTGCACACATGCTGCTTTTAATTCACCTTTTATTCCCTCCACTCCCCATTATACTGTTTCCTCCCCTCACTTCTCCTTACTCTTTCATCTGTTTTTCTCTCTTCCAATCAGGGGTGGACTGGCCTATAGGGAGCTCTTGAGATTTTCTGTTGGCCACCGCGCTCTGGTGCTCTTTTTATGTAGTAACCTATTTTATTCCCACATTTCCTCATAGGAAAAGTTTTGTGCTTGCTGAAAATGCATAATATGGGTCCACTTAGAAAATTATTTCCAGGGCCTGTTTTAGTTCCTAGTCCACTGCTGCTTCCACTCCTCTTCTCCTTACTCTTTCATCTGTTCTTCCCTCTTTAGTTTCTGAGCCACTCGGTCGTCTGGTAGCAAAACCTGCTGCGTGTGTTAACAATGTAGCTCTTTCCCTGCAGCATCACAAAAGGGCATTGGAAAGGATCTAGATTCACAGCCTTTTCTAAAAACCAGGATATTTCCCAATTTTGCAGAAGCTTGTGGAGACGAGACAGAGGGCTTTATTACGAGTTTGGTGGTAATTCAGCAGTCAACCCAGAGAATTACCATAATTTACTGTTAACACCACCTGGTCCCGTGGAATTACTATGGGATTACAATTGGGAAGAAGACAGTGTAAATATCAATTTTTAAATTCCACAGAACTCCATTGGGAGCTTTTCAGATTTACCATAAGCGGTACATTTGCCACTGTAAGTGCGCAGAATTTTTTAAGGTGATAAGGAAGCGTTACCTACAGCTTTATGCAGGAGGCACATCCTATTCTTTACCTCCAAACCTCGTAGTATGGCAGTGCTGGAAAGTGGTGGTGAAGTGGCAGTAATTCTGTTACCACTATTTTACCACCATTATCCCAGCACTTGTAATGGGGGTTATATTATGAAAACCAGGAGTGCCCCTGACAGACTAGAAAGTGAGGAGGGTTGAGAGAAGGAGGGGAACTGAGGGTATAGGATGTAGAGAGTGAGGTGGAATAACAGAAAGGAAGAGGAGAGAGAGAAGACGGGAAAAGGGGACGACAGGGGTGTTATGGAAAAGGAGGGGAAAAAAGGAGTGAGGAGTGAAGAATGTGATGAGATTGGGATACGAGAAACATATTAAGACGACAGTAAAAAAGGCACATGGTGAACGGGAAAGGAAAGAGGGTGAAAAAGGAAGGGCAAAGTTAAGTGTAGCATGTAGCTGCAAAGAAAGAGGGGTGGAAAAAACCAGAAAGATGGCGAGATAAGATAAAAACAAACAAGGGAAAATGTGGGTCAGGAATACGAAAAGTGAAGAAAGAAGCTGTTCAAAACATTTTAACTTTTACATTCGCTTTTGGAAGCGAAGCCGAGGCAACAGAAGAGCAATTCCCAATGAAAATAAGAATAATCATGTACGGAAAATAAAAAATTATCTCCATTTGCTCATACATCGTGTGCTTTATGTGTCCATTTAGGTCGTCTTGGGGTACCGAATTTTCGGGCCTAACATTTGGCCTTTTCTGCCCATTCTTTTGTTCCATTTTTGACAGGTGAATTAGACAGCTGGGCGGTGGCGGAGTCCAGCGCTTATGGGCCGCTGGGCCCGACAGCCTTGTTGACCACTAATACCAAGATTCCGGGTGGCAATTTGTTGGCAACGTCATTTTTGCGTGATTCATGGATTGCAGTTTGGTCATTGCTTGATCGGGATGCGTTCAAAAGCAGGAGTGCCTCTATCTGGTTGAATCCTAGGATCAGGGACAATTTGAGGACTGTTTTTTGGCCTGAATGGTTTTTGATGAATATTAAACAGGTTTCTGATTTGGGGAATGATGATCGATGGTTGACTGCCGCAGAGCTGAGAGAGAGATGGAATTTTGATGGTTTATCGGACTCTGCATATAGACGGCTAAAGAGGGCGGTTGGTGAGGTTGACTGGTCTGACTCTTTGGATGTGCGCGCTTTGCTGACAGACTCTAGTGGGAAGTGTGGCGGCCTGGCCAGTCGGCTTTACAAGCTAATGGTGTCACATTTTCGAAATAATGACAATTTACGGAGAGTATGGAGTGAGAAAATAGGATCAGAGATTGATTTGGATGATTGGCAGAATATGTGTAGTAATGTATCTTTGTGCTCTCTGAATCTAAGTGAACGTTCTCGACAGATAAAGATCCTGAACCGGGTGTATTGGTGCCCTGAAACACTGCATAAAAGAGGCATGTCTGATAATTCTAACTGTTGGGGGTGCGTCCAGGCAGTCGGGTCATTGGAACACATGTTGTGGGATTGTGTGAGAGTCAGAGATTTTTGGAGTGAAGTTTGTAATGTGTGTGACAGGATTTCAGGAGGTGGTTTGGTTCTTGATTTTAGGACGGTTATCCTGGGTGATGCTTCCGGGTTGGGTGATGTCAGGTCAGCCCACAAGAAGTGGTTTTTTCGTGCATTTATTGTGGCCAAGAGGTTGATTCTCCGCGGGTGGAAAGGGCGGGTGTCTCCTTCCTATGGGGAGTGGATCCAGGAATTGCAATGCCTCTCACGGACGGAGAAACTTATTTACAGATTGAAATGTAAAATGTCGACATATGAGAAGCTTTGGAACGTGTTCAATGACTTCTTTTAAGTTGGTTCTTTGTTTTTTTTCCCTCTTGTTTATAATTTGGTTTCTGTATTAATGTAGTGGGTGATATGTTGTATATATTGTATATACTATAAATAAACATTAAAAAAAAAAAAAAAAAAAGTAAACTAAGGGTATACTGTTAAAATAATGCAAGCATGGCTCAATGTTTCCACTAATCAATTAGAGCAAGGTGGGCAGACTGGTGTTCTCTACTCGGGTATCAAGAATATGTTGTGCAGTGTTACACACAGAAAGCAGCCTTATCTTGGGGCTCACAGTGGTAAAATGCTGTGGTGACTGACCAACAGACATAAAAAGGTACTGGTCCATGGAGTTTACTCTGGGAACTGGACAAAGAACACAGGAATCTCCTAAACAGTGACCACATCCCATTTTGGCATAAGCCCGGCCATTCCCTTGCCCGTTCTGGGTTAACCCTGAATCAACCATTCCTGTTTGGCTAAGATCCACCCCTGTTCATTCATCCAAGCAAGGCATAAAATAAGCAGCGTCGCATAGCAATTTGCTATGCAATTCTGTAACGCTCACCTGGTATCCACGGGGACGTCACTCAGCCTGTTCTGACCTCTTACGACCTCGAACCCTTCCCTAGAGTCTACTCGACTGGAGACTGGGCCTTGTTTTCTTGGATAGTGTGCTCTCCGTCCCGCTTTCAGCACAGGGGCACGTTGATTGATGCAGGCTTGTTGCTGCCTCGTTACTTCACTGGCAAGAGTCTGACAGGTAAGTATAATGAGTCTTTTGAACAGTTCTCTAACTTCGTTCCTTTCCTTCCTTAGATGATGGCCGTCGTCCCGGGATGGCGGCGTGCTGCTGAGATGAATAGTGCTGAAGGTGAGTGAGAGCGCGATGCAACCCTTTCGTATTTGTATTGAACTGAGTTCTTTTTCTGTGTCTTTTAGGTGCCGCAACGTTTTCAGCGTGGATGCCGGTTATGAAGAAGAAATGCGGTGAGTAAGCGCGGTATGCGGCAACTGTAGATGTTCCCACGCTAACCTGGAGTGTCTTTTCCCTCTTGCAGATGGATGAGAAGTTCCGGAGACAGAGTTCCCCCAGAGGGGCTGGGATTCAGGTAAGCGTTTGAAGCTCTTACAGTCTTTAAAGTAAGCGAAGATTTGCTGAATGCTTACTAATGCCTTTTTTCTGTTCTTTTCCCTTTTCCTTAGGAAGCAGCGTGCCGGGATGGGAATGACACCGCCGAAGAGGCCCGCAGAACTGAAGAAGCGATGAATGATGGACAGAAGCGCCGCAAGGTAAGGCTGTTCCTAACGGTGTTCTTGTTCTTGCAGGAGCTGAGCGCAGAAGAAAGATGCAGGCCTACTGGAGACGATCCAAACATGGTGAGTGTCACGCTGCAGGTGCTGAAAACGCAAAGCGTGTTTCTCAGCCTGGGCGTGGCTTAAATAGTCTCTAGGTATCCCAGGTGTCTCTGGGCTGAACCACACCCAAAAGGCTAGACTGCACATGCAGTTCTGGGAACCGAAATATGTGGGGGCATCCATCTTGTCCCCATCAATGCAATACAAGTCCAATCCCCAAGGTTATCCTATGGGAGTGAGTGAGTCTAGTGCCACAAGCGCCAAGTCTGACTCCAAGTCGGTCTTTGGAGGGATGGAGAGGCCCTTGAGGGCCATGTAGGTGATTGTGGCCTGGCTCCAGCCTGACATCTTGGAGGGCTGGGGACATGAGGGGCAGGAATCATGACAATTTTGTAGGTTTGCTAATCAAATTGACACTTGTGTAGCAAAACTAGCTATTTAAGTTGCCATGCTCAATCAAAGCACAGCTAGCCCTCCATTCCTCTCTTGCGCTCTGTGCTCTCTTCACTCTCTTTTCTCTGTTCACTTCAAGTGCTAATGGAGAGAAAGTGTAGCAGTAATGATCTCCTCCACTCTTAAGTGCCATAGGTCTCTGTGGGAGTGCTAGGCAAGAATTGCATTTTTCTTTTTCAAAACATTGCAAACCAGAAGTAAATCTGCATGATACCTTTAGTGATACTTTTGTTAACTATATCCTGTCTGGCAAAGACCATTATGTGTTAACTTTATATTTTTTAAAGGACAGTCATGCAATTCCACTCCTAAAAATGTAAGTTTTTACATAATGCACAATTACAGTATTGACACTGTAAAACACTGCATCATCTCCATGTGGTACAGTCAAGTTCAGGTCATTTCATTTTGTTGATGAAGATGCATCAGATTGACGAGTGAACACTTTTGAAAATGCACATGATCACACAATCAAATGCTTTTGATGGCAAACCTAGTTCTGTAACTTGCTGGTTCCATTCATCTGTGCAATTGGTGCTCATACATAAGAGCTGATCCCATACTCCTTGACATTCTATTTTATCACCTTGTTGCTTTATACCAGCTACGCTGAAAGTGAGATGACCATAAACTGCAATATTTCACCTAGTTTGCCCAGTTCTCTACTTGCTACGCCATCCACTCTGTGTAGTCCATTACTCTCTTTCATAATGAACACACAAAGCTAACTAGATGTTTACACAAAGTAGTGATTAATAGTTCCATCCAGTTGGTACATCTACAGATCTACTGCACTTTCATACCCTGTAGTTAGATTCCAGATCTTGCTTTGCTTTATAATTCTGATTGCATTATATATTAGCACCAGCAGGAGACAGCTGGCCAAACAGTTTTCAGAGCCTGCTCATCATATCTATTTATTAGTGTCCATTCATGCAGCTAACCCTTTACATTTTACAGACACTCATCCACGGTTCACAAAGTCTTTTCGCCCACTCGCATAGTCTAGTATATTTTATGAAGGGCGAGTACCATTTGAAAGGGATGTTTGAAACATTTACTTTGTTTGCAGTAGATATCAAGTAAATGTGTCACTGTGCATGGCTAGCCTGTGGGTGGCAGGAATGTGCCAAACAAAGCGGGTTTGTAGTGACATGCACCATGTTAAAGAAATCGCATTTAAATGTGTTGTCATCCGTTGGTATGGGTCGAGTGCATTTCTCTTAGAGCGAATAGGTAAACTAAGTTACCTGACCTGCAGGTCTAGCTGAATTTGTAAGCCCTAACTGTTCTCGCCATTGTCTTATTTCAGCGGTACACAAAAATGCTGTATTGTTGCCCATTTCATGTCTTCAGTACTGTCATGATGCCTATCCCCGGAGCACCAGGCCAGGCCCAGCACCCCCGGAAGCAGGCATCATGCCCTCGGGTAAAAGCCCAGCGGCCCCTTATAGGGGCTCTTTGGACTCAGTCCTGGCGCCTTTGGCGCCAGGCTCATAAAGGGAGGTGTTTTGTGCACTTACCTGATGCAGACCATGCTGCACGCTTCAGGCCTCCCTGAGACCTGAAAGGGACTATTTTTTCATAGGAACTATTTTTTCACTCGGGCGTGGCCAGGGAAGGATACATACCTAGTTGGGGAAGGATACATACCTGGGACTTCTTTGGAGGCTATTTAAGCCACGTCCAGACAGCAGCTCATGCTTCGCATTGTTCTGCTTCCTGCAGCTTAACGCTCACCGTGTCTGCTCCTGCTCCTGGACTCCAGCCACGCCCGCCTCGAACCTGGAAGACATGCCAGGAAGGAAGAGAAGAGAAAGGTGAAAACCAAGGACTATTTCAAACTTCTTACCTGCATCCGGAATCTTCTTGCCAGCATCCCTGAAGAAAGACTTCCATTTAAAAGCATCGCGTTGCTCGCTGCAGCGCCACGCTTCACTCACCTGTCCTCGAGACATCTCCCGGCTCCATCGCGGCTGTCAGCATCGGACGCCACATCTCTGCACCTAGGGGAGAGAGGAAGAAACAAAAGGTGAGCAGAAGGAACACAGAAGGAAAGCCTGATTAACAGCCATAATACTTACCGGCTTTTCTTCCACGTTTCGGGTCGGCGCCGCCCCGTTGGCAGGTACCGTACCCCGGCCCCTATGGGGAAAGGACAAGAGACATTTCTGGGGAATGATAAGGACATTTAGAGGGATCGCCCTCATCACTACTCACCTCGGCAGTTTAACCCCTCAACGCATCGCCTTCATTCTGCACCTGAAATAAAGGACAGATCACAGGTTAGAAAGACAACATAAAGGGGGCCTCACTTGAACTTTGAACTCTCATACTTACGGCGCATCGCTCAGGAAAGTCAAGTGGATTTTGCCAGCGCCATTCTGAAAACCAGTGAAGTAACTGGACGAACGCGCGCCCCTGCACCAGAAGCAGGATGGAGAGTTCATCCTTCCAAACCATAAGGTGAGCTTAAACCAGGGTTTGGAGGAAGTTAAAGAGGAACGAAGGGGGAAAGGGGGGAGCTAGCACACTATTCTGCAGACTGTTAATCCCCTTTCTCATCTGCAGAAGGATATTCCTACGGGCCAGGCAAGCACGATTTGGAGGTCCTGTCCAATCGGTGTTCTGGGTCCTGCGCATCACGCTAGAAGAGGCCACAGCAATCCAGACTAGACCAGCGCCCCCGTGGGAACCAGGTGAGCGTTACAGAACGCGAAGCCTTCCTACAAATTCCCACCCAGGCGCTAAGGAAACTTCCGAAACTGACCAGTTGGCCCAATTACTGGGGGAATTACGGGCCGAAGTGCACGCCGCTCGTCAAGAGACTAGTGCCCTCAGGAGGGAAGTGATTGTAATAAAGGATAGAGCTGATGACCTGGCTAGACAGCTTTTGCAAGGTCAAGCTGGACAAACTCCTTTACCCGGTTCCGGGGGGAACCCCGCTCCTGTGGTTTCCAGTAACCCGGTGCAGATTAATCTACCTGGAAACATTCCGCTGGCCCCACCTGAACGCTTTGCTGGGGACCCCAAACGATTTGCCGTATTCATGAATCAGTGTCGTTTGCACTTCCTATGCAGACCTGGGGCCTTCCCTAATGATCAGACCAAGGTAGCCTTTGTGTTGTCATATCTCAGCGGCTGTGCTGCCGATTGGTCAGTCCCACTGGTAACTCAAGATGACCCGATTCTTCGTGATTTTCAAGGATTTCAAACAAGCATGGAAAGGTTATTTGCTCGACACTCCCAGGGACAGGCTCTGGATGACGAACTTCTATCTCTGCGACAGGGCAATCAAGACCTTCTATCCTACATTGCAACCTTCAATAGACTAATTGTGGAAACTGGTTGGCCAGAGGATAAAAGAATCACGTTATTCTATCGAGGTCTACGCGGAGAACTTAAAGATGTCCTGGCACAAGTTGTAAATCCGCCCCAAGAATGCACTGAATATATAGACTTAGTGGTCGAATTGGATCACAGGCTGCAAAACAGAAAAGCAGATCGGTCCAAGTTTGAAACCCGGGTGTTGGCCAAGACCCACGCTAACCCCAAGGGGGCTGATGGCTCGGAACCTATGCAAATCAGAGGGGTTAAAGGACCCCTAACTCAAAAAGAACGGGAAAGAAGACGACAGATGCAATTATGCCTTTATTGTGGGTCCTCTGGACACTTTCTACGAGATTGCCCGGTTAAGCCGCCCAAGAAGGTGGTAGGAGCCGCTGATAAAATCCATGGAAACTCTGTATCGGGAAACGACCACGCCCGGCAAGCATAGGGGTCCGCTTGCCGAGCTTGAAAACTAACTCTCAGACCTCGCATTTCATTGTGCCAATTGTCCTCGTAGATCCGGAACAGCCTAAACGGTTCAATGCTATAAAGGCATACATCGATAGCGGGGCTATAGGAAACTATGTGGATCGAGAATTGGTCTCTAGGATAAACCTCCCTCTGCGTCCTAAAACCAACAAAGATGTCATCACCACAGTAGATGGAACCAAAATTGCCTCTGGACCGGTAACACATTCCACAGCTGAGGTGACACGTGTAGGTCCGGATGGCCATCGGGAGGCAGTTGTGTTTGATGTAATCAAGGCTCCACAGTTTCAGCTTATTCTCGGAATCCCTTGGTTAGAGACACATAATCCTCGAATTGATTGGCGAGCGAAGAGAATAACCTTCCCGGATTGTGCACAAACCTGCTACCCAGAAACTCCAAAGATTAATCTAGCATCAGTAACCTCTGTCCCCGTGCAACTACCTCCAGAGTACCAAGACTTTCAGGACGTCTTCCAAAAGGAACAGGCCAACACGTTACCTCCCCACAGATCGTACAATTGCCAAATCGATCTGGTGCCCGAGCACAACCCCCTTGTAGCAGGATTTACGCCCTTACTGAACCAGAGAATCTGCATTTGAGACAATATTTAGATCAATACCTCGCCAATGGTTTCATTCGCCCGTCAAAGTCCCCGGCATCCTCAGCTTTGTTCTTCTTGCCTAAAAAAGAAGGCAACCTTAGAACTTGTATCGATTACCGCGCATTGAACCAGATAACTGTTAAAAATCGTTACCCTCTGCCTCTGATCCCTGAACTCCTTGACCAGGTGAAGGACGCTTGCGTATACACCAAGTTAGATCTCCAGGGGGCTTATCATCTGGTACGAGTAAAAGAAGGCGACGAATGGAAAACGGCCTTCCGTACAAAATATGGACTATTCGAATACCAGGTGATGCCTTTCGGGTTGTGCAACGCGCCTGCAGCCTTCCAATTCTTCATGAACGATGTCCTTCGGGAACTCATGGATGTCTGTGTTGTTGTGTATATCGATGACATTCTTGTGTACTCCTCTTCGGAATCTGATCACATAAAGCATGTCAGGGCCGTCCTAGAGAAACTGCGCCAGCACAAACTGTTTGCCAAGCTGGAAAAATGTGTTTTCCATACCACCAAGGTTGAGTTTCTCGGATTCATCCTGACACTTAAAGGGGTCCGAATGGATTCACGGAAAGTGGATGCCATCCTCAAATGGCCATCACCTAGTTCGGTGAAAGGTGTCCAAAGCATTCTTGGTTTTGCCAACTTTTATCGCAGGTTTATCCCGGAGTTTTCACGTGTGGTGCAACCCATCACTGCACTCTTGCGAAAAAATAAACGTTTTGAATGGACCGAGGAAGCCGAACAGGCCTTTCAGGAGTTGAAAGCTAAGTTCACGTCCGCACCTATTTTGAAGCACCCGCGTCCCGATCTGCCATATATAGTCGAAACCTACGCGTCCAGCTTAGCCATGGGAGCTGTTCTGTCTCAGAGAGACCCTGAAACCGACCAACTGCACTGCGTGGCATTTTGGTCCAGAAAGTTCTCGCCGCCGGAGATAAATTATGCGATCACCGATAAGGAACTATTAGCCATTAAGTCCGCCTTTAAGGCTTGGCGGCATTATCTCCTCGGCGCCCGGCATACCATCACCGTGATCACTGATCACCGAAATTTACAATATTTAAAAACTGCCAAGGCTCAATCGTCTCGACAGCTCCGATGGGCTTTGTTCTTGCTGAGTTC
Organism: Ambystoma mexicanum; assembly: GCF_040938575.1. Classification (NCBI taxonomy): domain Eukaryota; kingdom Metazoa; phylum Chordata; class Amphibia; order Caudata; family Ambystomatidae; genus Ambystoma; species Ambystoma mexicanum. Next base: position 981,045,591 of record NC_090927.1, read on the forward strand.
GATTTTGTAATCACCTACCGCCCCGGCTATAAGAATGGTAAGGCGGACGCTCTATCCCGAATTGGAATGGAAGAAATAGACACAAACTCAGAACCTGTGCCGATAATTCCCGAACAAAGAATTTTGGGGATAACCACTTTACAAACCCTTGAAGACATTCAAGCACGAGTGAAACAATTCCTGGTCTCTTCAGCCTTGCAGGATTGGATCAAAAGGGGGTCTAACTTTTCAGTCAAGGATGGCTTACCTTACTTCCAAGGACGCTTATTTTTGCCAGAAAAGGAATTGCAAGAACTGGTTATTTCCCGTCATCATGATACCCTGATGGAAGGACATCCTGGCATTGCCAAAACAGAGGAAAAGGTTAAACGACAATTCTGGTGGCCTTCCTGGCGAAAGGATATTAAATCTTTCGTGATGTCCTGTGGAGTTTGTGCCCAAAACAAAGGTCAAAAGACAAGACCCGCCGGTCTTCTTCAGCCCTTAGACATTCCACCAGCACCTTGCCACACCCTGTCACTAGATTTTATCACGGACCTGCCCTCTTGTAATGGTTACAATACTATTCTGGTCGTGGTGGATTTATTTTCCAAAATGGCCCACTTTATTCCGTTGAAAGGATTACCTTAAGGATTACCTTGTTCTTGCCAAGGAATTCCTCGAAAATATCATCCGTTTGCATGGGTTCCCGTCCATACTAGTCTCCGATCGGGGAAGCCAGTTTATTTCTCATTTTTGGAAAAAGTGTTGTCAACTGGCACAAATCGACGTAAGACTCTCGACCAGCCACCACCCACAGACCGATGGTCAGACGGAGAGAACGAACCAGACCCTTGAACAATATCTACGATGTATGTTGCACCAATCGGAGGGTAATTGGAAGGACATTTTATGGGTGGCTGAATATGCATACAATAACTCGATACACTCTGGAACTGGTCAGAGCCCCTTTTATACCCTATATGGACATCACCCTCGTACTTCAGACTTGGACTCACCTCTGCGCCTTGAAATGCCCGCAGTGGACCATTTGCATTCTACGATTACTCAAGCCTTCAAGGATGCAACTGCACATTTGCAACATGCGAAAGGGAAATACAAAAAGAATGCGGATCTGCATCGAAGAGAGGCACCTCCATACCAAATAGGGGATCAAGTATGGTTGGCTACCAAACACCTATCACTCAAGGGGCCTCGAACTTTTAATCCAAGGTATTTAGGCCCTTACTCGATCAAAGCTATAATCAACCCAGTGGCAGTCAAGCTCGATCTACCAGCTAACATGCGGATTCACCCCGTTTTTCATGTGTCACTTTTGAAACCAGTGCACCCAGGAACCAGATTAACAAAGCCACCAGAACCGATTCAGATAGATGGGGAGCCTGAATTCGAGGTGAAGAACATTTTGGATTCTAAGATCTCAAAATCAAAACTTTTCTATCTAATTGATTGGAAAGGGTACGGACCTCAGGAAAGGTCTTGGGAACCCAGTGACCACGTACATGCACCTCGGCTGGTAAAAAGGTTCCATCGGAATTTCCCAAACAAACCAAAACCTCCAGAAGGAACGACCTTGGGAGGGGCCTTGGGTGGGGAGTGCTGTCATGATGCCTACCCCCGGAGCACCAGGCCAGGCCCAGCACCCCCAGAAGCAGACATCATGCCCTCGGATAAAAGCCCAGCGGCCCCTTATTGGGGCTCTTTGGACTCAGTCCTGGCACCTTTGGCGCCAGGCTCATAAAGGGAGGTGTTTTGTGCACTTACCTGATGCAGACCATGCTGCACGCTTTAGGCCTCCCTGAGACCTGAAAGGGACTATTTTTTCATAGGGACTATTTTTTCACTCGGGCGTGGCCAGGGAAGGATACATACCTAGTTGGGGAAGGATACATACCTGGGACTTCTTTGGAGGCTATTTAAGCCACGCCCAGACAGCAGCTCATGCTTCGCGTTGTTCTGCTTCCTGCAGCTTAACGCTCACCGTGTCTGCTCCTGCTCCTGGACTCCAGCCACGCCCGCCTCGAACCTGGAAGACATGCAAGGAAGGAAGAGAAGAGAAAGGTGAAAACCACGGACTATTTCAAACTTCTTACCAGCATCCGGAATCTTCTCGCCAGCATCCCTGAAGAAAGACTTCCATTTAAAAGCATTGCGTTGCTCGCTGCAGCGCCACGCTTCACTCACCTGTCCTCGAGACATCACATGGCTCCATCGCGGCTGTCAGCATCGGACGCCACATCTCTGCACCTAGGGGAGAGAGGAAGAAACAAAAGGTGAGCAGAAGGAACACAGAAAGAAAGCCTGATTAACAGCCATAATACTTACCGGCTTTTCTTCCACATTTCGGGTCGGCGCCGCCCTGTTGGCAGGTACCGTACCCCGGCCCCTATGGGGAAAGGACAAGAGACATTTCTGGGGAATGATAAGGGCATTTAGAGGGATCGCCCTCATCACTACTCACCTCGGCAGTTTAACCCCTCGACGCATCGCCTTCATTCTGCACCTGAAATAAAGGACAGATCACAGGTTAGAAAGACAACATAAAGGGGGCCTCACTTGAACTTTGAACTTTCATACTTACAGCGCATCGCTCAGGAAAGTCAAGTGGATTTTGCCAGCGCCATTCTGAAAACCAGTGAAGTAACTGAACGAACGCGCGCCCCTGCACCAGAAGCAGGATGGAGAGTTCATCCTTTCAAACCATAAGGTGAGCTTAAACCGGGGTTTGGAGGAAGTTAGAGAGGAACGAAGGGGGAAAGGGGGGAGCTAGCACACTATTCTGCAGACTGTTATTCCCCTTTCTCATCTGCAGAAGGATATTCCTACGGGCCAGGCAAGCACAATTTGGAGGTCCTGTCCAATCGGTGTTCCGGGTCCTGCGCATCACGCTAGAAGAGGCCACAGCAATCCAGACTAGACCAGCACCCCCGTGGGAACCAGGTGAGCGTTACAAGTACAAATAACTTCTGGTGACATTAACAATATTAGTACAACATTGCTAATAAAATGGGTCTGTTTGCTAATCAATAGAATTTTTATTAGCAAACTCTGCTAATCAATTTTTGAAAACTAGTTTATGCCTCGCAATGGAGATCAAGCCTCACCACAGCCACACCCATATTTTGCCAAAGCCTTGCCATAATCCCACACCTTCAAGTTTCTGAATCCGAACAAGCTCAAGAAACACCATAATGTGTGGGTTCTAACACGCTCCACTGAAGTCAATTGGGGATATCTACATCTAATCCGTGAATACCCAATGTTGGTGGTTTACGTTGCGAATGGAATCACTATTTTGGGTTTATAATATGATACGACTCAAGACCCCGAAGAGCTGTACTGGTTGCGTTTTTTGCACCTGTGGGATATAGAAATGATAAATGGTAGAACTATCAGTGATTAACCAGGTAAGGAAACATGGGGAAATGGTGGATCTAGAAGTACTCTAGATTATATCTTTGTTACCCCTGAAATATCGATGCGTGTAAAGGCTATGGAGGTGTCCAAGAACATATGGAGTGATCATACATCACTTGGCTTAGCAATATGTTCTGATGAAGCAGACCACACTGTGAAACCTCTGGGGTATATAAGGGTTAATCACGGTGCTACACTTATCTGCTGGTCGGAAAAAAATATTGCTAAGGCGGCTCATGCATTGTCGGCTGAACGTTATCTGGATACTAGCTTATTCCAGTCAATGTCCATTGATAACATTGAAAAATGGATTTCCATATTTGCTAATATTCATGCTACGGTTGGGAATGGAATTGCTATAACTGGCCCGAAACCCATACAATAGAGTAGTTAGTGATGCTGAAAGACTCCTTAGAGCAGAGATCCGAAGGCCTAAGAAAATATGCCCTACGATTAGATCTTATGTTTCTGCTTGTAAATTACTTAAGGGACATTTTAGAGCCTGGGTAAAACAAAAGATATATCAGAAGAAGCTCAGACAATGGCAAGAGACAATACAATTCTTGTGCACTAAGAACTCTCGAAATATATGGGCACTACAGGGGGAAGCCAGGGGTAATAGGAAAACCCCTTTGACCTATCCCATTGGAGCTCACAGATGGGAAAGGTTTTTGATGGATCATAATATTTCAGCCCATGAAGTGGGAAACATGTTAGAAAATGTTGTCCCTCCCTGTCCACCTTTCAAGGTTACTGTTGAAGTGCTTGTTGCTAAGATCAAAATATTAAAATCGTCCCGAGCTCCGAGACCAAATGGTCTTGCTAATATTGCATTGAAATGCAAGCCGGAATTTTGGGCAGATTTACTGAAGATTCCTTTTGAAAAAGTTATGTCTGAGAGAAGAATACCTAATTCCTGGCATAGTGCCACTTTAATACCTGTGTACAAGAAGGGTGATAAGACCGACCCTGGTAACTATAGATTATTATCTATGCTTGATAGCACCTGTAAACATTTTGCTAGCTTGTTACTAGATGAACTTCACGAATGGGCTAACAAGGAGGGAGTTTTCAATAATTTTCAAAGTGGGTTTAAGCAGGGCTACTCAACTATACACAATTTGGTCATCTTGGCTACCCTGCACACTAATGTCAAAAGGTAATCCCCCTTTATATGCGCTCTATGTTGACCTTAAAGCTGCTTTCAACCTAGTTCGGAGAGAAATATTGTGGTCGAAATTAGAGTTGCTAGGTTGCCCACAAGGCCTGTTGTATTATCTGAGGCTCCTTCACCAAAGTAATACAGTCTCCCTTAAACTCGATTCTCAGGGGAACATGACTGCTCAAATCGAACAGAACAGAGGAGTCAAACAGTGCTGTGTTAGGGCTCCAACTCTATACAATCTTTTTGTTTATGATCAACAGAAGCAATTGGAGAGGTACAGAATTGCCCTCCATTAATCGGAGAAGAAAACTGCTCTGTTCTCGCATACATGGATGGCTTGGTCATTCTTGACCATACATTCAGCGGCCTACGTAGATCAGCAGAAACACTATGGTTATATGCGAAAAGAAATGAACTCAATCACTTTACAGTAAACGCAATTGATGCTGTTCTCAAGTAAAAGGACTGCTCGTACCAGACTTATGGTGCAAGAGTCAGAGATCCTCTATACCCCAAGTTATAAATATCTGGGAATTGAAGTTGAGATTAAGGGGCACTATCTTCAATGTAAACAAGTTAGAATGATTAGAGCTGCCCAAATCACTGCTCTGGTCCACCGTTTTACGATTACTCATGGTGGATTCACTATTTGGCCTGTGCATCTCCTATACCAACAGGTTCTAGCCCCAATGATCAAGTATGGTCTTGAAGCACTGCAAATAATGGATCTCAATTGGTTGCAGGTAGTTGAAGGCAAATATTGGAAACACAACTTGGGCCTTCCTACCTGCATACCTATGGCCATATTTAGGCTGGACTTGGGGTTGCGATCATTAAAATCATTAGTACTTAAGGATAAGGCAGAACTGTACCTCAATATGTTGAACACCTCGGGCAATCAGTTATTGTCATCCATGCGACAGGAAGTTTTGAAGAGAACTGGGAAATCGCTCTTAAAAAACAAGGTAGAAAACTATTTCAAAGAGATTGGTTGGAATACACAAATTGGGGGACTTTGTCAAACATCAAGGTTTGCTCTAGTTAAAAAAGTAGAACATTGGGATTGGTTAGAAAATTACGCCCATCTTGAAGGGTTAAAGAACTACCATTTTGTTACATATATGTTATATACTTACAAAAAGCCACAGCTATACTTAAACCTATGCCCTGCAGTTAGATTAAGACGTTTTTTACTACTCACTAGGGTCAATCATTTACAGGTGTTGGCAACTACTGGAATAATTAATTAGCTACCATTCGCTGAGCGTTTCTGCCGATTGTGCAAGAATAAAGAAACTACTGAAACTGGGAAACATGTGCTAACCAAGTGCCCTAACATGTTAACAAAGTATAATGCTCAGTACGGCAGATACGTACATGACCTAGAGTATATAACGGAGACAATATTTTGGTGGCATAGTATTAAAACAACAAATATTAAGCTCTTTATTAAAATGTACAATGTATGGTTAGTAATAGAGCGTTTATTGGGGATCTCTATTTGAATACAATTACTGAAGTGCTCCAGTAGTAGTAGTAATCTGTACATTATATTATATTATGTGGATTTAATCGAACAAAATGTGTCCGCAGAAATGAATGTGATGAGGAGTGTGCTTTTATTTCGATTTTCTTTTTTTAATGAGTTAATTCATTAATTATGTAAAAACTTTTTTATGAATTTTGTATGAATGGTATGTTTAGAATTGTGTTCATTTAATTTTGTAGTATATGTGTAAAGTTTATTTATAAACTATATCGCATTAATAAACAAATAAATTATAATAAAAAATATGATATGATAGTCACAATGGCCCTCATTACGACCCTGGCGGAAAGTGACTGACATGACCGCCATAGCGTAAATAGCGTTTCCGCCACGGCACGACGGAGGAAAGTGCGGCCAATTCCGACCCATCGGGCACGAGCATCACGCCATGGCGGAAGTGCAAAGTCCGCGATGGCGGAAATGACCCCAAAACGCCCCTTACCGCCGTCGTACTTCGCCCTAGGTGCAATTCCGCCACCCATCCAAGCGGACACCGTAATGAGCGGTCAGCGCAAAATACGGTCACCGTAAATATACGGAAACGGAAGTAAAAACATGGGGCCGGAACGGGAAACTGCACGCCGCACATCTATAAATAGAGAATCCCAACACAACCATTAAAAATCCGACCCTGAGACACATCCCAACCCGTTAGCCACCCCAGGTAAAATAATAAATATGGGCAAAGTAGCAAAAAAAGCGTGCGACCGCAAGCGGCAGGTCCACTTCTCCCACGAGGAACTCACCGTGCTCACTGAGACCCTCCAGGAGAATGCTGCCGTCGTCTTCTCCACGCAAATGACCAGGACGTCACTTGCGAACAAGAAGGCTATATGGGCCCTGGTGGCACAGCGGGTAAGTGCGGTGGGGACCGCACCCCGCAACCCACAGCAATGCAGAAAGCGATGGGACGACCTACGGATACGCGTCCGGAGCATACTCTCTGCCAACCGGAACATTGCCACAGCTACCGGGGGAGGATCGGAATCACCCATCAAGTTGACCCCCTGGGAAGAAATCTGTGCCTCCACCATTGGAATGGAGAGCATAGAGGGAGTCGGAGGGATGGAGAAAGGAGTGCAGACATCAGAAGAATCAGGTAGGTGGGCCAAATTAAACTATGGCAAATCCACATTTACCAACCATGTGAAGTACCACGTGTCCCCATAGTGCAACAGAAACACATGTCCAGGAGAACGACCACATACATTGCCATGACAGCGACCCTTAAAAGCCAGATTAAACAAATAAATAATTAAAATTCCCACAAACACACTCTACATGTGCACCATGCACACCCTAACTGTAGACTGCAAAATAACTGCATCCCCAATCCACACAGAAATGAGACCACCCCCAAGGCCCTGACCCAAATCACCCCCAGGTACCACCCCAATGCATGTGATGCAATTGCCATTCCAATACCACAGACCCATGAATAACGCTCGCCCTCCTTTACTCCACCACAGGGTCCGATTCCAACGACGAGCTCCAGGACACCCCTACCAGCACACCTGCAAAGAGGGCCAAGACCAACGGCCAAAGACCCTCCACCTCAGCTGCACGGATCAAGACACGGCAGCTGCACAAATCGAGTGGCAGCACACTGGAGGGGACTCCAACAGGCACCCCAGCAGCCAGCATGTCCACAACATCAGCACCACAGGTACCCCCAATGGATGCCACAGAAGGCACTGCTTCTGGTGGCAGCAGCACCCCAGGTGACACTGCATACACGCCAGCATGCTCCGACACAGAAAACGGTGCTGTCGAAGCAGGACACAGCCATGACCTGTCACAATCCCCCTGTTTGTTCCATCCCGTACACCATGAGGAAACCACGCAGGGGCACCCACAAGACGACGACTGGCCAACCCCCACAAGGCCTGTTGCAAGGCAACATGAGGCGTCCAGCCCCTCTGTGACACCACCGCAAATGGGCATGGCCCAGCAGAGGCAACAGTCACTCGAGCAGATGGTAGAGCAACAGCAGCAACTGGCCACGCTCCTCAAGGAGCATGCTGCTGAATGTGGGGGTACCAAGGCAGCCATTGAAACCTCTACTGAGACACTTAGGGCAGAAATGGAGAGAAGTACCGAGAGCCTGAGGGCAGAAATGCAGAGAAGCACCGAGAGCCTGAGGGGGGAACTGCATGCGACGTCCAAAGACGTATGTGGTGAACTTGCCGCTGTGCGCCGTGTGCTCACTGAGCTCTCACAAACCCTCAGGGACATGCATGGACGTGAGCAGGCAGAGACATCATCCGTTGCAAGTTCCGTCCAGGGCAGCCCCCAACGTAGATCTGGGAGGACCCGCCGCTCCACAGGCAGGGGTGCCCCTGATACCCGGAAAGGGGGCTTGCAATAGCGTCAGCCCTCTGACATTGAGCGCCATTGGACACTGGTGTGTGTGGGGGGGGGGTAGGAGGGTGGAGGGGGTGTGTTGTGCTTCATCGGGTGGCGGGTCGATTGGGTGTGTAATGTCATTTCACATCTGCAATACAAATCTTCACATCCATCAAATGAGTTGCGTGGACATTGATCTCTGTGTACGAGGCCTATCTTGGCGTACAGTCCACATTGTGCATGTTCCAGACACATACAGCGCCACAAGTCCCGTGTCCATGTAACAGCCACCAGGCGTGAGTGCTAGAAGCATACATCTATGAGATTTTGACGGATCTCACGGGCCTCCTGTGCCTTGTGGACCCCTTGAGGTGCTGCCACATCCCCACCCTCATCATGACCATCTTCAGGTGCTAGCAGTTCTGCGTCGGGGGGCATGGCCACATTCCTACGTACGCACATGTTGTGTAGCATGACACATGCCATGACCATCTTTGCCACCTTCTCATGGCGGTACAGGAGTGCCCCGCCAGACCTGCTGAGGCAGCGGAAACGACCCTTCAGTAGGCCGAATGCCTGTTCTATGACCACACGGGTATGTGAGTGGGCATGGTTGTAGTCCTCCTCATGCTGGTCCCGTGGGTTCCGGATTGCTGTAAGGAGCCATCTCTTCAGTGGATACCCGCCATCACCTGCATGTGGACAGCAAAGGATGTTTGTGGAATGTCATTACTACGTACGCATCCCCCCCCTTCCTGCCAGGTCACTCACGCATCACCTACCCCACATAAACATGCATGTAATGAGACTCACCAAGTAGCCAGGATCGGCGCCCTGCGTGTAGCTCCATGTAGCGTGGTATTCTAGAGTTCCGCAAGACCATAGAATCATGTGTTGATCCTGGAAATCGGGCAGAACAATGTGTGAAGATCCTGTTGGAGTCACACACCATTTGTACATTGATAGAATGATATTGCTTCCGGTTGCGGTACTGGGCCTCCATGGCATGTGGGACAACCAATTCCACATGGGTGCAGTCGATGGCACCAATGCAACCCGGTATGCCGCCAAGTGCATGGAATCCCACTTTTGTGTTTGTAAGCTCTTGCTCCGTGCGTGGTAAAGTGATGTAGTCGTCTGAGTGCTTCAGGAGGGCATCAAGTACTTGGAATAGTGTCCGTGAGAATAGTGGCTGTGAAATGCCATGCAACTGTCCGACTGTGTGCTGGTAGGTGCCTGTGGCCAGGAAGTGTAGTACAGACACCACCTTCAGTAGGGGTGGGATGGCGGTTGGGCTATCTATCATGCTGACAAGGTCAGCGTGTGTCATGTCGACAATGGCGGTTATGGTGTCCCGGTCCAAACGGTAGAGGGTGTGGATCTGCTCAGCTGTGAGGTTGAACGGATTAGCTCGGAGGCGTGGGATTGCGGGCTGCCTGCGTGGTGGTAGTGGCTGTGCTGGTGGGGCTTGCTGGCCATGCCTTGCCCTCCTCCTCCTCCTCCTGCGTCTCCTCTGTGCGGCCACTTGTTGTAGTAGTTGGCGTTCGTCTTCTTCTTCAAGTTGGAGTACTTGTAGTGCAATCAGGTTCCCCAGGCCCAAAATCGCTACTCCTGCCGGCAGCATTCTGGAGTGGGTGTGGTTGTGGGAGGGGGTTGGGTGTGCAATTTATGTGTTTTCAGGCTGTATTGCCTTCACCTGTGGTGATTCATTCCACCTGTGTCAGCTGCAATGCCTTTTGTGCGAGCACGTCCCGCACACGACGCTGCAATTAGACGCATGGCATCTTGCATTTGCATTCATGTTCTTAATCCCGATGGCAGTGGAATATTGGTTTATACGCTAATTCTGCTATGGTCACATTGTTGCACATACTACATTTGCATTTGCGAGCAGACTTCAGAAGGGTCGGTGGAATGTAGTGCCCGATCAGCGGTGGACCCTCATGCAGCACTGCACCGACGTTAACCGACGGCGGGGAGTCCCATCAGTGATTGTGGCCAGTTACCATTTTCACACACAGCCGCACTGCATAGATGTATTTGTGGATGCAAGCGTTCACAGCTGCCTTTTGAACGTGATGTTGCAAATTAGGAATTCGAAGGGCAGCGCTTTCGGTTTTCGACTAGTGGCGTGGAGACGCCCACAGGTCTGACTGGAAAAGTAACGTTCTATTGTTGAATGTCCTTGGGACAGGGCCCATGACGGGAATGCAATGAATGATATGATTTGATTGGGATGCGCTATAGCGTAGTGGACGATAAGGCAGGACGTTCCCAAATACATGTGACTTCACTACACAAGGAATCCAGCTAGGAGCACAGTGGATTTTGAAGGCTGCATTACGCACAGACTCAATGGAAATTTCGAATGTAATGTGAGTGAATATTCAGGCGTCTTCATAACGGGATGAGGGAATGATGAATGGATGCATGGACAGTTAATTTAATTGGGAGTCTGCCATGTACATGGCTATTTGGAATCTATCCCCTTCCCCTGCGCTATGTGATGCAAGGCTGCCATGGTGGGACGATCGTCTGTCTGCCCTTGTTCTACCCTCCCTGTCTCGACGCGCCTTCAATCACTTGTGTCTATGCACGTTGATGATCCCATCTGATGCATCCTGTTCTGACAGGCGCATGCACACAGACACTCGTTTGTAATGGAGTATTCACATCGATTTGGGTCGTTATGATTCGCTAGTGGTTTTTGGGTGCAATTGGTCCTTATGAGTGGGCTAACATGCATGTGGTTGTAGGTTTGGTGTGTTGAATGATGTGAGTGATACATAAGAAGTTCGGATGCCCATTCTGTCTTCTTTTTTCTTTTGGGTGACAGGTATCTCCTCCCCTTCTGCCGCTGCCATCTGTACGCCACTCCTGCAGATGGCTTCTACAGTCGACACCTGCATCTTCGAGTTAATCAGTGGAGCACCATTACGATCTTATGGGACGATCGCCAATGGCCCACATGCCCTTACGCAGTACTTGTGGCTAGGTGCAGCATACCTAGCTTCCAGCTGGACTAGTGCCTACCTCATGGGACGGCCCTGCGGTCCTAGGCGCTTCCATGTTGCCTTTTTGGAGGTTGATGTTGCCCCTGTGTGCCATGAGGGTACAGGGCGTCACACTTGGGGTAGCTGGTCATTTATTGCGGATGCAGCCCACAGTGATGCTGATCATTTGTGAGTTCCTGTTCTAATGGCTGTATGGCCTTGGTGATTTCGATGTGCATTAAATTTGTATTCAGATGTTAACCGTGTAGCGTTATTCTTTGCTAGTAATGTGGCATATTCCGTTTTGTGGCGCGATGTTTTGTGAGGTGTTCTGCATTGGGTTCCGGCTCCTGGGTACAGTTGTGTGGTACCTGCTTATGCTGATGGTCGGTTTGACTACTGGCATGTGTACAGGGCTGGTGCAGTCTCCCTCAGGTTGCTGCTTTGGATGTTGATTTGCACTGGTGGCAGGCGATGGGGGACAGTTGTTGTTTTGTGTCATGATGGTATCTTCAGTTCTTTTTGGTGTACTTGCACCTTCAGATGCCTGTGCTGCATCGGTACGGCAATGGTGTGTTGCCAATTGTGGGTGGCCACTCACAGGGCACTTGGGGCCCCTGCATGCATTTGTTCGTTGGCATGCTTGGGTGACTTGTGCATTTCACTGGTTGCATGGTGTGACTGCATTGCGCCTACGAGGAGTTGTGCAATGTGGGCAGGGAGTGGAGTACAGGCACTCAGTAGGGCCATTTACGGTTGGTTCGCGATGCCGTATTTCTCACCATGGCGGAATGGTACTTTCCGCCATGCTTGATGGCGTTAAGTACATGTACGCTAGGGTCGGAATTCGCGTACCGTTGCGCCATGGAGGTAATTACGGTTTTGCAAGGCGCGCGTGCGCGTACTTGGTGCAGTTAGCGTTGGCATTCACTGCGGTGTCGCTAATGGCATCGTACTTTACGGTGACGGGTCATGATCGCAACGGGCGCTATTCGATGGCGGTATTACATTTCCGCCATCGTTTTTCCTATTCCGCCAGGGTCGTAATGAGGGCCAATGTGTTTCAAAGCGCTTCAAGGCAAGGGAGGGAACAAGGGAAAATACAATGACATTCTTACAGGCCATGAACAGTAAGGATGTGAAATTAACTATCGTACTCGGCCTGACGACATTCCAGATAGTGCAAGTGCTAAGACATAGATAAGGGAGGGAGAGAGTGGGAATGAAATGGAAACAGACAGGCGACTACTGTACTAGGCCTGATGACATTTCTGGTAGAGCCTGAGAAAAACAAACGGTGAGGGAGAGGGGTGCAGAAAGGAAGGGGAGGAACAAGACAAGCGACTATCGTACTAGGCCTGGCAACATTTCAGATAGTGCTGGAGGGGTTGAGGGTGACAACTAAGGAAAGGGGAAGGAAGTCATACGAGGTTGCTATCATGCTAGGTTCAGGGACAATTGAAAATAAGGGGAGGAGGGGAGCAGATAGGAAAAGGGAGCAAGGGAGAGGAGGAGAGAACAGAGAGTAAGCAGTCAAAAAGAGTGGAGAAGCAAGAGGGGAGAGCGACTACAATTGCAGAAGTCAGCAGTAACACATAGGCCTCATTACACGGTAGGCGGTAAACCATACCGGTACCACCGTGGAGGAAAGGGGAATTACCACCCCATTCCAAGGTTGGCGGGGCAGTAATTCCCCCTTTCTCCATGGCCCTTCTCCATTCCCATTTTTGCCCCATATGGCATAATGGGAATGGGGAAGGAGCTAATTACGGTACCGCAAATTGAGGTACCGTAATTAGCACCAAGGTCCCTTTGCGGGTCCCAACTTTAACGGCTTGTCTACACCAGCCGTTAAGGTCGGGTCCCGCAAAGGGACCTCATAGTAAGGCGGTAAGGGTTAACGGTCACCGGAACCCTTACCGGTGACCGTTAACCCTTACCGCCTTCTGTGTAATGAGGCCCATAATGTTGCAAGCCAGGATACAAGATGAAGATGGGAACAGCATGATTCAGGTCCACCATGTGTACAAGATGCAAAGGAAGTCCAGCATGAGAGTTTAGAAAGGGTGACGCACCAGAAACAATTAAGTCCATAAAAGTTAAGTCCAGCATTGGCCACAAGACGGTGATTGACAAACCAGAATTTATCAAGACAGACTCCTGCGGAAGCAGGCTGTAGGGGGAGCAGGGTAGAAGAATCAAGCAAAACAAGCAACACCAGTGTGCGAGAAGGGTGGGGGGCACAAGGGAACATCACAGGGGGACTAGAAGGGGTGGGGATGGCCTGTGGGGACAGAGGGAGTAAATACATGTTGGTGCATGCTTACCTGCTGTCTGAGCAGGGGGTTGGGCCCTGGGTCCTCCTGGTCTGAACAGGTCCAAACAGGAATTGCACTTTTCTTCATCTGCCCTTCACTTGAGACGCCTGGGCGAGAGACACCCTTGATCTAAGAGTTCAAAGCAGGAAGGAAGAGGCAGGGCTAAGAAGGTGGGTGGTGCTTAGGCCAGGTGACCTAGATCCACTTGCACCTGCTCCCCATCTGTATAGACAGAAGCTGCAATCTTTTTGCCGGGGCACATGTTTTGCAGATTAGTTCATTCAAGGACATCACCTGCCCAAGAGTTTTGTTTTACCATTTAAGTTTTATTGAAGCAAAAAACAATATCTGCGGCCTGAATACAGTGTAAAATCTCTCAACATATGACATCACATGAAGCAGTCGATACATGAATCATAACGCATCCCAGAGAAAGAAAAACAAAGAAGGAAAGACAAGAGACCAAAACCAAAAAACAGTGCTAAGAACGTGACACTGAAAATCATACAGTGGCAATCATATAACAATGAGAAGGGTGGCATCTCTTGAGGTCTATTGTGTATTCCAGGGTGGTCATGTCAACTCACAAATGTAATAAAGTTTTCCCATTCCTCTAAGAATCATGCTCCCTCCCCTTTAAGAGCAGCATCAATTTTACAATTGCAGCCACGAATCACACCTTTGTCCACCATTCTCTGATGTGTAGGCTGACTGAGGACTTCCAGTTTTTTGGTACTACTAATGGTGCGGCCACCAAAAAGTGAGTCGCTAACTTAGAGGATTTAGCCAACAATTTATATTGCCCCTGCGAATCCTCATCACCCAGTAGTACTACCTGGGGGTTTATTGGTAACTCTACACCATTAATCTTCTTGATTTGTGCTAACACCTCTTTCCAAAAAACTTAAATGGGCACTCGAACATCTTCAACAGGTGTAAGAAAGTGTTGGAGTCATCTGATTCAAGCGCTCTGGGGTGAGAAACCACAAAGCATCAGTTTGAAACCGTTTTCCTTCAGCTGCACAGACTTAGAATATTTCCCTGCCCTTGTACAGATATTATACCAGGCTAAACCATCAATGGGTTTGCATATGTCTTCTTCCCATCTGATCATATAGGTATGAGGAGGTTTTAATCTGTTAGAATTAAGCACTGCATACAAAGAGGAAACCTTAACCCCGGGGGGATCCCCTATATATAAGACTTCAAAGTGTGTCGTCTCTCTTTTAAAGTGGTTTGTAACTTTCATATTCATAAGCCAATGCCTAAGATGAATGTAGCCATATTTATCTTCACCCCCTACCAGAAAAGCCTGCCTACATTATTCAAAGGATAAGGGTTGTTCATTCTAAAATATTTGGCCCAGTCTTGACAGCACTCTTCCATCAATAAATCTCCCCATGTCCAGACCTGGAGGGAACTTCCAATTATTCCATATACCTGTTAAAGGGGAAGGGAAGGTGGTGTCTGTGTATCTACAGGCAGTCTTATCCCAGTAATCGAGCGTAGCTGTGGTGTAGGGAAGCCTTTGTCGTTCGCGTTTACTTGTTGCAGCGGAGGGCCAAGTATATCCGGTTCAATATCTACCAATGCTTAGGATTTTGTGCAGCCGCCTGGCTCTCTAACAGAGGAGTTATTTGTGCAGCATACAAATAGCTTTTGCTAAACTTCCATTTTCTTTCGCTGTTATAAGCATATGTCTCGAAACCTTCTTGACCCATATAAACCTAGAAATGTGGGGATGAAGATCTTTGAGTACCATTATCGGAATCCATTTCCGCAAAGCCCGGAAGGTGCACAATAATGAAGGCAGCAAAGTCATTTTAATCGCTGTTACTCTTCCGAAACAGGACATTTCAGCAGTGCCCCATCGTGTTACATTTTGTTTAGCCGAGGCGAAAAGTGCTGGAATATAAACTGCATATAGCTGGTCATAGTGGGCACTAAGGTGGACGCTCAAGTATTTAAAAAAATTCGAAACCCATTGGAATGCGAAAGCACTCTTCAACCTATTAACTGTCTCGGGTGTTTATGAGATATTAAGTATAGTGGACTTTGTAAAATTAATTTTGAATCCTGAGACACGATAGAAGCTAGCTAACAGGGAGACAATGTGAGGCAAAGTAATGTGGGAGTCACACATATAGAAGAGAATATCATCTGCATATAATGCAACTTTATGTTGATACCCAGTAATGTCAAGCCCATGGATATCAACAGATGACCAGACCAATCTCGCCAGATGCTCCATAGATAAAGCTAACAACAACGGGGGACAGCGGACATCCTTGACGTGTCCCCATGAGTAGATATACAGGATCGGATAGTACCCGATTCAATTTGATCCGAGTAGATGGAAGTACAAAATCGGCCACCACCGTTTTAATAAAAACCGGCCCAAAGCCAAACCCTTCCAGTACTTTTGACAAATATACCCAATCTACTCAGCCAAACGATTTCTTAGCGTCAACAGAAAGTACGGCCATTTCGCGTTTGTTCCGTCTCGCCCATGCAGTTACTTCAATCGTTCTGTTGATGTTATTGTGCTTCTAACGCCCTGAGACAAACCCTGTATGATCTTTACCCACCATGCCCGAGAGCGCAGTGATCAAACATGCGGCTTACATTTCGGAAGAGATTCAAGAATCATAATGGAGGACAGTGATAGGTCTATAAGAAGAGCATTGATGGAGGTCATTGCCCGGTTTACCAATTAATGTTAGTGTTGATTCCCCCATGGTAGATATAATAGACCCTGTGTCTATAAAGGTATTAAATAGCTTTGTTAAATGGGAAGCTAATATTCCTGAGAACTTTTTATAAAACAGGGCTGTAAAGCCACCTGTGCATGGGACCTTAACTGCAAGAAGGAAGCAAACAGCCTGGGAGACTTCCTCAACCGTTATGGGATTTTCTAATAATATTAGTCTATCCTCTTCTGGGACTAAAGGGAGATGTTCATCCTGAATAAAATCACCTTGAGAAGCCCTGTTGGGGGTCTCAGTGGTAAAAAAGCTTTGTGTAATAGTGCGATAGAATGTGCGTTTTTGTAGGTTTGTCTGCATGTAGGCAACCAGAATCATCCTGCAAATGGACAATCATATTACTATTTCTCTGTGGGACTTGAGTGGGTATGCCAAAATCTGTGACGCCTTTGTAGAGGTGCTGAAATAGAAATGCTTAGTGTGAAGTCGTTTGTGAGAAATATCATCCGCCCAGAGAGCCTTTAGTTCTGCCCATGCCACTTGTAACTGCCTATACGTTTTCCTGTATCCATCCATTTTATATCTGGTTTCCCAGTCCTGATCTCGCTCTTTAGCTTTCATCCTGTGAGCTGCTAAGAATGGTGTCCGTGCCGAGGCCAAACTGATAAATTCACCCTGTAATGTGGTTTTGAAGGCATCCCAAACAATAGCCATTGGGACACCTCTAGTAAGATTATCTTGCAAATACTGGGTGACCCTTTCCCGCCTTCTTCTGGAGAGAGGAGGCAAAATATTGATGGGGAAACCATCTAGACCATTGTCTCAGCCAATATTTTTTCAAAAACGGGGTCTCCTGAAGTAGCGCTATATCCGCTTTCAAGTCCTCCAATGTAGAGAGCACACTCTTTCTCCTCGTTGTGGAGTTCAACCTCTGGACATTCATCGACAATATCCTTACATTAGCCATCCCAGGAGGTCCGATACATTATTTTCTATGGCCTAAACCACTCTTTAACAAGAGAAATTTGAGCTACTTAGAGCATTGCCCCACACGCCTGAGTCATCCCAAACCAACCACCTATAGCCTCCTAACAGACAGCACTGTGTAAAACACTCACAAAAGACTGCAAAATAAAAAAAAGAGGAATAAATGACCCCGTCTGGGGTTATCGTCAGGTGAAATATACCTGAGAGAGGGCAAGCGCTCCTAATGCCCTAACAAACATCAATAACATCTTATAATACAGCCCATTAGACCCTCTTCACAACCATGCCACAAACCTAACAATACAAACTAAAGGAAGGCTCTCAGCTGCCAAGCCCTGCATTCTGAACTCTACATCACTACCAGTCAGGAAGTCTCTCAAGCAGGGCCCCCTAAATCACTGCTCCTTTCCCTTCTGTCCATTGAGGGTCACCTACGACCTTTCCATCTGCCTCTCCTCTGGAGTTTCTCACTCCATGCTATCAGGCAGGTGAATGCCACCTTTTGGAATCGTCAAACCTTCTTGGAGAGAGCTAAACTTGTGCTGGACACTGTCCAGTTAAAAGAGAATGACGAATGAATATCCCCAATGCTATACAATGAGGGACACCAGGGTAAAATCATATGCATAAGAGGGACATCCCTGGTTGAGAATATCACAATAATACAATATAAAGGTCTTCTATTTCTGACTCTATGTGGAAACCATAGGTTATGTATCTATGTTGTTAAATGGTCTTGTAGAACTATTCACAGTAATGTTCGAATAGAGCACCTGTTAGTAAAGGAGAATTCAACCTTCACATTTAAACTCAACAAAAGTAATTCAACAGTTCTATTTATTAATATTAAATATAACATGAGTAACACATGTTTAAAAATATTTTAAAAAGTGGCCTGTGCTCAAGAAAGGGACCTCTGCACCCCGTAAAGTGACTTGTGCTTCTGCTAATATTGCAATGAACAATAAATATCCTACAAAAAAGGCCAAAATATTGCCTCCTGGTCAATTACTAACATAACCATTACTAACATAACCATATATATATATATATATATATATATACAAATATATATATATATATATATATATACAAATATATATATATGCCAATTTCACACTATCTATTACACTATTTCCTTTAAAAGCACTAATCTTGGTCTCGGGAGGATAGCTCAGGGGCAACGTGCTTGCCTTGGAAGCAGTACGACAGGGAACACCACAGGTGCAGGTCCATGCTTAGAAACCTCTGGGTATTAAGCGGGTTATGAATAACATATCATAATTGTATGTGCCAGCATTCTTATATTTGGCTTAACTCCTTTTTTATGGTCTTTTTATTTAGAAACCATGTCAATGTGGGTGTTACTCACCGGACGGGAAGTAAACCAATCGGTGGCCGGAAGACACAGGACTGCACTATTGATTGAAGAGCTAGGTCGGGGCCTCCAACCTAGCCTCCTCTCTGTGAGGGCACAAGACCTTTTTAACGATATGACCCTCTGCTGGGTAGGACCAGGCAGATGGACTGATCGCTCAAAAGGGCGGGGAGGACACGCCGCCAAGAACCCAGCTGTAAAGGAAAAAACAAGGTGAGCAATTGGAACTGTAAGAAGAATCCTTTCCCTTGATACTTCTTTCTAGTAGTACCTGAGCTATGCCCTCCCCTTGTTTAAGGCAACCGGAACCACCTATAAGTAAGAAAGGAGAATGTAACCTATACTAATGATAGTGGTCGCTTAGCTACGAGGTATGGAATCATAAATTAGAGAACCCTTACCACGGCTGTGTTGTTGAGTCTGAGTTATCCCAAAGGAGTTCAAAAACGGAAGTGCAAAATAAGAAATGGGTAGGTTAGTTAGGGAACTAAACCCGGGCGGAACGAGGGCCGCGCTAGAGTCGAGTGGGTGCACTCTCTGCAAGGCGTCCCTGTGCACTACTGGAGGATGTCCAACGGAAGTCTGATTGTGGAGATGATGGGAACAACAACCATAAGAGACACAATGGAATTGGAGAATTGTAGGTGATGGTTTCGGTGGCAGGCAAAGGCTGTCCGTGATGGAGAAAATAGGTCTGGTACACAGGTAAGTAGTTTTCCAAAAGCGGCAGGCAGAGGCAGTCCGTGAAGGAGAAAACAGGTCTGGTACACAGGTAAGTAGTTTTCCAAAAGCGGCAGGCAGAGGCAGTCCGTGAAGGAGAAAACAGGTCTGGTACACAGGTAAGTAGTTTTCCAAAAGCGGCAGGCAGAGGCAGTCCGTGAAGGAGAAAACAGGTCTGGTACACAGGTAAGAATAGTAGGATCGAAGACGGAACTTCTAAACACCGGGATGCAACTTTAATCAGAAGCAGCGTTTTTTCCCGGTTGTGCGGTTTAAATC
Source organism: Ambystoma mexicanum (assembly GCF_040938575.1). Classification (NCBI taxonomy): domain Eukaryota; kingdom Metazoa; phylum Chordata; class Amphibia; order Caudata; family Ambystomatidae; genus Ambystoma; species Ambystoma mexicanum. The sequence goes on from NC_090927.1 coordinate 981,065,448, forward strand.
GGGAAGGGGAAAGGCGGAACCGGACGAAACCGAGGTTCACACATCATCGCCCATCTGCTGAGACCGGGAGGCGGAAGGCTGGGAATCGTAGTTCAACTTGCCGCAGGGCGCCGCGGAGTGAGCCGAGGCCACTATTTTCCAGGGCAGTTGCCAGTGGGCGTAGAATGGATTTGCAATGTGACGCATGCCCTTCCGAAGGGCTATAATCCTCCTCCGTGCCTGCCAAGGCGTAACAGCATCCACCCCCAAAGGCGGCACCACCCCCCCTACGGGCATGAAAGCGGCGAAGCAGGGCCGGAGCATGTATATTAGATAAAGGCTCCCAAGATCTATCCTCAGGGCCAAAACCTTTCCAGTCAACCAGGTAAAAAGGACGACCCTTCCGAAGTCGGAAATCCAGGATATCGGCCACCTCGTACTCATCATTACCATCCACCCGCACCGGGGCCGGGCGTATTGGCAATCGCATGTTGGCCGGACAAGGCTTCAGCAAGCTGACATGAAACACAGGATGCTGTTTCCAGGACGAGGGCAATGAAAGACGTACAGCAACTGGATTCAAAACCTTAGTGACAGGAAAAGGTCCTACGAACTTGGGTAAGAGCATCCGTTTTCCAGGCATTCTCAGGTTGCGTGATGACAGCCAAACCTTCATACCTACACGGTAGTCGGGTGCCGGTGCCCGATGCTTGTCAGCGAATTTCTTAGCTTTGGCCTGAGCATGCAGCAGGTGTTGACGAACGACCTCATGAATGGACTTGAGGTCCCGAACACACGCATGAGCCGCTGGATTGTCAAGTGGAAGATCAGGATCCAGGGGCAAGGACCGTGGATGGTGTCCATATAGTGCAAAAAAGGGTGATACACCAGAAGCGGCATGCAGAGAATTGTTATAAGCGAATTCAGCAGGTGGTAACAACGCCAACCAAGACGACTGGAAACGAAGTGTGAGGCAGCGCAGGTATTGCTCGAGAGTGGCGTTGAGCCGTTCAGTCTGCCCATCAGTTTGTGGATGGAAGGCCGAGCTGAACCTGTCATCAATGCCCAGGGATGCCGTCAGAGCCCTCCAGAAACGTGATGTAAACTGCGGTCCGCGATCCGAAACCACAATAGAGGGCAGACCAAAGAAACGAAATACGTTCCTAAGGAACAATGAGGCCAAAGTCGGAGCAGAGGGCAAACCCACACAAGGAACAAAGAGTGCCATTTTTGTGAAATAATCAATTACCACCCAGATGGTATCAAAACCGTCCACAGGTGGCAGGTCCACGATGAAATCAATAGAGACCATGTACCATGGTTTGTGAGGAACCGGGAGTGACAGTAACAAACCCATAGTTTTAGACCGGGAGACCTTACATTGAGCACACACAGAACAGGAGGCCAGATAGCGAACCACGTCCTGTGACATAGACGGCCACCAGGCCCAACGCCGAAGCAAGTCCAGAGTCTTTTTTTGGCCTGGATGAGCCGCTATCAAGGAGTAATGGGATAAAGCAAGGGCTTGGAGACGTGCTTTCCCCGGGGGCACAAACAGGCGGCCCTGAATATAAGGAAGTCCTCGTACCACATCAAGGTTTAGGACTACACATTCTTCTTTATGTGTATTCACCCAGTCCGAGATTAAAGAACGGAGCAAAGGACGTGGAGTACATGCACATACGACCCTAGAAGGCAGCAGAAGAGGGCATTCGGGTTTGCTTTGCTCCGAGTGAGAGGGCAGGCGAGACAAGGCGTCGGCACAAACGTTGAGACGGGCTGGCTTATATGTGACGGTGAAATTGAACTGGGAAAAGAAGAGGTGCCAACGGGCCTGTCGGGCAGTGAGACACTTCATTGATTTGAATGCCAATAGACTCCGGTGGTCAGAGAAGACAGTAACCGGATGACGGGCCCCCAATAGATGATGTCGCCATTCGGCGAAAGCGTCCTTGACTGCCAGCAATTCTCTTTCCGTGATAGGATAGTTGCGTTCGTATGGTGTCAGTTTCCTCGAAAAGAACGCCACCGGATGGATCTCACCCGAATCCTGACAGGGTTGATACAGAATAGCCCCGATGGCCATCCCAGAAGCATCAGCTTCCAAAAAAAATGGCAGGAGCAGATCGGGATGTTGCAGCACTGGCGCTGAAGAAAAAGCCGCTTTTAAGGCCTCGAAGGCAGATTGCGCTTCTGGTGTCCATCGGTATGGCTTTTTTGAGCTAGTTAAAGCCGTCAAAGGAGCTGAGATGGTAGAAAATGAAAAGATAAAGCGCCTGTAAAAGTTCGAGAACCCCAGGAATGACTGTAGGGCTTTGGTTGTAGCAGGGACAGGCCATTCAAAAACGGCCTTAACCTTAGACTGGCTCATCCGGATACCCCGGTTGGTAAGGTCATAACCTAGAAACTCAACCTCCGATGAATTGAAGATACACTTCTCGGCTTTGACGAAGAGATGGTTCTCTCTCAGCCTTTGTAAGACGAATCTCACATGTCGGGTGTGTTCACGCTTGGATGAGGAGTAAATCAGTATATTGTCTAGATAGACCACAACAAACCGGTCCAGACAATCGTGAAATACATCATTCATGAAGGCTTGAAAGGTGGCCGGGGCGTTGCACAACCTGAAGGGCATCACTAGGTATTCGAATAACCCATACCGGGTCTTGAAGGCGGTTTTCCACTCGTCCCCTTCTCTTATGCGGACTAGGTTGTAAGCACCCCGCAGATCAAGTTTGGTAAAGATCACGGAGGAACCCAGCTGATCCAAGAGTACTGAGATCAGGGGAAGCGGGTACTGGTTCTTGACTGTGATGGCGTTTAATGCCCTATAATCAATACAAGGGCGAAGGTCACCCTCTTTTTTAGGAACAAAAAACAGTGGAGACGCTGCCGGTGATCTCGATGGTCTGATGAACCCCGTAGCCAATGCCTTGTCAATATACTCTTTTAGCACTTTGTCTTCTGGCAGTGTGAGCGAATAAACCCTGCTGGCAGGTATTTTAGCCCCCGGTACCAGGTCGATAGGACAATCATACGGCCTATGTGGGGGCAACTGTTCTGCTCCACCTTTATCGAAGACGTCCTGAAAAGAAGCGTATTCCACAGGGATGCTAGGTTCAAGGGCATTGGTAATGGCACCAATCAAGGCCATTGAGGCCACCAGGGCTTGACAGGAAGTGCCGGAAATGCTACTAGTCTGAAAACAGCTTTCGTTACAGACAGAGGAAGGAAACTGTACCACCTTCCTGGCCCAGTCAATGTCAGGATTGTGATGTAACCACGGAATGCCCAAAATTACACGAAGCTGGGGGGCCTTAATTAGGTCGAATGTGAGTGTTTCGGTATGTCCATCGTTCGTCTGCATACGGACGAGGGACGTACTTTGAGTAACCAGACCCGAGACCAGAGAAGAGCCGTCTACCGCATGTACGGCTTCAGGTTGTGGTTTAGAAACCACAGGAACGTTATTGCTCAGGGCATAATCATAATCCATATAATTCCCAGTAGCACCGGAATCAATTATAGCCTGAGAAGAGAAAGAACAGTCAGTTGAAGTGGTAAATACCACTGGCAGACTGACAGGTACGGAAACTGCCATATTCGAGTCCAAAGATAATACCCCCGGCATAGGGACTCCTGCTATCGCCGGGTTCTGGCGTTTCCCGCCTTCTTAATGGGTCTCTTTGGACAATCCTTGAGGTGGTGCTCCGACGAACCACAGTACATGCATAAATTGTTGGATCGACGGTGTTCACGTTGTGCAGGAGACAACGGACCACGTACCGCCCCAATCTGCATAGGCTCAGAAGAAGCAGAGGAAGGAGGGTTAACAGAATCAAGGGGAAGGGGAACTGGAGTCATATTTTTCCGTTCTCCCTTCCGTTCAGATCTTCTAGCATCTATTTGTAGTACTAAATCAAGTAACTCCCCGAATGTAGTAGGAATCACCGGCACAGTAGCAAGGATGTCTTTTAACTCCTCAGACAATCCTTTGTAAAATACCGCAGATTTCTTTTCTTCCGGCCAATCCGTCTCGGCTGCCAGCTGATTGAACCTAGTGAGGTATGTAAACAGGGAAGACGTACCCTGGCGTAAATTCAAGAATTCTAGATCCGTGGCTTGTGACTTGTACCGGGTATCGAATACCCTATTCATGGCTGTAATAAGAGCATCACAGTCATACAAAACATAGCTATTGGATTCAAGCAAGGGATTAGCCCAAGCTGCCGCCGTCCCTCCGAGGTGCGAAAGGATAAAGGCCGCCTTTGTGGTGGGATTGGGAAAGGCCGAGGGGCGGCAAAGAAAATGCAATTTGCATTGGTTGATAAATGTCCGGTACTGCTTTGGGTCACCCGTAAAGCGTTCCGGAGGAGCCCACGGGAATTGGGTGGCCATCAGAACAGGGCCCGAGGTAAACCCAGAGGCGGAGGCTGAATGGGTTCCAGAACCTGAGGCAGTAGCACCGGACGGATCAATTCCCAGTGTCTGGGTTGCAGGAAAGGGCCTTATGTTGTCAATCCGTTGGTGTAAGGCATCATGTGCGGCAGACATGTCTGCCCGTAGTTCGGATACCAAATGAACTAGAGTGGCCAACGGATCAGCTTCTTCCATGGCTTCTGATTTTGTTACTCACCGGACGGGAAGTAAACCAATCGGTGGCCGGAAGACACAGGACTGCACTATTGATTGAAGAGCTAGGTCGGGGCCTCCAACCTAGCCTCCTCTCTGTGAGGGCACAAGACCTTTTTAACGATATGACCCTCTGCTGGGTAGGACCAGGCAGATGGACTGATCGCTCAAAAGGGCGGGGAGGACACGCCGCCAAGAACCCAGCTGTAAAGGAAAAAACAAGAGGTGAGCAATTGGAACTGTAAGAAGAATCCTTTCCCTTGATACTTCTTTCTAGTAGTACCTGAGCTATGCCCTCCCCTTGTTTAAGGCAACCGGAACCACCTATAAGTAAGAAAGGAGAATGTAACCTATACTAATGATAGTGGTCGCTTAGCTACGAGGTATGGAATCATAAATTAGAGAACCCTTACCACGGCTGTGTTGTTGAGTCTGAGTTATCCCAAAGGAGTTCAAAAACGGAAGTGCAAAATAAGAAATGGGTAGGTTAGTTAGGGAACTAAACCCGGGCAGAACGAGGGCCGCGCTAGAGTCGAGTGGGTGCACTCTCTGCAAGGCGTCCCTGTGCACTACTGGAGGATGTCCAACGGAAGTCTGATTGTGGAGATGATGGGAACAACAACCATAAGAGACACAATGGAATTGGAGAATTGTAGGTGATGGTTTCGGTGGCAGGCAAAGGCAGTCCGTGATGGAGAAAACAGGTCTGGTACACAGGTAAGTAGTTTTCCAAAAGCGGCAGGCAGAGGCAGTCCGTGAAGGAGAAAACAGGTCTGGTACACAGGTAAGTAGTTTTCCAAAAGCGGCAGGCAGAGGCAGTCCGTGAAGGAGAAAACAGGTCTGGTACACAGGTAAGAATAGTAGGATCGAAGACGGAACTTCTAAACACAGGATGCAACTTTAATCAGAAGCAGCGTCTTCCCCGGTTGTGCGGTTTAAATCAGGAAGGGGAAAGGCGGAACCGGACGAAACCGAGGTTCACGCATCATCGCCCATCTGCTGAGAGCGGGAGGCGGAAGGCTGGGAATCGTAGTTCAACTTGCCGCAGGGCGCCGCGGAGTGAGCCGAGGCCACTATTTTCCAGGGCAGTTGCCAGTGGGCGTAGAATGGATTTGCAATGTGACGCATGCCCTTCCGAAGGGCTATAATCCTCCTCCGTGCCTGCCGAGGCGTAACAGTGGGTGCTCCTAACCATACCCAAGATATTTTGTTCCTTGTATGGTGACAATTAGTTATATTAGGAACTTCTTGAGGGTAAATAACATATAATGGCCTGTGTTCCCTCAGGCTCAAGTAACTGTTTCACAACAACAAAAGGCACAGATGTTTGTGGACACATCTCATTCTTTAAGCGGTGCATTGCTTCTATTAGACATAACTGGATACAGCAGTCTTCATACTTAATTGTCTCTTGTTTGCTCACTTCTCAACGCAACATGTAGCATAGAGAAATCAACAGCCTGTTACCTTCTGTTCATATATGTTCCACCTTCCTTTCTATTAGAGAGAGTAAAAATATCAAACTAATTACCCCCATCAGTCAGTGGTCATGCAGCATTACTGGTGAAGAAACATTTCTTCTGCACGTACCCCTACAGATAAACAAGACTCCACATTACTCCTTTACCCACTAGTCACGATTAAAACGAAGCGTATTGAATATGTTTCTCAATGTCATTACTCTTCAAGAGTCATGTTTCTTTTAAGCTGTGTGGGGCGCCTCTGCAGGTATCATTAGCTTCACGTTTTAAAAGAATATATGGCGGGGCTCCTCAGTTCAGTAATGCATACTGGCATCTGCAATATACAGAGCACAGTAAAGATATTGTTGGTATCCTTTGTTGTGAACACATCCTAATGGAACATGCAATATTAATATGGCAATACTTACTTAACGTGTCCTTCTAACGGGGCTTTGTTTAGTTCAGCCCTGTCTAAAACCTGAGTCCTGCTACTTATATTGTACTCTCACAGGGGGTCCCGTGCCATAGCACTACAAATGGACGTCATTTAGTGATCACCAGAGGTCGTAATTGCGACCTCTGAGGTCTCCCTTGCGACCTCTATAAAAAAACAAAACAAAAAAGAGTTTTTTCCTTTTTTTTAATGCAAGCTCCTAGGCTGTGGCCAGCACCATGTGGCTCTTTACTTCTGGAGTGGCAGGCTTTCTTGTTCAGGCCCCTTAAAAAAAAAGAAGAAAAATAAAAACAGGAGTGCCACAAGTCTAACACTTTCCACACTGACCCTAAATAAGAAAGAATAAGAATACCAAATAATGTGTCTTTCTGGAATTCTACACAATAATTGCTAGACTCATTAAAGGTTTATTTCAGGCACACTTCAGGGGTAAGTCGCTGATTTAGTCTGTTCTTAAACACCTCAACTCTGCCTTTAATCCTTCTGAGGTCGATAAATGAGTACCAAAACAGGCTGGGTGATATTGGGTGTTTATTTTTTCTATATAAAGTTCTTAAGCGTAAGTGCTATATAGTAACACATCATTATTATTTGGTCATGAACGTCTGCTTGCATTCACAGTAATTTGGTAATGTGTGTGATGTGCCAGTCACGATTGACACATGCGCGAGCCTCGTTTGGGCTGCGTGCATGCGTGTTAGAATAAATCACGCCCGTGCGGGCAGTTGCCGCCGGGACGCGGAAGGGCATACAGCGCGTCCTGTGTCTTCTTGTGTGCCTGCGTGTATGCAAGCGTGAGTGAGGTGCGGCCCGAGGCACGGGCGCACACATAACATCTGGCGACGAAGCGGGATGCAAGCGGAGCGTTTATTGACACAACGCTGCGTGTCAATCTTCGTAACGTTACACCATGGCGTGTCACGAACCCGGCGCGAGCAGAGCGGATGTGTTTTCACACATGGTATGAGGCAGTAGCGGCCTGAAAAGGTGCTCGTCCGCTGCTCATACCGGAAAGAAACTACACCAAAACAATTTTTGGAACTTCGGCAGTCTTCATCATCCAAGAGGACTGCACCTGAACCAGTGGCCACCACACAAGGGGTGACTGGAAGGAAACACAAACATAGGGGAAGGCCCTCAACAACTGGAAGGTTCCACGGTTGCGCAGTGACCCAAGGTACGTCTACTGTCCATCCAAGTCAGGTTTGCGGCCTCTGAACCACCAGGAGGTGCCTGTGCGACCTGTGAACATGGCGGAAAGTGAGGTGATGCAGAAATAGCGAGAGTGGTAGTAAGGAGACAACAGGGGGCTTTGTTACCCATGCAAGAATTTGACACTTCGGGTCCCCCCTCGAAATTGGGCCCAAGATGGTTGTTGTGGATAAAAAAATTGGACATGTACTTTACTGCAACTGGGGAAACCGACGACGGCGCAAAGAGGGCCACTCTCCTGTACTCTGCGGGCATGGACGTTCTGCGCATTTATGAGTCCCTTAACCTGCAGGTAGTCATCTATGACGCTGTCAAGACTGCCTTAGAGAATCATTTAATTCCGTTGTCCAACGTAGACTACGAGAAATTTCTGTTTTGTGGTGAAAAACAGCGGGAAGAGGAGTCACTTGACCAGTTCTGCGCTCGCCTGCGACAAATGGCCACAACTTGTCGATGGGACAACGAAGAGTCGATGATCAGAAATCAGGTCATCCAAGGCTGTGGCTCAGGCAAGCTACGTAGGCAAGTGTTGAGGGAGCCTGGTTGGACTCTGCAACAGATCTTGGACAGTGGAAGGACCTATGAACTGGCAGAATCGAGGGGTGCTAAAATGGACGCGGCGGTGCGTCCGGGAAAGTCAGAAGAAGCGTTTGCAGTTGGAAAACAGTTGACGTCGAAAGCCAAGTGGGGCCAGAAACGCCAGGAAGCTGGTCCGCTGCAAGGGGCGGCGTCTATTTGCCAATACAGCGGATATGACTTGCCGCACTCTGAAGAGTGTCCCGCCAAATCAAGATCCTGTGGCAGATGCATCGGACCCAGACACTATGCCCGGATGTGTCGCGCTTCCGCTCCAGTGACTGTAAAGAGGGGCACGGCCAGGGCACTTTGTGGTGGTTCAAGGGGGCAGAGGAGCATTGCGGCACTAGAACAGGAGATGCAGAGGCTTAATATGGCCGAGGAGGAGGAAGATGAAGAAGATTAAGTGTTCTTCATTTCGAGCATAGCCACAGGGGCGAGGAAAAAGAGACAGCCCAAATGTGTCATGGACATTCAGGGGTTACCGACACAAGTGCTGATAGACACAGGGGCCTCAGTGTGCGTGCTTGCCTCCGATCATTAGCAGTCAATCCCGGGACCACCGGCGCTGGATGCTTCGACGGCGACAATTTTCACGTTTGGCGGAGATACACCACTCCCCATCAAGGGCGTTTTCGTTGCGCCTGTGTCCAAGGGCGGCAAGACCATAAAAGCCCGATTTTTCGGCACGGACGTGAGCCCTCACTCTCTGCTCAGCTGTGCGGCATCAGAGGCCCTTGACCTAGTGCATTTTGAGTGGGAGGTCTACCAAGTGGACACCGAGCAGCTGCTGGACAGATTCTCAGGCATTTTTAAAGGAGTGGGAAAGTTGAAGGCTCCCCCGGTACGTCCGCACATTGACGACACCATCAGGCCTACGGCTCTCAAGCATTGACGGATCCCGTTTCACCTCCGAGAGAAGGTGGAGGAGGAGCTCCACTCACTTGTTCAAATGGACATTATTGAAAGGGTGGAAGGCCCGACGCCCTGGGTTTTACCCATCGTGGTCGCCCTCAAGCCAAAACAGCCCGGAGCAGTGCGCATCTGCGTAGATATGCGCCTCCCCAATGCCGCCATTAAGAGGGAGAGACACATTACGCCCACTCTTGGTGATATAATAGGAGAACTGCAGGGCGCAAGAGTTTTCTCGAAGTTAGATCTACGGGCGGGCTATCATCAGCTTGAGCTCGACCCAGACTCAAGATTTATCACGACCTTTACGACACATGAGGGTCTCGATCAGTTTAAGCGCCTGAGCTTCGGCATTTCATCTGCTGCCGAAGTCTTCCAGAACACCATCAGGGGGACGCTGGCAGGTCTCAAAGGCGTTTTGAATATGAGTGATGACATTTTAGTGTTTGCCGAATCTGAGAAAGAGCACATGAAGAGACTGGAGTGCACACTGAAGAGGTTGGACGATTTGGGACTTACACTACACCGTGAAAAATGTGAGTTTTTCAAAGATAGGATCAGGTTTTTTGGTTTCATCTTTCACGCCAGCGGTGTGTCGCCCGATCCGGCTAAGATCAAGGACATTCGAGAGGTTGCAGCACCTCAATCCCCCACGGAGGTGAGGAGCTTCTTGGGGATGGTAAATTACTGTGGGCGCTTCATTAAGGGTTTGGTCTCCTTGTCAGAACCCCTCAGGGCGTTGACCAGGAATGACGCCGTATGGATGTGGGAAAGGAAAGAACAGGAGGCATTTCAGGTCCTCAAGAATGCCCTATCCGATGGGGACACCATGGCGTACTTTAACCCTTCGGTGGAATCTGAGATTGTTGTTGATGCCAGTCCCGTGGGTGTTGGGGCGGTGCTGCTGCTGCCAGACAAGAGAGGGGACATGCAACCCATCGCTTATGCGAGCAAGGCGCTTTCGGACACGGAGAAGCGATACTCGCAAATTGAAAGAGAGGCTTTGGCCATTCTATGGGGCTGTCGCCATTTTCGTCTTTACATCCTGGGTAAGCCTGTTGTGGTCGTGACCGACCATAAGCCTTTGCTGCCCATCCTGGCGGGCGTGTCATCGAAGCCGCCGCCCAGAATTGAGCGATGGATGTTGGCCCTGATGGAATACGGGGTTCGACTCGTGTACAGACCGGGCACCAATAACCCGGCGGACTATCTATCACGACACCCCAGCACTGGGAGGGTGGAAAAGAACGAGGAGGTGTCTGACTGTCAAGGGCTACTCTGTCACGTGGTGGAGGGTGCGTTACCGGTGGCGCTGTCGAGACTCGCCATAGCGACTGAATCGTCCAAGGATGAGGTGTTCCACATCATCAAGGCGGCATTGAGAAGTGGCGACTGGAGAGAGGTACTGCGGAATAACTCCAGGCGGCAGGCAGATGCCCAAAAGGACCTTCAGGCACTCTGGAGGGTAAGGGATGAGCTGTCCATTTCTGATGACGGATTACTGCTGAGAGGGAGGCAAATCGTGATCCCACAGGCACTAAGGAATCGTGTCCTGGTGTTAGCGCACATTGGACATCAAGGGGTTGTTAAGACCAAAGCGAGGCTCCGACCCAAGGTATGGTTCCCTGATCTGGAAGGGATGGTCGAGCGTTTTGTGAGAAGGTGTTTGCCTGTCCATATGGATTTTGGATCGACAGGTAGGGGCATGTATTACTTAGTGGCGGTAGACCAATGGTCAAGGTATACTGAGGGAGAGGTGGTGGAATCCACAGCAACGGAGTATTCCACTAGAGCCCTAGACAAAATGTTTGCGACACACAGGTTCCCGGAAATACTATGCTCCGACAATGGACCTCCATTTATCAGCAGTCAGTTCGCCCAATACCTCAAGGAAAGGGGCATCCATCATTGCAGAGTATCACCTCTGTGGCCTCGCGCTAATGGGGAAGCCGAAAGGCTAATGCGTACGTTGAACAAAGTGCTAAGGATATCCGCTAATGGGGGTGAGCACCTCCCGAAGAAGCTCGTGGAATTCCTAAGAGAGTACCGGACCACCCCTCACCAGTCAACAGGGGTTGCTCCCGCTGAAGCGCTGTTTGGACGCTGCCCCCGTGGCATGAACCCGGAAATGGAGGGCCGAGGACCAGGGGTCATCGACAACGAGAAAGTAAGAGAGGAGCGCGCCGTACGCAATCAGAGAGAGAGTGAGAGAAGAGGTCTACAAGACAAAGAAGTGTGTGTGTAGGTGATTCAGTATTAGTCTGGAACCGTCACCCAGAGGGCAAGCTGTCTTTGCCATATGAGTCTCACCCGTGGACGGTAACGCACGTGAAAGGGACCATGGTGACGGCGGCCTGTGAACGTGGCAGTGTCCCCCGCAACAGGTCTTTTTTCAAAAAAGTGGATACTTCATCGGAGACCCTTGATCCGGGGGAGAGCCCCTACTCCGAAGCGATCCCAGAGGGTCCAGCCGAGGACGCCCCGAGGGTTGCCGTCCCATATGGAGACAGTCCCAGCGGAATTACACCAAGTACCCCGAGGTATCCAGTGCAAAGAGACCGCAGACCGCCTGCTCACCTCAAGGACTACGTCCTGGACTCGGGAGACTGAGCCGAGGTCACAGCAGACTTCTAACTGGTTGGGTTAATCGTTTTGTGTTCGCAGTTTGCACTGTTGTTGTAGCATAATGTTATGTTGTGTTTTTCGTTAAAGAAAAAAAGGGATGTGACGTGCCAGTCACGAATGACGCATGCGCGAGCCTCGTTTGGGCTGCGCGCATGCGTGTTAGAATAAATCACGCCCGTGCGGGCAGTTGCCGCCGGGACGCGGAAGGGCACACAGCGCGTCCCGTGTCTTCTTGTGTGCCTGCGTGTATGCAAGCGTGAGTGAGGTGCGGCCCGAGGCACGGGCGCACACATAACAATGTGGGTTTATACACACTATCTTAACGATACATATGGCGATCCATTCTTGTATGAAATGTACATCAGATTATAGTGATATCGTAACCATATTTTTTGTAGTGTACAATGCTATGTGATGCCACTCCCTGTTTTGTCAACGGGTGCTTCGTGTTCCATCGCTTCCCGCGATATCAATTTGGGGTGGGATCTAATGATATCACTTCCTGTGATGTTATCAGGGGCCAAGGGTCGTGTGATGTCACTTCCGCTACCCCTGGCATTTTGGTAAAATGACAGCCCTGGCGCTACAACCTAATGCTGGGTCTGAAAGATAACAAGCACATTACCTCATGTTATCTTGCTGCCTTTTCAAGACAGATGCTATAAAAAAAACTCAGTCTTGTGAATGCTTTATGTGCCTCTGTACTTACTACAGTAACGCTGCGTTCTGATTCCTTACATCAGCATGTACACCGGCTTTCTACCCGACACTCTTTAAGTCCTATTCTTTACGGGAGAACAATCGCGTGGCACATGGTGCGTGTTATATAATAATCGGGGACACAGTAACTGGTAACAACGAGCTTTCTTTATTCTTCTTTTGTACTAACAGGCATAACTAGTAAATTAATCCATATAGTGTCTATTGCATGCAGGTGTAAAACAGGCAGTGCCTGGGGCCTGAGGGTTGCCCTTCAGGCTCTGTGGCAGTCTGTGTGTCCTTTGAAGGAGCGAAGCACCGGGAGCCAACTGCTCCGTGTGCCTGTCACCTTCGTAATCTCCCTCGCCACTTTGTGCGAGATCTCGCAAACTCTCTACAGTGCGTGTGATATTCAGGTGACCGGAACGTAAAGTGAGTGGCCGTGACGGCCCATGTGACATGGGGAAAAAAGGCAGTGAAAATCCTGCAAAGGGATCTTCCGTCTCCCACACTATCAATACCGTGTGCGCGTCCATTTCGTCCGTCCCGGGTCCTGTGCTGCAGCTGGAACCAGTGACATCACATTTGCGATGAGGAAGCAGGGCCGACCCCCACAACAGGCACCACAACCATTGGCCAGCGCCACACACCGGCAACACACAATGCTGACACCGGCGCACAAACAGCATGTACGGCTGCCATACAAGATACGCATTGGCAGCCCACACCTCGGTAGAACCAGCAGCTGCAACGGGGAGTTGCTGGGAATATATAAACACCCCGGCAGGGCAAAGCTCAGCGGCAGCAGCTTCACAAGCGTGAGCAGGCATGCGAGCGCCATGTTGCCACTCGCCCAGCCCACGGCAGACACAGCAGTCACCCACTAGACCACCAGGAGTGTAGCTTGTGCAGCAGCACAGCTGGAAAGACACTCCAGTGCTCTGCACAGTGATAATACAGCAGAAAGCTAGTCTGCTGGAGCCTGAACGCGAGGAACTTCCTGAGAACACAACCAGCGGCGCTATCCACATGTCCACTGGTGCAATCCACCTACAGAAGACTGGGCATGAAGCAGACCCATGGACCACCTAGAAAGCACACAAAGCAGAACATTGCATCTGACCCAGCTGCGTCACCCCAAAGCGCGGGGGCAGGGACAGAACCCCGACAACAGCACATGGCCAGACATGATAGAAGGCCCGATCATGAAGTCATTTGAACCTTTTGGGCCCCGGGCAGCACTCTGCTGGGAACTATGGGTACAGCAGTTTGAACTCAGTTTGAAGTCTAGGACGATCATGGACCCAGAAGAAATGTAGCCTCTGTTGATGCTCAAGCTAGGCACAATGGCATTATGACTTTTCAATGCACCCCCGAACACGGGCACTGAATAGAATTACGACACAGCCAAGGAAGTACTGACAAGAAAGTTCAGACCACAACTAAGCCCGGACTTTGAGAGGTTCAAAATGAGCCAGGCCCGCAAGCAACCGAGTGAAAACATCGATGATTTTCATGGCCGCCTCTGTGAAATGGCCATTGGGTGCGACTTCCCAAATGAGGAATTTGACGTCCGGCAACAGGTCATCCATGGCCTCTTATCAGAAATGCTCTGCAGGACCATCCCGTGGGAAACAAACTTGCCCCTTCCTCACCATGGGACAGCAGTGCTAGAGTACTGATGAGCATGTGGCAGAAATGGAAAAGATGATCAGTCGCCTGCCGCTTGACACAGAGAACCCAAACAACAGCATCAACATAGGTCTTACTCTTGTATTCTAACAGTGCTTCTCTGTGGTTGTCTGAAGCTCGTCTGTAGAATTTCTTCACAATCTTTTTTTAGGTATCCCCGATTTATTAAATTCGTACTTAATGTCCGGACCTCATCATCAAATTGAGTTCTCATCGTGCTATTTCTTTTGAGCCATAAAAATTGCCCAAACTGGAGATTTTCTCTTGTGTGTCTAGGATGGAAGCTTGAATAAAGCACAAGTGAGTTCCTATCTGTTTCTTTGTGAAATGGTTTCACTTTCAATGTTTTATCAGTTGTATCTGTAAATATGGTCAAATTCAGAAAGTTAATAGCAATTTTAATATAACTAAATGTACTTTTTAAGAACAGATTTTGATCATTCAACCACTTGAGAAATGCATCCAAACTCAGTGTATCTCCGTACCACATCATAAGTACATCATTGATAAAACATTTCCATAACTTAATGTGGTCTTTGTAAGGATTTGTGTCAGCAAATATTTTCCTTTTTTCTAATTCTTCAAAATTCCAAGTTCGCCAGCATGGGAGCCACAGCAGAGCCCATTGCCATACCATGAATTTGGTGGAAGAATCTATTATTAAATACAAAGTAATTATCTGTCAATGACATCTCAGGACACCAGAGGATGAAGGAATTAGGGGTTTGACCTACCTGGCATTGGCTGAATAGAACAACTTCTTCCATGTTTAGTTTGGCTTCATGTGGGATTTTTGTGTAAAGTGAGACAATATCTAGCCCCACTAGTAATTCAACATCTTCATTAAAAGGATGGCCTTTGATAAACCTGATAACTTCAACAGTATCCTGAATATAGGAATGCATTGTTTTAACAAAGGGTTTTAGGAGAAAATCAGCAAATTTTGCCAACGGTTCTATAATCGAGCCAGTACCTGAGACTATTGGTCTGCTGAGAGGGTTAACTAGTGTTTTATGAATTTTTGACAAAGTGTAGAACTCAGGGATGTTAGGCTTGGTTGTGGGGAGGAATTCTACTTCCGGTTAAGATATCCACTGTCGCTCAGAGGCTTTCCTCAATATTATTGTCAATAACTATTCTCAACCTTTCTGTTGGACTTTTAGGGATTTCTTCATAAAGTGAGCCGTCACTTAATTGGAAATTACATTCCTCTATCTAAGCCTGTCTATTCAAGATCACTGTTGCTCCACCATTATCCGCTTTCCGTAAAATGATTTCTTTGTTGCATTCAAGGGAGTAGATGCCCTGACGTTCCTGTGAAGTGATGGGTTGGAACTGTGAGAAACCTAACAGTATTCTACCACCTACTCCCCCGGGATCTTCCATTCAGGTGGCCAGGGAAGGGCCATTGCCTTCGGATCCCGACCCTGTGGCTGGACAAGCGAGGGAGGATCACATGAGTGGAGAGTCACATGTGATTGGAGAAGAATACCCAAGGGCAAGACATTGTATTCCCCCTTTCCCAAGTATACACCAACCCACTCTCCCTCTGCCTTAATGGGGTATTTTCAATCACACCCCATCTCTGCCTCCTCATTTCCAATAAGCACTAGGACAAAGAAGAGCCGCAGGAAGGCAAGGTGCTGCTTATTGGCCGTGCCCAGGACAGTGCTAATTTCCCCTGGGACATGTGTCGGTCCCAGAGGTGTCTGAGGGGCGGGTGGTGAAACCCTGACCTCATGCCCTGTATCCTGGCGAGCTGCTCGCTGGCACCGCACTTTCTGGGTGAGTCTCGCTAGGTGAACTAGAGGAACCCAGGCGCGTGAGGATGACTGGAGCAGGAGCAGCGGCTTGAAATTAGAAAGTAAAGTGGTAAGTGAAAAGGAAAAGAAAGCAAGGAAAAAGTAGAGTGTACAAGGTGAACGAAGCGAAAGACAGTAAAGTGAGGGTGTAAGCAACCAGAAGGAGGGATGGGGGTACGATCTACCCGACAGATTGAAAATAAGTGAAAGATTGAAAACGAGTGAAAGAAAGCAAAGCGAGGGTGAAAGCAACCCGAAACAATACAAAAGGGTGCAAGTGACCCGACAGATTGAGAACGTGAATTACAAAGTGAGAGAAAGTAAAGAAAAGGGTGCAAGCGACCCGAAAGCAGGAAAAGGGGGTAAGAAAGACCCGAAAGACCCACATGTTGAGAAGGGAACATGCACAGATGCAGAAGAAGTAGAGCATGAGGCTGGCAGTTCACAAGGAAGTGTGACCACAGAAGGGACGCCGGAGCAAAGGAAGAGCAGATTTCACCTGAGTTGGTCCTGTGCTCACAAACCCTGTTTGGCTGTGGAAGGGACTGGGAGAAACAGGCAGTCTTTCCAGGTGTGCCTAATTGCTGTGAATGCAGAGCTGAAGTCGTGCATCCACCCAAGGCCCATTTGCAGAAGCAGGCTGAGAGAGCTCGAGAGTGGAAGACTCTCCCTTAATGAGGCCGGATCGGAAACACCCATGCAGCAGAGGGGTGTGGGTCCCAAGAGTGCCTTTAGCAGTAGAAGAAATCAAGCTGGGAAGCAGAAGCAGCCATTGTGTGATTGTGTAAGTCAGAAAAGGGAAGCTCTGTCCTCCAAATCATCAAAAATACCTTGCCGGTAACTGTAGCCAGCTTAATTCATACTTGAGATATACAGAAAAGTTAGTAAAAGTTGTTTGTAGAAGCAGGAAGTCATTCTAACAAGGGAAATGTAACACACACTTATATTAACAAAGCTGAAGTACCCGCATCTCTTTTCGCCATTCTTCGAGGTAACTTGTTGCCAAGCGGTCGCGTGGCTTGTATTAATGAGGAGATTGTTGCCGGTAAACTTCATGAAGCAGAACTTGACTTCCCACGGTTTAACATCAGAATAGGTTTCCCCATTACCATGGAAGCATTACGCTGACTAAAAGGAGGGAACATGCAACTTTTGAAGTGGCAGTTCAAGATCAAAATTAAATTGTGTGTGCCTAATTTAATTTTTATTAAGAAACTTGATTCTTGTAACATACTGAACACTGATGTAGAAGACCAAACCCTGTTAAAGTGAATCAGGCTCACTTAAGAACTCAACACCATTGTTTCAGAGTCGCTGAAGTCCTCTGATACAAGGGTGACAAGGTTGTCCAAGAATAAAAGAGTGACACTATAGCTTTGGGGTAATTACTGGAGGAACATTTTTATTAGAAGCTGGGGAAGGGGGCTGGGTACTTGATAAAAATAAGTCATTTAAAATATGTAGAGCTGAGGCTTTTATGTTGAGGAGAAATAGTTTGGAAGCTAAAGAAAGATTTTCTGGTAGCTGCAAGATAGAAAAAGAAAGGCAAAGAGGTTGCCCTTTCTTGCCGTACAAGAGAGAAGAGTACCTTGCCAACCTTTAGAGGTCGAAGATCTTGTTGAAGTGGCCTAAAACCTTAAGTTGCAGTAGCAGCGGTAGAACTGTGGCCACCAATACTTTTGTCAGAACTGTAGCAGTTCAATGTAGCGGACACAGAAGTCAACTGTGGGGCAAGGGACCTGCTCGCACAGTATCATTACTAGAAGGGCGTTGCTGGAGAGAGAGCAAACCCTAAGAAGAAGCATCCTGACAAATTGTATGTAAAGACGCTGTGGAAGTTGCAAGCAGACAAATTGTTGTTAAAGAGAAATGGCACTTTTGTCTTCAACTTTACCCATTCTTTCCTGGGAGAAGGTTATCCAGGAATCTCATTGGTGCTGCTGTTTTCATTGTGGAACTGGAAAGGGGATATTTTGATCCAGCGAAGAAAGAACTGTTACCAGTGGATTTTCATATGTGTGAACTTTTGTTCTTTTGGAACTTTTCAAGACTTGATTTAAGACTTTTGTCTCCTTGGAAAACATTGTCTTTGGGACATTCCTGGGGAAGCAAGATCTGCCCCAGGCAAGTAGAAGTCATCCAAGACACTGGTTGTTTGGTAACCTTTTTATTTATGTTGTTTCTATGTTGCTTTGAATGTTTTTGTTGCTTAGTGTGAGGGTTAGTTTTGTGTATGCTTTCCCTTACACCCTAGACTAGGAAGGGAAACCCCTGGTAGAGTAGGTTTAGTTAGGGTTCATTTTCTAATTTTGTTTAACATAAAATATCGAACCTTAAGAAAACTAAACACAGCTGTGAGTCTCACATTACTGACCCCTCACACTATCTATACCCCGAGATTGGCCTGAGTTTTTTAATATACCGCTGATCAAATTTGCTGTTTTGGTATTTGTGTTAATATACTCTGTGACTTTAGCACCTTAGTATCTAGGATATTTCTGTTCAATCCTCCTTAACCACATTCTCCTTATCTGCGGACCCCTCTGCCAATCCTGTTACTTCCACCTTTTTGCTCTTACCACATCCTTCTACTCTGGTTTCACCGCCTCCTTAACCACCCTAGTATGCCTCACCAGCCTCTTCTACTTAGATTTCACCACTTCTTCGCCCACATTCTTCTTGTGTTCTACCAACTCTGCCACACCTGTCATTACCACCACTGTCTCCCCTCCTAACTTTATCACCTCTTTCATTTCTGCAGACGTTGCCTCCTCTTCTGTCCTGATACCACATCTTCAGCTCTCTCCACCACTCCAGTTTTCTTCTTCTCTATCTCTCTGCAGTCACAACTAAAGTATCTCCAGCAAACTCTGCCACTGCTGCTCTCCAGTCTGCAGCCTTTATTGAACTTAAGCCTCCTGTTTCCGCAATCCACACTGCCAGACTGAACTGGCTTTTATAGGGAGATAGCCCCTGTCCCTGGGTGGAACTCTGGGTTAGGGTGTGCACCTGTGCTTCTTGGTCAGAGTAGGCCTGTGATTGTGTTTGGCTCTTGGCTTCCTCTGGGTCAGAACGAGGCTGAGGGCGCTTGCCTAAGCCTATATAAACCCTGTTGGCCATTTTGGAATTCTTACGTATATAAAGTGAGTCAAGTAGAGCTGTTTCTGCCCTGGACAAGCCTGTGTCAGAGCTTTGCGGATTTAAGTACCCTTTGTGAGGGCTATGGGTGTTTCGTAACCATTCTTGGTTTCCTTGTACAGTTCATGCTGGTTCCTAGTGATTCCATCAACAGCCAGACCATCGACAACCATACCACTGACAAAAAAAGCATCTAAAAAAAAACATGAAATGCATTTTTTTTTAAATGGGGTTCCCCCCAAACCCCCTTTTTTAAAACATTAAAACACATTTTTACTAAACTAAACCCTTTACCATTTAAAAAATGCATTCAATGGTTTTTTTTCGATGCATTTTTTCAATGGTATGGTCTGTCGATGCTTTGGATTCGACACAATGACCGGATACCATCATGCTTTATTTGCATATTCATAGATACGCAGACTTTTTTTGCGAGCTCTGCGAATTTGAACTGGACCACGAAACCCGTGGATGTGTTCGCTGGACCTGCTGGCACCCCATAAAAACTGTAGGTTCTAAGGTTGTGGGGGTCCCATCAATCATCTCTTTGGAGTTTTCAGGGGTGTGTGATGAATCTGGTGATGTCATCACTCTTTCTCAGGGAAAGTCTCTGCCCATGTGGTCAGGGCACGGTAGCTGCTACCTGATCCTGACCCTCGGGGCGGCTATATGAAGGAGGACTACATGGAGGTGGGCAAACCTCAGGGGGATGACATGACTTCATCGGAGGAAGTCACATAGACCCCCATTCCCTTTTAGGGATGCTCCCTCCCTTCCTCATGCATTGATGGCATATTGTAACACTCTCTCTCAAACACTTGCCTATTCTACTTCCCCCAATATCACCTAAAGAATAGTTTGTCAATGACCGAGATGAGGAAGAGGCGGGGCCCTATAATGATTACTCCCAATGAGATCCAACATCAGCTTCCTCAATATCACATAAGGAATAGTATGACAACAACTGAGATGAGGAAGAGGTGAGGAACAATGATGGTTACTCCTAATGAGAACCACTGTCAGTGGTCTAGTCGATGGGGAAATTCGATTGGCCTGACATGGCATAGCGTTCTCAAGCACAGGACAGAGCGAGGTACCAGCGGCGCCAGAGAAGTCCAAGCAGCTACACAGAGCAAGAGGGCAGCCCAGTAAGCGATGCGCTCAGGGAGGCTGCACAGAAACCAGAGCGAAGCGCAAGGAAGCAAGTTGTGCTGCCTGACCAATGCAGAGGCTGGAAAGCCAACCAAAGCCCGAACGCTTACTTGAGGTGTCGGCAAGGACAGAGAGAGACGCGGGAGCCGGAGAAACATCCGTCGGGAGCGCAGGGAAAGCACAAGATGAGACCCAGTGAGGGATTCGGACACCGAAGCACTATGGTGTGAGATAACGAAAGCCATAGACAGTGGGACTGGGGCCTGGGACCCTCAGTATCAAATTTGAGGAGACCAAGAAGGGAACCCAGAGAGACACTATGATTTGAAACCTGGTAGAAAAATATACAAAGTGTTTGAAAGAAACTGCATACAATTCCTGGCAGGAGAATATACCAGGCAAAGCCAAGTGTTTAAAACAGACTGCATCCAAAACCTGGCAGGAGAGTATACCAGGCAATGTCAAGTGTGTGTGATAAACTACAAATGGAAGAGAATCTCAAGAAAGATGCGTGCCTTAGGATTGTGAATTGTTATAAATGTGGGAAAGTGCCTGGCAGGCAAGTATACCAGGTGACCTGCAAGTCTGGGACCCGCACCCAAATTGTAATACAGTGAAAAGACAATCCCAAGGAAGACATATGCCCTTAGGATTTTGAACTGTCTTGAAAGTGAAGAGACACGTGAGGCAAGGGTGCCATTTCCCCAAGAACAGTGGACCTACCAAGAGGAGGGATATATCCTCTTGGGTCACAAGGAACTTGGTTATTCTTTGTTTGAACTTTTCTTTTTAGAGAAAAGGAATCTGGGGAACTGTCTTGAAAGTGAAGTGAAACCTAGGTAAGGGAGACATTTTCCCAGAAACCGTGAACCCATCAAGAGGAGGGAGTTATCCTCTTGGGTCACAAGGTACTTGGTTATTCTTTGTTTGAACTTTTCATTTTGGAGAAAAGGAATCTGGGGAAGGGAGTCATTCCCTGGAACTCTGAACATTGTCCACTTGGATCCTTTTGGTTGGATTTCTACTTTTGTGATGGAATTGAACATTTGTGCACTTTGAGAATCAGAGACAATATCCTTCGCACCTTAGATTTAGTTTTAGAGTGTGAGGGCCAGGATAGGATTTCGGACACAGGACATATATTTGCTTTGGACCTCTTGACAAAGGACAGACCCATTAGTTTTGCTTGAGGTAGTGTGAGAAACCTGAGGGTATTCTCACTCCTGCTCCCCATAGGTCCTCTGCGCAGGTACCCAGGGAAAGGCTATCGCTTTTGGATCCTGAGCCTGGGGGTGGACAAGTGAGGGACGAGGAGTGAGGTGCCCTTGGGTGGGACATGGTATGCTCCATTTCCTACTAACGACCAGCCAAACCCTTGCCCAGCCTTCATGAGCTATTGTAAATCCACTCCCCTGACTTCTTCATATATGACCATTGGCAGTACCGGGACGAAGAAGAGGCAACCGGGAGTAATGAAGCCTAGGTGCTTTTACCACTTTAGTACTGGGATGAGGAAGATGCCCGCTAAAGACTATCAGGGTAAGGCATGTCCCTCTGATTATAGTCAGACGTGGCCAATTGGAAATTCGCACCTGCAGCCTGTCAAGGGGCTGCAGGTGTATAAAAGGCACTCCAATCAAGTGGTAGAGAGAGAGGTGGTGGCGATGGTGTTGAAGCAGCAGACGAGAGGCCAAGAGGAACAGCAGGGAACTGTGTTTGTGAAGCACGGTGACGGTTCATGGAAGTGTGGCATTCGAGCTGGGGCTCTGTTGAACCGAATGAACTCTGGGAAAGGAGCTGTGCATGGAAGCTGTCCCTTTTTCTGGTGTTCACAGTGCTTGTTCTCCTGTGCATAGAAGCCAACACAGGAGTGCCTGAGGGGCAGGAGGTGGAGCCCTGAGGCGAAGAGCAGAAGGCAGAATGATCTGCACTGGTGGAAAACCCATGGACGCAACCAGTGAGTTTCTATGAAAGGCGAAACCCCGTATGCAGAGGTTTGAACTTTCGTGAAGGATTACTTTGTATTGGAGTGGTTGCGCATTTGACAGAACACGTTTTTGAAGGTCTCTGATGTCAATTCTTGTTAATTATTGAACAGGTAAGAATACATCGTAGCAGAGTGGTTGTTTGCTTGAGAAAGCATGTTTTCAAAAGTCTCAGAGTGCTGGGCACTTAATTAAAAGCAACCTACAACGATATGAAACAATAGGCCTCATTACGAGCCTGGCGGTAGAGGGTTAACAGCGCTGGTAGAGCTGCCGGCGTTGTTAACCCCCTACCGCCTCATTACGAGGTCTGTTTGCAGGGTCCCTGTATAGCCCTGCGTCCACCAACATTTCCTCAAACTCCTTAGGTTTCCCATCTACCCATATATCCCCTACCAGCGAGATGCCTACCGATTCCCATTTCCTTCTAATGTTCAGCCTAAGTTGTTCGTCTACTCCTTCCAGAACCACCAGCGGGATCTGTGGTGAGCAGAGGGTTGGATTGCCCATCAGTCGGCATGCCCTCCCCCACATTTCTCTACCCAGGCTCAGCAGTCTGCCCTCTTCGTTCACAGGTTGTTTCGGGAACCACATTCTTTCATTCAAAAAGTATGGGGTGCTTTCGACACTCAACAACTGGAATTCCGATGTCTGTTCTTCCGACAGCCACCTCGCTACAAATTGTAGCTGGCTAGCTAGATAATACGCTTCGAAGTTTGGTAGTCCAATGCCTCCCTGCTCATATGGGTTTTGTAGCTTCCACAATGCTATACTTCTCCTTGAGTTAGGCCACAGGAACCCTCTGCATGTGCTTTGTAATCTCGAGAAGAATCTTTTGGGTATTGCGTATGGGATGTTTGCAAAGTAGTGTAATAGCCTTGGGAACACCACCATCTTTAATAAAGCTGCTCGCCCCATCATAGACAATTGTAATTTAACCCAGAATTCCATGCTTTTTTCTATTTTGGACACCGCCTTTTCAGTTTTCCATTTGTGTTCTGTTTTGGGTTCATGGCAAATATCTACTCCCGGGTATCTAAATGTGTCAGTTACCCAAGTAACCAGCAATACCGGCAGCTCGTGTTTGGGCCTGCCTATATATCTTCCTAATGGGAATATAGACGATTTTTGTGGGTTGACCGTTATGCCAGATAGCCTTGCGTAATGTTCCCTAACTTCTAAGATGTATTGCAAATTCTCCTCTGGATACCGCAAATACAACAGCATGTCATCCACGTACAGTAATATCAAGTGCTGCCTGCCCTTGCTGCTAATTCCAACCTCCCCATATTGTTGCTTCAGATATGCTGCTAGGGGTTCTAGCGCTAAAATGAAGAGTATCGGGGCACACAGGCATCCTTGCCTAGTGCCCTTACTTAGCTGCCATTTTTTCCAAGCTACTAGAGCCTGTTCTGACTTGTGCTATCGGCTAGTAGTAGGTCTGTGTTTATGAATATGTAATCCACCCTTGTTTGGAGATTCTGTGGGGCGGAATAATGTGAGTATTCTCTGTCATGCGGATGGCACTCCCTACATGTATCTACCAGATGAAAGGGCTTGTAGCAGGGTATTAAGGGCCTTGGCTGCCGGAGTCGGGTGTGTCATTGTCTTGTCTGACCTGTCCAACAATGGGTCTAGAGTACAGTTACAACCCCCCCCCCCCACCGAGATCACATCTCCATCCATATACGGGCTAGGTTTTGTATACAGAGCTCTAAAGTAGGCCGTAGTGTCCTGATTTGGGGCATACACATTGATTATGCTCACTTCTCTATTCTCCACTAGCCCCCTCATCAATATCATCCTGCCTTCTTTGTCTATGGTGGATTGCAGCAGCTTAAACGGAACATGAGGTGCTATCCATGTTATAACCCCTCTTGCGTACGTTGAGTATGTGGCTACTAGGGTTGTCCCTTTCCATTTCCTTCTGATAACATCCGGCCTTTCTTTGGTCAGATGAGTTTCTTTCAACAGTGCTATATCTATTTTTTGTCTTCTCAAATACATCATAACCCTATTACGTTTGATATAATTGTTCAGCCCGTGCACATTCCAGGTTACTATCTCCAGCTCCCCCATTTTATCCGTTGTCCAGCCATCTCCCCCTCTCTCCCATCTCCCTTCTCTCTCAACTTGGTGCTCATCTGTAGGCCTTTCCCCTTAAAACTTCCCCAACTTCCCCAAACTTCACAGCCTCCCACCCCTCCTAACCTAACCCCAACAATTGCCCAGCTCCAAAACTGAATCTCAGGCATCCCGGTTTCTCCCTCCTTTTACAGCCTGTTGCCGTTACTAAGAGCGCAACAGGTGGATACTGTGCTACCAGTATCCCAACTAACTAACCTACTGGGGGTAAGAGTGATTCCTGTGTGCCTCCTGCATATTGCTAATAGTCATAGACCTCATGGCTCAGTTGTCTAATAGTTCAAGTGTCTTTATCATTAACCTTTGTGTCAATTTCCCCACCCTTCGGGTTATACATTATTGCCCCCTTCGACGTGTCACTTAACACTCTCCTCGCCGTCACAATCCCTCTGCTCCGCTGGCATGTTCTGGGAGTCCATCCAACTGTTTACTTCTTCCAGGGTTTCCAAAAACAGGGCCCGGTCCTTATGCAGTACTTTCATCTTGGCCGGATGCAGGGGCATGAACTTGAGTTGGGCCTTGTGCAGTCTTCTTTTCACCACTCTGTAATCCATCCATTGTTTTTGTACCAAGAAGGTGTAATACGGGCACGCTGTGACGGATGCCGACGCTCTGCTGATGGTACCTCCTTTCCGAAAAATGTTCCAGTATCTTCTCTCTGTCGTTATAATTCAGTATTTTGGCTATTATCGGCCTTGGCGGGGGTCTGGGTTGCGGTCTCCCCATCAGTGCCCTGTGAGCTCTTTCCACTGTAAATCCCTGGGAGAGCGTGCCCACTCCAATTTCCTGCAGTTACATGTCTCCTATATAATTGGTT
The DNA here is from genome assembly GCF_040938575.1 of Ambystoma mexicanum. Lineage (NCBI taxonomy): Eukaryota > Metazoa > Chordata > Amphibia > Caudata > Ambystomatidae > Ambystoma > Ambystoma mexicanum. The sequence continues at coordinate 981,090,731 of NC_090927.1, forward strand.
GGGTTTTGTCCTTCCTCGCCTTCCGGTAGCCCGATGATCCGAACATTATTGCGCCTTGCTTCTGCGTCCTCCGCTCTGTTTTCCATGTTCTGCACTTGGTGTTTCAGATAGGAGATCTCCGTGGTGTTGTCCTTGCAGCCACTAGCATTGGCTTGAACCTCTTTTTCTAGCGCTCCTGTGCACTCTGATAGAGCTCTGACATCTTGCCTTAGGATGTTCATGTCTATCTGCATTGCATCTATTTTGAATTCTAGCTACGACTTCGGTTCCGCTATAGAAGCCAGTATTTGTTTGTCCATTCGATCTTGTATGGCTCCCTCTGTCGGCTTAACAACTCGAATGTGGAAACCAAATGCAAATCTAGAAACTATATGCTATTGAATGAACACAATTTGATAGTCATACAGAGAGGGGTACTAACAACTTAAATAATGTATACCAAAAAAAACAAAAATCTAATTTCATTAATTTAATTCAGCAGCAAAGCCAAACGGCACAACAACACCAAATCTGAGTACTATTGAATGAATAAAATTTAATAAGTCAAACAGAGAGGAAAACAAAGAAATTATGATGTAATAATCAAGGAAAAGACACGGGGAAACACAAGGAATGTTACTAAATGAAGACAACTTGATTTAAATTTGAGAAACGAAATGTTGTCAATAAAAACTTTAAAAAAGGCGCAATTGCTTCGGATATCAAAATGTCTTTCTTTCGCTTGGACTTGTTTAGTGCCAGGATGCTGTGCCTTCAATAACTATGTGTTAAATTCTATTTAGTGCTGGCTGATATAATGGAGTTATGCATGGTGTGTGTGCTGGCATGGTTGGACTTGTGTGTTCTTAATGAGTTCGTGTTTGTGATGCTGGAAATGCATCAGAGGGACCGGGCCTCCATATCCTTGTCCTTTATTGCTTAATCATGTATGTTGTGTCTTGTTTTCCACGCAGTTCATGTGGAACTCCTGGTGGTGCGGCTCTTCCTCTTTTTGGTTTGGTGAACAGGCCCTTGGGAAACCCTTATGGCACCCATGGGTGGGAGTACGACCCTCTACTCCTAGTGTATGCTTTTGGGCACCTGTGTGTGGCCCGCAGAGCAGGGTATGGGCTGGTGGCAGCTCCATGCTGAATTTGACAGGTGCTCTGAGTATCCTCCATTTTGGGATACACGGGACTGCCATTGGCATCAGTTGTTTCCCGATAGGAAAAAAGATGGCCCCTGTGGCCTCTTGCTTTCTATTGCCTGTTACCTTGTATTCCCGAAGTCCCTGGAAGCCCTGACTCTGTCCCTTCCCCCTGACTGGCTGTTGGGTGGAAGTTCCACATATGGTGTTGTGGGGGAAGTCCAGGCCAGACAGACTGAAGCCTTCCCAATGACTGTATGTTGTGGGTACGCCCGTGGGGTGGGACCTGGGTGAATGGAGTGCGTGACGAATACGCATTTCATGTTATGGGTGTCTAGTATTTGGTGGTTGACACAATGACTGAGACAGCCAAGCCCGAAACTGGTATGAATGCAGTGTGGAGTGCTGAATGGCAGAGTGCTTGTCTGAATCCACATTCCGTGTTGTGAGTGTCTGGATGGAGAAGAATGGCCTGAATGCACTGTGAGCCTGATTGGCTGCCTGACTGCATGAATGCCTTTCTGAATGATTGTTTGCCTGAGTGTGACCCAGCAGAGTGAATGAGAGACCAAACAGTATATCTGGGGACCTCTCACTGGTGGAAATTGTTCAGAAGCTGAAGTTGATACTTGATGCTTAACCTTGAAGCCCACTGCAAGAATAGCTGTCCTTTTTGGCAATCTGAAAGCTGATGTGCCTTCAAGTAACTGAGTCAAAAGAGGACCTGGCTAAGAGACCTCTTCCCGAACTATGCGGGACCATCTTTATTTATTTATTTTTAATTTATACTGCGCCGGTAGCCCGCGGGCCTCGGGGCGCAGAGACAAGGACACGTTGCAAATGGATGGGTACTTTGCAAAAAACGGGACAGACAAACAAATGAGCAGTGGGCCTAGTAGTGGGTTTCCACAAAATATTATTTAAAGATGAGAGTTTTTACTTGCTTGAGGAAGCTCAGGTAGTTGGTTTCCAGTCTAATGTGGGTGGGAAGATTTTTCCAAAGACCAGCTGCCAGTATCGGGAAGGATCTGCCAAGGCCGCATTTGAGTTTATGTGGAGCAACTGTGATTTTGCTGAGATGGGTTGATCTTAGTGTTCTGTCTGGAACATAGAGATGAATCCTGGATTTCCAGTAAGCCGGGGCTTTTCCTTGGATACATCTGTGTATGATAGTTAAGGCTTTGAAGTGTACTCTATCCTCAATTTTCAACCAGTGTAGCTTTCTTCTGGAGTCACTGATGTGTTGTGATCTGGTATTATGCTTCACAATCCTTACCGTGTTATTCTGGACAACTTGGTAGCTGTGTAAACAATAGAGGCCCCTAGAATCAAGGCATTGCCATAGTCCAAGCGAGACATTATGATGGCTCTAGCAATGGTGGCACTGTTGACCTCTGATAAGTAAGGCTGAATGGATTTTAATAATCTGAGGTGATAGGCACAGTTTTTTTAAATAAATTGTGCCTGCGCATTGGTCCCCAGGGATGTTTCCAGCATCATACCCAGGGTTATTACTTTGCTAAGGACCTGAATCTGTGTATCTTTTATTTTGAAGGATTTATACGAGGTAGATAGTTTCCCTAATTACTGAAGTGGAGCCGAAAATCATAAGATCAGTTTTTTGTCCATTAAGGCACATCCAATTGGAGTCCATCCAATGGTCAACATTGTTGTAGATCATGGTGAGCTGATCACTATCTTTCTGGTAGTCTCCACTTGCTCGAACACCAGCTGCGTGTCATTGGCGTAGTTGGTAAAGAATGCGTTGATGTGATCGAGGACAAGGCATAGGTATCTCGGGTAGATGTTAAATAGTAGCAGTGAAATGCTAGCACCTTGGGGAACTCCACATATAATTTCCTTTTCCATAGAGAACTTATTGCCCCAGTGGACCTTAGATATCCTGTTTTTTAGGAATGACATAATCCAGCCGATGGCTTCCTCTGAACAGTTTGCTGTTTTCTTCAGAGCGGACTGGAGTAAGTTATGGTCCAATAGGTCGAACGCAGTGCTTAGTTCGAGGAGAATGAGGAGGCCTGCCTTTCCTTTATCGATGATGCTGAGCATCTTGAATTGTAGATCCAGCATGGCCGACTCTGTGCTGTGAGCCGGGCAAAAACCTGATTGTTGAGGATGTAGGGAATTAGCGGATTCTACATATGCCTGTAGCTGGCTAATGGCGACCTTATCCACGATTTTCAATAAAAAGTTGCAGTTCGTAATGGGTCTCAGGTTATTGGGATCTCTTTGGTTGAGGTTTGGTTTTTTGACCAATGGTGTAACTGTAACTTGGATGGCCTTAGGTACTTCCTGATCTCTAAAGGAAGCATTGATGATTTTAGTTAACATCGGAGTAAAGATGTCCACATTATCCAAGATTATTTTAGGAGGGCGAATGTTCTCTACACAGGTGGTGGGTTTCATGGAGGTAAGAGTTTTGGTCATGTCTTCCACTGTGATTTCTGAGAACTTGAAGGTTTCCGGGAGTGAAGGGAGAATCTCCTGGGGCATAGTCAATGATGTTTGTTTGTTAGTTAGCAAGTTTAGAATAGTGTCCCTGGCTTTGGAAATGTTATTGAAGACGGCGATCTGGGTACCATCACATTCTTCTTGTGTGGGTGAGAACGGGGGAGTGATGGCAATGGGTTTTTCCACTGGTTTTAAGATGTTAAAAGTTTACTATTGGAATTAGTAGCTGCTGTAATTTGGTCGTCATAATAGTTTTTCTTGGCTTCTAGTATAATAAGTTTGTATTTAGATTCACTTTCTTTCCAGGAGGCTTTGTTGGCCGGCGAGGGGTTTTTCTGCCAACTATTTTCTCTATTTCTCTTAACCTTTTTTTGTCCGTGAGTTCGCTAGTGAACCAAAGAGTTTCTTTTTTCACAGGTCTAGAAGGTTTTGTTTGAAGAGGTGCAGCATGAGTTATTAATTTGTCAAGGTGGTCTAATAAATTAGACAGTAGAGCATCACATGAGTCTTTCTCACCTTGGCTATTTTCCGCGTTGGTAAGGCATTGAACAAGTAGGTTCCTGTCTATGTTTTTATAGTTACGGTATGTCGCTGGAATGGGGTGGTTGGGAGTTTTGGGCTTCGGATAGGGCAGGGAAATGTGAAATGTTATACTGTAGTAATCTGGCCATATACACGGTTCTGTCACGAGGTCTCAAGTTTCAAGATTGTTTGTGATAACCCAGTGCAACATGTGACCATTTTCCATCGTGGGATCTTGATTATTGATCTTGAAATCGATGTTGTTAAGCAGACTTTGTAAGTTGCTAGCTTCTTTGTCATTAAGGTCCCTGTAACAACGATTAAAGTCTCTTAAGATTAAGGTGGCTGTGTTTGGTCCTTTAAGCATGTTGAGCTGGTGTGCTATTTGCTCATTAAACTCTGGGGTAGGGGAGGTGGGCCTGTAAAGAACAATCAGATTAAGGCTACTATTGGCCGTGGGAAGGTGTTTAAGATGTAAGATTTCACTACCTGGACATGCAATGTCACTAGGGAACATATGAATAGAGTCCCTTGCGATAACTGCAACCCCACCCCTTGACCTTTTTGTCTATTGGAGTAGAAGATGGAGTAGCCCTCTAGGACTGCGATATCGCAGGTAGGACCTATCGGGTCCCTGAGCCAGGTTTCAGTTATGCAAAACACATCTATTTGTTCCTCTATGATCCTGTCTTGTATGCATTGAGCATGTTTGTTGAGGGAACGGGTATTCAGAAGGCATATTTTAAGATCTTGCCTGGAAATGGATTGGCGCACTGTGCCATTCCGTGATGGAATACTCTGGTTTTCTTTCTTGGGAAACCTTTTGATTGCTAGATTTTCCCTAGGTTTAGTAATGTCCTGATTGGATCGAGCCAGTGTGGTAGCAACTGCTTGTTCGACTCTGTACAGACATTGGATGATGTGAATGTCGGACACTAACCTTTCGACAGGAAGTAGCCCCATTGTACCTTATGTTGAAGTTATGTAAGAGCTGAATGGGATTCCAGCAGCGTTTTCTGCCCCGAGCGCCGTGGTCGACGAGGACCGGCGCAGACCAGCTTGCCTCTGAAAGCGCTGGCGCTGAAAGCGCCTGACGTATTAGGAAATAGGCACCAAGTGCTCCTGGGAACTGTAGTTCCTGATGACAAACGCAAAACAGGCGGACCTAATACGAGTGCTTGCTCGTTGCAAAAGAAAAAAAAAAAGAGTTCTTTTTAAAACTCACAATGGTGGTCACAACTGACAAAGATGTTAAAGGATGCACGTAGGTAAAATAACTTTACCCCTGATAAATCAAAATAAATGACAGACAGTTTTGCACCAGCTGATCTTTGCCAAAGCTACCTAGATGTCAGACCCTCGAAAGGCTGCCGACCTGGGACGGCGACCACCGCCGAATCACGAAGCGAAGTGCCCGGAAATTGCAGTTCATCACCGTCGATGACCGCTGTCGCCGACCGTAGCCGCAGTGCTCTTTTGCCATTTGATCCAAGGACTCCCTTGCTCATCACCGCCGACCGCTTTCATCCTGCCGGAGAAAGTCAAGGCCTCCGACGACTGAGGAGAGTCTGCCGGTGGGTTTCCTGCCACCCGAAGACCACAGAGACGCCAACGACCAGAAGCCCTTGTTGGGCCAAATTTTTTCATTACTTCTCTGCGGTAACGAACACTCGTTGTCGAGGTGCACCGCACGCCTCAGCTTGCAGGACGTTTTTGACCGATCGTCAACGAGTACCCCAAGAACCGAAGCTGCTGCCGCAACGACAGTGTTCACCCTTTTTCTTCACGGACTCCCGACGACCCGTGGCTCCTGCCTTAGAGGGAGTGCACTCAAGAAGGGCTCGTCGACGACTCACCGAAGAGATCTACGAGACCGGTACTTTGGGGTCGTTGAACCTTTTAGAAAGGACTTGAGACTATATTAAGCCTAATTGGACTGGGCTTGTCAAATACGCTTTATTTGCAGGTTGCCCAGGTGAGGGGGGGATCCTCGCACAGAAATGTCTCTAGGTAGACGGGGGACTGTTCTGCCATTGCTTGATTTAACTTGCTTTCTTTCTGTGTCTATCGTTGATTCAGCTTATAATCCGATTCGTATGCTATTGTGGAGCTGTTAGCCGTGGATGCATTTTAAAGGAATCGATAGTTAAGAGTGGTTCCAAGTAGACCTGTATATATCTGCCATTATAGTAATGCCAGAGTACAAAGTGTGTTATTGTGATTGTGAATGTAACGTGAACCTTATTTATATAAAGACTGTGTTTTCACTAACATAGTGTGTGGACATTCCTTTGTGGGTGCTTGGGGACTACACTGTACAATGTACTTAAGAATCAGCCTGGATCACCTCCTGAGAGCTAGGCCTTTATTGCTTGCCACGTTTTACCAATTAGAGAATCTTGGCTGAGGTGCTCTGTGCCTCGACTTCGCCATATAGGGAGCAGGAGTACAGATACCCTCCTCCAGTCTTTACAGTGTTAGGGGTTGGAGGGCGTATGACACATTTTGGTTATATCAAGTTGTTGTTTGGGGTGCTGTTTAGCCGTGCCTTGTTTGTGATGTGACACTTGGCACATTTTTGGGGGGTTGGCCACCTGTGCCTTGGCTTGGGGGTGTTGTACATCTGGCACAATCCTGGGGTGTGGTTCACCCATGTTTTTTGGGGTGTGACACCGGCACATTTGTGGGGGGTGATGGGTTTCACATTCCCATGCGGAGAAAAGCTTTATGATTCCTCGAGCTCCTTCTCTACCTCTTGGTAGAGCCTGAATTGTGACACATTTTGTGTGATCACCCTGCCTTGGACTGTCACCATAGATCCCTTGATTTGGTGTTGACTAAATGACCAGGATCAAGTCTTGTCTCTGACTTCCATTCTTGCTTTTGACACATGAGAACGTTGTCCCCAGGTTGCAATGTTGACGACTTTGCTCCCCGCTTTTCATCAGCATATCCTTTCATCTCGGATTTCCAGTCACGTCCTCGGCCTGTAGCGTTGTGAGGTCGGTTTCCCAGAGCTCTTCTCTGTGAGGCAATCTAGACTTTACCATTCTTTGAAACACCATCTTTGATGGGCATCTTCCTGTTGTTCCATCTGGTGAGTTTGGATAATCCCGGAGCATGCTGCACACCGCTTGGTTTAGCGACATCTGACTCAGCTCATTTTGTTGCAACATTTTCTTTAAGCTGCCCATACATTTCTCAATCATTCCGTTGGCTTCCGGCCACAGCAGCGTGATTTTTCGTTGGCGTATGCCCATTTGGCTCATGAATCGAGCAAACTCCAGACTGCTAAATGGAGGCCAATTGTCCGACTTCGGCGTCTCGTGAATGCCCCACGCCGAGGATATAATGTCCAACTCTGGGATGACAGTGCTAGCTGATGTAGATGAGATCATGTGTACAAGAGGGAACCCAGAGAATTTGTCCATTATCACCATCCAGAACTTTCGACTGCCAAATGGTAAAAAAAAGGTCATCCAGACATGTGTCCACAGAGATTCTGGACACCATGCCTCAGTGTCCCTCGTGTGTCAGGTCCATTACTTGATGTCGTAGGTCTGTAGGTGTAATGATCCACCTTCTGCGCATCACAAGGCCTTCCGCCATAACTGACAGCTCATCTTCCAGCTCATCTTTCACCTGTCTGAAAGCTTGCATTTCTTGCTTCAAAATGTCTTGGTTCCCTTGTGTGTATTCTAGCTCGCTTTCTCTCCACCTTCGCGATGTGATAAGCTCCTTCACCTTCTGCAGTATCCTATCACTCATGGTATGATCTCTCACCATGCTCGTCTTAAGAGGCCTCGGGGGTCGTTGCTGAGCGAGGACGTTTATGTATTCCTCCGCCATGCACGGGTTTTGATTGTGTCTCACAAGCAGATGCCGGGACATGAAATCCGCCAGACTGTATTCCTTTCCCAGCTTATGGATGATGGTGAAGTTAAAGTCTTGCAGTCATAGCCCCCCATTTTTCAATCCTAAAAGGCATTTTACAGTGAGGGTTTCCGTAAATCGTGACTAATGCCTGGTGATCAGTCACTACCTTGAATGGTTTTCTCAATAGGAACATCTGAAAATGCGTGCACACCCAAACGACTGCCAGACCCTCTTTTTCCAGCTGTGAGTACTTTCTTTCAACATCTGTCAGACTTTTGGACGCATAAGCGACGATGGTCCTTGGACTGTCTCTGCCGGGCTTTTGCTGCGCTAGGATGGCTCCGAAACCTACGGGGCTTGCATCCACAGTGAGTTCAGTACACTTAGCCGGGTCAAAATAGGCCATACACTCGGCAGATCCAATGTCTTTCTTGATCTGTGTGAACCCCTTTTTGAAGGATTGGTCCCACTAAAACGTGTTCTCTTAGCGGTGCGCTAATGGTAGTAAAGTCAACCAGGTATCTGCTGCAATAGCTGGCCATCCCCAGAAATGGCCTTACATCAGACACATCTTGCGGGGCGAAATATTTTCAATCACGGTTATTTTCCCCGGATCACGGCTAATCCCCTCTTGCAAAAACACGTCTTAAAAACCTGAGATCTTTTGTGTGAAATGCACACTTATCTGCATTTCATTTAACATTAGCCCTGCCTGAGAGAGTGCTAGGCACACCCGATGCAGCGACAGATCATGTTGGTCAGAATTGACTCAGAAAACCAACATATCGTCACTGTAGTTGAAACAATTCTTCATGTGCCTAATTAACCTCCTAATGCTCTTCTGGAAAATTTCGGCAGCCGACGATATCCCAAAGTTTAACCGCTTACACCGAAACAAACCTTTGTGGGTGGCAAAAGGGTTAAGTGGTGTGATTGTTCGTCTAGCACTATCTGGTGGTACCCTTTGTATAGATCAGGTTTTGTGAATACCTTGGCTCCGTTTAGCATGCTAATCATACCTTGACTCAGTTTAGCATGCTAATCATGTCATCCAGATGCATGCCAGGGTGTCTCTCTCATTAAATTGCTTTGAATGACCCTTACAGGGTGGGACCACAGGCAGGTTCTAAGATGTTCTCCCTTAATAGACACTGAATCTCCTTCTCTACTTGCGGTTGCAGGTGAATGGGTATCTGCCGGGGATGTTGGTTGTGCCACTGGAGTTATTGATCCGTCGATGTGAAGGGTGACTGGGTCTCCCTTCAAGCACCCAATTCCTTTGAATAGTTCTGGAAATCGTTGCACCACTGATACTTCATGCTGCATTGTGTACATTACGGCAGCAATCTTCATTTCATGGGCCATGGGTCGGCCTAGCAAATTGTTTCCCGGAACTTCTCCTTGAAGGACATTCAAATCTGTCATGACCCGTCCCCCTTTGTAGTTCAGTTGCATCGAGAACTTTTCATGGTTCCGAACTGGCCCTCGGGCGGCCCGCTGAAATACCTTCAGTTCCGACTGATTAAATTCTGGCGGAAGTGCCATCTTGCGAAATTCCGATATGTACATGATGTTCAGTGTGGCTCCCGTGTTGATGACGAACTTGGCAGGGTATTGACCCACTTGAATGTCGTTGATATCTCCTTCTGGGGCAGTCACCACATCAGTCATCATATATGCATATTCATGTTGACTTGTCTCTTGCTCTGGTCGAGGCGACGACCGTCCGGTGATCTGCCAAACATGGTTAGACAAGTCTCTTCTCGCGCAGGTGTCTCTCCTGGGCCCTTGAGCATGTAGGTTGTACTCCGGTCTAGTCCTACCAGGACCCCCTCCTTGTGCCCTGTTCGCCAGAGCATTGCATACTCTAACCATACTCTAACCATATGATTTTCCCGCCCGCAGATGGTGCACGTCAGTCCAGAAGCAGGGCATTGTGCTCCTTCCACGTGGGGAAGGCAGACCACACCTGTAGCACTTTCCGGTGGTACCATATCTTCTTGACGGGGCATTCCCACGGTTGTTGCTTCTCCCGCTTTGACTGATGTAATACACTTGCTCTTTCACCTATCCCTTGCTCTTGCTTCCGTCTGTGCCATTTGTAGAATGGTGGCAAGGGGAAACGGTTCCTGGAGTAATTTCTTCCTAAAGGTGGATGACAAACACCCTCTGAGGATCCTTAACCTGGTGGCCTCATCATTCGAGAATTTGTGAAAGTCACAATGAGCCAACAACTTGTGCAATCGAATCACAAATGCATCCATGGACTCACCAGTCATCTGACAGGCTGTGTTGAAGGTGTGTCTTTCATGGTCTATGTTGCGCTGAAGATCAAAGTATGCACACAAAGCCTCCTTGACCCCCTCATACGTCTTGACTTCTTCAGGGGGGAATGTAGAGCTAAGATCTTCAACTTCATCACCAACCAGGTTGATAAGTAATCTCCTGGCAAAAATGTCTGGAGCCACCCATCTTCCCACTTGCATCTAGTGAGAACAATCCCTCACTCCCAGTCCATACACCCTGTCCAATATGTAACTCACAAACCAGAGGAGCTCTCTGGCGCTGCAAACATCTTGAGTCCCCCTCAACCCACCCTAACAATACCCCACATCTTCCCTCTAGCATCTATTGAGAACAATCACTCACTCCCCATCCATACACTCCATGCAATATCAAACTCACAAGCCAGAGGAGCTCTCTGGCGCTCCAAACATCACAAGCACCCCTCCACTAACACGCAATCCTCGCGCCCTCTGAGGAACTCGCCACCCTCTCAACCTGCCTCCCATGCCGCACTCCCCTTCTCCCTCAGCCCCTTCTCGACCAGTGCCCACAGGCACCCCCTTCAGACCCTATCCCTTCTCTGATGGTAGCTCGCCTCGCCCTCTCTAGAACAGTAGCCTCTTCCCTTTCTCCCTCTGACCCGCCTACCCTCTCTCACACTCCCATGGCACCAAAACCCATGAAATGCTGACAGATAGACTGGCCCTCTCCCTCGACCCTCCATTCCTCACCACTTCTCCATCGATAAAACCTCCCACCCTACTTCCCCGACCCTCCACTCCCCCCTCTCCCAGCCTTCACCGCAACTGTCATCGTAACTTCTCACCCAGTACACCTAAACCCCCTGCGCCCTCCAGACTCCAAAGATTAAACAACCCGCCGGAACCCTGACACCCCTAGTGCTCCTCCCACCTCCATCAGATGCCTCCTGATCGTCCCCACCTCGTCTCTCACATACCTACCACCACCCGCCTACTCTTCCCGCACCCCATCGACATAATCCCCTCACCTAACACTCAAAGTGCACAGGCATCCAGTCCCCCTCCAAACCAGTCTCAACCACCCAGAATGATCCTACCACATCCCCCACCTTATCGGGCACCCATGTCCTCCGAACACTCCGTGCGATGAGCGTCACGAAAACAACCTCCCCACAAGAAGTCACATGCATCCTTTTTAACGCCTGCTCGGTAGCAAGAAACAGACACAGCGTCTTCGACCTCCTATCCTCTGACCATCCTGACCTTATTTTCATCACCAAAACCTGGTTCTCTGACGATTTTGCGCTAGTCGCGCACAAGGCCTTCCCCACTGGCTACTCGCTTATCGCCCACAATAGACCCTGCAGAGGTGGCAGAGTGGGAATCTTCTACAAACACTGCTTTTCTGTCTCACTCGTCGAACCCCAGACATGCAACGCTTCCTGCGAAGCCCTTCAAAAAATAATAATGCAGTCCTAGTGGTGTCTTGTCGAAATAAAAGGGCCTAACTAATTAACCTATTGCCAATTCTTACTTCTAAATACAAATAGCGTGGGAAACAATGCTATGCCATTGGCTTCCCTTCCCCACGTTTTCAGCACGGGACAAGGTGACACACTCAAGCTTAGCACAGTCTCTGGCTTCTTTAGCACAAGGGTGCAATTCAACACTTCAACATCATGGCCGTCTGTGCCAAAGTCTCTTTGCCATTCAAAGTCTCTTTTCCAGAGGACCTGATGCAATACGACAAACAACAAAGTTCCTTTCTTCTTAGGTGTTCACACGTACAAATTCTCAGGTCATTTTCTGTTCATCCCGAATCCCCCTCCATCGGGCTCAGACCCACTTCAACACAAAACCTTCTCTGGTGATTTTTGCTTCACCCCGGATCCCCATCCATTGGACTCAGACCCACTTTCTTAGGATTTCACACATACAAATTCTCTGGGTGATTTGAGCTTCACCCCGGATGCCCCTCCATCGGGCTCAGACCCACTTAGAAATAAAGCTTTCAATTGATCTCCCTTTCATCCACAGCTTCCTACTCATCTACAGACCCCCAGGGATACGACAGACATTTCGTCAACAACCACTGTGACTCAATAGCTACCATTCAGGTTAATCACCCATCTCTTACTCTACTGGTCGATTTCAATATCTGGTTTGATATGCCCAATAACTCCATAACCCATCCTCTGGTCGACAGTCTTGATGCACTCAACCTCTGCCAACATGCCACTGGTGCAACCCACTCAGGTGGGCACACCCTTGATGCGACTTTCAGCTCCTATGAGTTGGTCTCTTTATCCAGTCCCAAACCACTTATCTGGACAGACCACTTTGCCATCCCTTTCTCTATACACACACCAGTCCCTCCTCCTACAGCTCCCCCTGCCTCCAGCTTTGATAACAAATGCTGGAACAAAGTCAAGATACTTCCCGACCTAGCTGAAGCCCTGTTACTTTGTCTCCCTCCACCAATATCCTGTGGCAGACCCTTAACCATAGAATCCTTCGACTCTTGGTTTACAGAATCATTAATTCCTCTCATACCCTCGCGATCTGTAACCTCACGCAAAGGACCGTCCCCCAAATGGGTCACGCCCAACCTGAGGACGTTCAAAAACAAAATAACTCTCTTGAACGCAAATGGCGAGCATCTAAATCCCTTCTCAGCAGACCCATGTTCGCCCTCCACCACTGTAATTACAAATCTGAGATCAGAAAGGCCAAAAAAACCTATTACAATCAACTAATTCTGAACTGTGGCAGCTGCAGCAAAGAACTCCACCAAGTCATCTCCGAGTTCGTGAAAAACCTACTCGCACCTCTGCCCAATCCACTCCCACAAAACCACTCTGCGACTCCCTCTCGCTACATTTCTACAACACTGCACTTGACAGGATGGCAACCCATAACACCAAACTGTCTTCGCTCACCAGCCTCCCTACCCCTCCTAATCCCATTGCCCCGACGCCCACTTTACCAACCTTCGACTCCTTCAAACCTATCTCCAGAAAGGAGTTCCTTGACCTACTATCAGCCAGCAGACCTTCCGGGTCACCCGTCGACCCCGTCCTGCCTCTGTTCTGAAAGAAATATTCTCCTCTACCTGCGCAGGAGAACATGCAAGAACCATACTAAACGACTCCCTCACCTCTATCATCTTCCCTGAAGCCTTTAAAATAGCGCATGTCGAACCGCTCCTAAGAAATGCATCCCTCGACCCCCTTGAACATAAGAATTACAGGCCAATCTTCAACATCAGATTTCTCACGAAACTCTTCGACCGGACTGCATACTCTCAGCTCAACTGCTTTGTAGAATCCAACAAACTCCTCGACCCCGCTGAATCAGGCTTCAGACCTTGACATGGAACTGAAACCACTCTGAGCTCGATCTGGGATGATCTCAAGGTCACAGCAGATTCTGAAGGTTGCGCAACGCTGATTCTCCTCGATCTCTCTGCAGTCTTTGACACTGTTAACCATTCAATCCTCCCTGACCGCCTCCACTCCCTAGAAATCTGTGGGTTGGCACATAAATGTATTGCCTCTTTCCTCAGCAACAGGAAACAAATCGCCTTCCTCTCCCCTTTTGTCTGAACACTGAGAAAACTGAAATCATGGTGTGCGGCAATACAGCCCTTCTCCCACAACCGCTCCCATGGCCCCCTTCCCTCTGCCCACCTCCTCCTCCCTCCAACATAGTCAAAAACCTAGGCTAGGCTGCACTATGGACTCAGACCTAACCCTCTCCCGCCAGATCGATAATGTTTCAAAATACTGTCACTACCACCCCAAACTTCTTAGACGCATTTTTCCCTACCTCTTCTACCCCAACAGACTCGTCGCTGTTATGTCTATTGTTATGTCGAGACTGGACTAGGCCAATTCCTTATACCTAGGAGCACCGGCATACCAACTCAACAAACTCCAAGAGCCCAAAATGCTGCTGCCAAACTCCTCCACGCCCTGGGACACAGAGACCACATCTCACCTGCTCTCCGAATCCTCCACTTGCTCCCAGTCGGACGAAGGGCCACCTTCAAGACCCTATGCATTACCCACCAAGCAGTGCACAAGAGCGGCCCACCATACCCACATGAGAAGATAATACCCTACCTCCCATCTCGCACCCTAAGATCTAGCTCTGCCCTCTTTCTAGTGATTCCAACCTCTAACTCTGTCAGGATCGGAGGATCCGCCTTCTCAACCTTGGCACCAACTCTGTGGAACTCACTCCCACCACATATTTTGACACACCCATGACTGCATGGCCTTCCGCATGGCTCTAAAAACCTGTCTCTTTCCATAATACTGACTAAGACCATCTAAGGCTCTGAGACCCTGCAACCAAATGTCAAATGCTTAAAGAGATTGCGAGCAATGACGACACTGAATGCGCCCATTAAGTCACAAATAAGCTTACTCTGAACGCTGCACTCGCAAAAGCCCACTTGGAATCCCGGAAAAGTGGACACGTTCTATCAAAACCTTCACTCAGACACTGACCTCTTTTCATGACCTACAGAACGCACCCCTTTTGGACTTCCTGGTCCTTGTCTCAACGGGGCTTGCACTCCCTGGTACTCCCAACATGGCCGTCCAGCGTGAAACACCTTCCTCGCTCTACACGTTGGACGTAGCATGTTCTATTAACAGACCACGCACCCCACGGCTCCGCGCGTCTCAATGCTATTGCGAAGTAGCGACCAGACATGTGCTCTGTAGCTTGCGGTATTGCTTCCCTGATTCTGTCCCTACTAACTCCATTCCTAGTCCCTCTCCTGTGTTTCTTACTTCCTGGACTCATGTGCTGAGTAGTGCACTTTCTTAATTTCCCGGATTCCTAGATCGTTGCATCCCGGAACTTTGAACGCACACTGGAGTCAGAAGAGACTCGTGCAGCCTTATTCAAGACCCGATCCGTCCGCAAGAAGGCATCGACCAAGAAATCCAGCAAAGATTGGACTCAGGTGAGAAGGGGGGAACTCCTTGACACCTCTCCTATCACTATACTCACTCTCTACACCAACACGCAATTAGAGCGCAGCTACACCGCTCGATCAATTCAGCCTAGCTGCTCACATACAAACAATACTTCATGAACACCCAACATTCTGATAAAACGCAGCTTATACCCCACGAAACTCAGCCTTGCTGTACACATAAGCGTACCACACAGGCCTAACACAGCCAGTCTTGGGTGTCCTTCCTCCAGACTGCACACTTTCAACTGATATCAAAATGCCACCACACCCAATGCTAGGATGCAGCTACCATCTAGCAATCGCATCAACTGCACAAATAATTGTGTACCCAAGCACCCTATGATAGCTTACTGTCTCAACTGATCCGGACTGCCGTCCCCTTGGGGGGTCAACCTACCAGCGCTTTGAGGTCATACCAATGATATATCGAGCGATATAGAATTCCAAATAAAATAACATAGGCTGCCATGTAATTCTCGAATCTCCATAGCCATCTCTCCCATCTCTGTCCCAGGACTTGTTGATCACCCATATCAAAAGGGCCTGGTCAACGAAATGTCTGTGACACATGAGGGTCAACCATGCCATTATTTGGGGGTGTTGGACAACCGGGACAGTTTAGGGGGAGGGGGTTTGTTCAACTGAGCCATTGTTGGAAGTGTTAAAAAGTTTTTAAGAACTATGTTTTGAGTGGGTGCAGAACTCTACTGGAGGCTGTCAAGTGTTGTAAGCATGACATTCTGAGTCGAATTGATGAGTAATGTTGACTGGGAGATTATTTATGTTCGGAGTTTCGTGCTGCTCCTTTTTGTTAGTGAAGTGTAAGCCATTCAGCCCCTTGGTAATACGGGTGGCAGTGTTTGAGTAAATTTATCCTGCGTGTTTTGCTTGCATGCGAGGACGGTGAGGGATTGAGAACCCCGCATCGATTTACTGTACCACTTAAAGCGATTTACGGTACTACTTATAAAGAGACTCCCTTTTCTACAGTACCTGTCCTGGCTGGTGCATGCTTGACTTTCTCCTGAGGCACGGTAGCGACTAGTTCCCATCGGAGAAAAGGACCATAGCAACGGCCCGCCCCCTCGTTGTCACGTGACCTCTGATGTCATCCGTGTGCTTTCCGGAGCAGAGAAGCGGTTCCGGAGCACGTTCAGTAAGTGGGCTGGGGCTGAGTGGGAATTTTGAACGCTCTGGCTGCCGCTGGTGCAAGTGCAACCGGACCCTGCCAGCCTTTGGCTTGCAGCGTTTGGGGTTGGCATTTCAACACCGGGAACATTTCTAGGAGGCCCTGGAGCATCCTGAGCGGCAAGGCTCTGGCTGCCAGGCTGCAGGAACAGCAGCAACCCGTGTGCTTTTGGCTGGCTGTAAATTGGAATTTTCTTCCGAATACCGTGAACGTTCCTGCAAGACACCCAATTTAGACGGGGGAGCAGGAAATTACATTTACTTTAAAAATCATGCTCAGCTATTCAACATGAAAGGTATGGAGGGCTAATAAAAGGAACAGGGAGTCAGTGTATGCTTGTGTTTAACTGATCAACAGGGGTTAATAGAGTGATTTAACGTTTTATGAGGGTGTGATTATTAGGATGCGTGGTTTTAGAGGGGGTTGGCTGGGTCTATCTGCGTGTGATTCGGGATGGCACACAGGCATCTGTTGCAAGGGGGAAGGGGCATCTTGCTATTTGGAAGAAGGATCAGGCATTATGTTATTGGACTAGAGGGAGGGATTGGGCATATTGCTGGGGTCTGAATGGTTGGATAGGGGCATGCTGGTGAAGGTCTGGTGGGATGAGGCACTTTTGCGTGGCTCTGGAGAAAGGGGGCACATTGGTGTGGGTCTGGAGGGATGGATAGGACATAGTGGTGTGGGTCTGGGTGAGGGATAGGGACACTGGTGTGGGTTGGGGTACATTGGTGTGGGTCTGGGGAGGGATGGAGGACATCGGTGTGTTTCTGGAGGGAGAGATGGGGCACAGTGGGTCTGGAGGGTGGCATGGGTCATCTAGGTGTGGGTTGGGAAGTGGAAGGGGCATCCTGGTGTGGCTCTGGAGGGAGGTGGTGGGGCACCCTGGTGTGGCTCTGGAGGGAGGTGGTGGGGCACTTTGGTGTGGCTCTGGAGGGAAGTGGTGGGGCACATTGGTGTGGATCTGGGTGGAGGGATGGTGCACATGGGTGTGTTTCTGGAGGGAGAGATGGGGCACAGTGTGTCTGGAGGGTGGCATGGGTCATCTAGGTGTGGGTTGGGAAGTGGGACGGGGCATTTTGGTGTGGCTCTGGAGGGAAGTGGCGGGGGCACATTGGTGTGGCTCTGGAGGGAGGTGGTGGGGCACATTGGTGTGGATCTTGGCAGAGGGATGGTGCACATGGGTTTGTTTCTGGAGGGAGAGATGGGGCACAGTGGGTCTGGTGGGTAGCATGGGTCATCTAGGTGTGGGTTAGGAAGTTGGAATGGGCATCTTGGTGTGGCTCTGGAGGGAGGTGGTGGGGGCACATTGGTGTGGATCTGGGTGGAGGGATGGTGCACATGGGTGTGTTTCTGAAGTGAGAGATGGGGCACAGTGTGTCTGGAGGGTGGCATGGGTCATCTAGGTATGGGTTGGGAAGTGGGATGGGGCATTTTGGTGTGGCTCTGGAGGGAGGTTGTGGGGGCACATTGGTGTGGCTCTGGCGGGAGGTGGTGGGGCACATTGGTGTGGATCTTGGCGGAGGGATGTTGCACATGGGTGTGTTTCTGGAGGGAGAGATGGGGCACAGCGGGTCTGGTGGGTAGCATGGGTCATCTAGGTGTGGGTTAGGAAGTTGGACGGGGCATCTTGGTGTGGCTCTGGAGGGAGGTGGTGGGGCACATTGGTGTGGCTCTGGGGGGAGGTGGATGGGGCACATGGGCGTGTTTCTGGAGGGAGAAATGGGGCACAGTGGGTCTGGAGGGTGGCCTGGGTCATCTAGGTGTGGGTTGGGAAGTTGGACAGGGCATCTTGGCGTGGCTCTGGAGGGAGGTGGTGAGGGCACATTGGTGTGTACCTGGGTGGAGGGATGGTGCACATGGGTGTGTTTCTGGAGGGAGATATGGGGCACAGTGTGTCTGTAGGGTGGCATGGGGCATCTAGGTGTGGATTGGGAAGTGGGATGGGGCATTTTGGTGTGGCTCTGGAGGGAGGTGGTGGGGCACATTGGTGTGGCTCTGGAGGGAGGTGGTGGGGCACATTGGTGTGGATCTTGGCCGAAGGATGGTGCACATGGGTGTGTTTCTGGAGGGAGAGATGGGGCACAGTGGGTCTGGTGGGTAGCATGGGTCATCTAGGTGTGGGTTAGGATGTTGGGCGGGGCATCTTGGTGTGGCTCTGGAGGGAGGTGGTGGGGCATCTTGGTGTGGCTCTGGAGGGAGGTGGTGGGGCACATTGGTGTGGCTCTGGAGGGAGGTGGATGGGGCACATGGGTTTGTTTCTGGAGGGAGAGATGGGGCACAGTGGGTCTGGAGGGTGGCATGGGTCATCTAGGTGTGGGTTGGAAAGTTGGATGGGGCATCTTGGTGTGGCTCTGGAGGGAGGTGGTGGGGGCACATTGGTGTGGATCTGGGAGGAGGGATGGTGCACATGGGTGTGTTTCTGGAGGGAGAGATGGGGCACAGTGTGTCTGGAGGGTGGCATGGGTCATCTAGATGTGGGCTGGGAAGTGGGACGGGGTATTTTGGTGTGGCTCTGGAGGGAGGTGGTGGGGGCACATTGGCGTGGATCTTGGTGGAGGGATGGTGCACATGGGTGTGTTTCTGGAGGGAGAGATGGGGCACAGTGGGTCTGGTGGGTAGCATGGGTCATCTAGGTGTGGATTAGGAAGTTGGACGGGGCACATTGGTGTGGCTCTGGAGGGAGGTGGTGGGGCACATTGGTGTGGCTCTGGAGGGAGGTGGATGGGGCACATGGGCGTGTTTCTGGAGGGAGAGATTGGGCACAGTGGATCTGGAGGGTGGCATGGGTCATCTAGGTGTGGGTTGGGAAGTGGAACGGGGCATTTTGGTGTGGCTCTGGAGACAGGTGATGGGGCACATTGGTGTGGATCTTGGCGGAGGGATGGTGCACATGGGTGTGTTTCTGGAGGGAGAGATGGGGAACAGTGTGTCTGGAGGGTGGCATGGGTCATCTAGGTGTGGGTTGGGAAGTGGAACGGGGCATTTTGGTGTGGCTCTGGAGGGAGGTGGTGGGGGCACATTGGTGTGGCTCTGGAGGGAGGTGGTGGGGCACATTGGTGTGGATCTTGGCGGAAGGATTGTGCACATGGGTATGTTTCTGGAGGGAGAGATGGGGAACAGTGGGACTGGTGGGTAGCATGGGTCATCTAGGTGTGGGTTAGGAAGTTGGACGGGGCATCTTGGTGTGGCTCTGGAGGGAGGTGGTGGGGGCACATGGGTGTGTTTCTGAAGGGAGAGATGGGGCACAGCGGGTCTGGAGGGTGGCATGGGTCATCTAGGTGTGGGTTGCGAAGTTGGATGGGGCATCTTGGTGTGGCTCTGGGGGGAAGTGGTGGGGGCACATTGTCGTGGATCTGGGCGGAGGGATGGTGCACATGCGTGTTTCTGGAGGGAGAGATGGGGCACAGTGGGTCTGGAGGGTGGCATGGGTCATCTAGGTGTGTGTTGGGAAGTGGGATGGGGCATCTTGGTGTGGCTCTGGAGGGAGGTGGTGGGGGCACATTGGTGTGGCTCTGGAGGGAGGTGATGGGGGCACATTGGTGTGGATCTGGGTGGAGGGATGGTATACATGGGTGTGTTTCTGGAGGGAGAGATGGGGCACAGTGGGTCTGGACGGTGGCATGGGTCATCTAGGTGTGGGTTGGGAAGTGGGACGGGCATCTTGGTGTGGCTCCGGAGGGAGGTGGTGGGGCCCATTGGTGTGGCTCTGGAGGGAGGTGGTGGGGGCACATTGGTGTGTTTCTGGAGGGAGGTGGTGGAGCACATTGGTATGGCTCTGGAGGGAGGTGGATGGGGCACATGGGCCTTTTTCTGGATCGAGAGATGGGGCACAGTGGGTCTGGAGGGTGGCATGGGTCATCTAGGTGTGGTTTGGGAAGTTGGATGGGGCATCTTGGTGTGGCTCTGGAGGGAGGTGGTGGGGGCACATTGGTGTGGATCTGGGTGGAGGTATGGTGCACATGGGTGTGTTTCTGGAGGGAGAGATGGGGCACAGTGTGTCTGGAGGGTGGCATGGGTCATCTAGGTGTGGGTTGGGAAGTGGGACAGGGCATTTTGGTGTGGCTCTGGAGGGAGGTGGTGGGGCACATTGGTGTGGATCTTGGCAGAGGGATGGTGCACATGGGTGTGTTTCTGGAGGGAGAGATGGGGCACAGTGGGTCTGGTGGGTAGCATGGGTCATCTAGGTGTGGGTTAGGAAGTTGGACGGGGTATCCTGGTGTGGCTCTGGAGGGAGGTGGTGGGGCACATTGGTGTGGCTCTGAAGGGAGGTGGATGGGGCACATGGGCGTGTTTCTGGAGGGAGAGATGTGGCACAGTGGGTCTGGAGGGTAGCATAGGTCATCTAGGTGTGGGTTGGGAAGTTGGACGGGCATCTTGTTGTGGCTCTGGATGGAGGTGGTGGGGGTACATTGGTGTGGATTTGGGTGGAGGGATGGTGCACATGGGTGTGTTCCTGGAGGGAGAGATGGGGCACAGCGGGTCTGGAGGGTGGCATGGGTCATCTAGGTGTGGGTTGTGAAGTTGGATGGGGCATCTTGGTGTGGCTCTGGGGGGAGGTGGTGGGGGCACATTGGCGTGGATCTGGGCAGAGGGATGGTGCACATGCGTGTTTCTGGAGGGAGAGATGGGGCACAGCGGGTCTGGAGGGTGGCATGGGTCATCTAGGTGTGTGTTGGGAAGTGGGATGGGGCATCTTGGTGTGGCTCTGGAGGGAGGTGGTGGGGGCACATTGGTGTGGCTCTGGAGGGAGGTGGTGGGGGCACATTGGTGTGGATCTGGGTGGAGGGATGGTATACATGGGTGTGTTTCTGGAGGGAGACATGGGGCACAGTGGGTCTGGACGGTGGCATGGGTCATCTAGGTGTGGGTTGGGAAGTGGGACGGGCATCTTGGTGTGGCTCTGGAGGGAGGTGGTGGGGCCCATTGGTGTGGCTCTGGAGGGAGGTGGTGGGGGCACATTGGTGTGTTTCTGGAGGGAGGTGGTGGGGCACATTGGTATGGCTCTGGAGGGAGGTGGATGGGGCACATGGGCGTTTTTCTGGAGGGAGAGATGGGGCAAAGTGGGTCTGGAGGGTGGCAGGGGTCATCTAGGTGTGGGTTGGGAAGTGGGACAGGGCATTTTGGTGTGGCTCTGGAGGGAGGTGGTGGGGCACATTGGTGTGGATCTTGGCAGAGGGATGGTGCACATGGGTGTGTTTCTGGAGGGAGAGATGGGGCATAGTGGGTCTGGTGGGTAGCATGGGTCGTCTAGGTGTGGGTTAGGAAGTTGGACGGGGTATCCTGGTGTGGCTGTGGAGGGAGGTGGTGGGGCACATTGGTGTGGCTCTGAAGGGAGGTGGATGGGGCACATGGGCGTGTTTCTGGAGGGAGAGATGTGGCACAGTGGGTCTGGAGGGTAGCATAGGTCATCTAGGTATGGGTTGGGAAGTTGGACGGGCATCTTGTTGTGGCTCTGGATGGAGGTGGTGGGGGTACATTGGTGTGGATTTGGGTGGAGGGATGGTGCACATGGGTGTGTTTCTGGAGGGAGAGATGGGGCACAGTGGTTCTGGAGGGTGGTATGGGTCATCTAGGTGTGGGTTGGGAAGTTGGACTGGGCATCTTGGTGTGGCTCTGTTGGGAGGTGTTGGGGGCACATTGGTGTGGGTTTGATGGGAGGGATGGGGACATTGGTCTGGGGAGGGATGACCGCATATTGGTGTGAGTCTGGAAGGAGGGGACGGGGCTCATTGGTGTGGGTCTGGGCGGATGGGGGCATACTAGGATGGGTGGTTTTAGAGGGGATTGGCTGGGGCTATCTGCGTGTGATTCAGGATCGGCACATGGGCATCTGATGCAAGGGGCATCTTGCTATGTGGAGGGAAGATGGTGCATTATGGTATTGGTCTAGAGGGAGGGATGGGGCATCTTGGTGTGGTTCTGAGAGGAAGGGATGGTGCAAATGGGTGTGGGTTTGTAGGGAGGGATGGGGACATTGCCTTGGGTATAAAGGGAGGTATAGGGCACATTGGTGTGCATCTGGAGGGAGGGATGGGGCACATTGGTGTGGGTCTGGAGGGAAGGGTTGGGGCTTATTGGTCGGAGGACGGATAGGGGCATCTTTCTGTGTGGAGGGAGCATGGGCCATCATGGTATGGGTCTTGAGGAAGGGATTGTGCATCGTGGAGTCTGGACCGGAGGGGGCATTGTTGATCTGGAATGGGCATATGATGGGGGCATGTCAGGGAATGGTGGAGCATGTGGGTCAGGGCTGGAGCGCTCTGGTGGGAAGGAAGGGGGCATCTGGGTGTGAATGGAGGGATGGGGTATGTTTGTCTGGAGAGAAGGATGTTGGTTTATTGGAGTGGTGGGAGCATGTGTGTGTCGAAGGGATGGGGTAATCGGGTGTGGGTATAGAGAGAGGGCGAATGGCGCCATCTGAGTGTGGAGGTAGAGATGAAGCATATGGGTGTGGCTCTGAGGGATGGAGCATCTTGGTGTAGGTATGGAGGGACGGATGTTGGTGTCTTTGTGTGGGTTCGGATGAAGGGATGGTGGCATGTAGGTCAGGAGGGAGGTGGCATTTGAATCTGGAACGTGTTTGGAAGGAGAAATGGGGCATTTGAGTGGGAATGGTTTCTGCTTGTGGGTGGGGGCATAAAGGATCATTAACAGCGGAGCAGCGGGAGGGAGAGCCGTGGGCCCGACCTCGGTTGCATCCCAGACGTGCACACCCACAGCCCGGGGCACCACTCGCAGAGCGGTCCGGTGCGCGTGGTCAACCAGCCCCCTCTCCTCACTGAGCCCGCATCTGCGCTGGCCGGGGGCGCACACTCCTCTCTCGGACCTGCCAGCGGCTGGGCATTGGTGGGCACACCCCCGTCACCAGGGAAGCCCTGACTGGGGGCAGCCGGGAGCCGAGGGAAACCTGACTGCTCTCGAGGGGTGCCTCCCCAGGCAGACCGGCACCCGGGCAAGGCAGGCATGAGCCATGGTGCAGCTGGCTCACTTGACGGTGGGCGCCAAGGTTCCAGCCGCCCACATGTGTGTGTGAGCAATGGTCAGGCCCGCTGGCACAGTGGGTGACCTTCCCTCTTGCCCAGGTACCTGGAGCTGGGTCCTATGCGGCCGGGCTGGGGTTTGAAGACTCTAGTGGTCCCACCCGACCCCCTGTCTGTGCTGTCTCTGGCCTGCCTCGTTGTCCATCTCCCAGCCCCCCTCCCAAAAGGGAAGCGGAAGGGGTCGGGGAAGGATGAGTGGATCGGGCCATGTGGGCAGGTGGCGGAGCGGCCTACCTCCATCCCCCTGGGAAGCACTGTGCTGCTGCAGCTGGCGGTCAGGCTGAGCACCTGGATTATTATTATTATTATTTTTTTTTTAAACCACAATGGTTTCGGCCGAGCTAGACAGGGAGCTGGGCTGTCCTGCCATAGCCAGCGCTGCCTTCCCCAACCTCTCCTGCACCGGCAGGGTCAGGCCGACGTCTAGGACAAAAAAAGTTGCCCGTGGCTCTTGGCGGTGGATCACTCGACTCGTGCATCGATGAAGAACGCAGCTAGCTGCGAGAATTAGTGTGAATTGCAGGACACATTGATCAACACTTCGAACGCACCAGGTGGCCCTGGGTTTTTCCCGGGACTACGCCTGTCTGAGGGTCGCTTGTACATCAGTCTCCCCGGGGTTCACTCCCAGGTGCGTGGCTGGGGCTGTCGCAGGGACCCCATTCTCTTCATCCCCCTAAGGTCAGGCCCCGATCAGCACCGTCGCTGGATCCTTGGATCTGGCGCGCAAGCTCATTGCCGACGCGTCCTGGTTTCCCCAGCTCCCCACCTCATGCTGGTTTCGGGAGGGCCGGGTGGCCGACGCGCCCCGGATGTGGTGGCGGCAGCAGCAGGCTTTAAAAAAGCCTGGCGCACCATCACCCTACCCCGGGGCACCTGGCCGTGCTGTGTGTGGCTGTCTTTGGTGTCCCACGGCTGCCGGCGCAGGATGACCATGGAGCACGGACCTCGTGACCATGTGGGCTTCGGTCACAGATTGGGACAGAATGCACTCGCCTGCGCCAAGGGCTGGGGCAACCCCCCATACGGGCCCGAGCTTTGTGCTCCCCGACCACGGCCTCAGATCAGACATGGTGACCTGCTGAATTTAAGCATATTACTAAGCAGAGGAAAAGGAACTAACCAAGATTCCCTCAGTAACGGCCAGTGAAAAGGGAAGAGCCCAGCGCCGAATCCCCATTCAGCAGCAGGCGTGGGAAATGTGGCTTACAGAAGACCGACTCCCTGGCATCGCTCAGGGGGCTCAAGTCCTTCTGATCGAGTCTCCCCACACGGATGGTGTTAGGCCGATAGCGGTCTCTTGCACACTGGGATCAGGTCTTCTTGGAGTCAGGTTGCTTGGGAATGCAGCCCAAAGCGTGTGGTAAACTCTGTCTAAGGCTAAATACGGGCGCAAGACTGGTGACCAACAAGTACCGTAAGGGAAAGTTGAAGAGAGTTCAAGAGGGTGTGAAATGGTTGAGCGGTAAACTGGTGGGGTCTGTGCAGTCCACCCACAGGATTCAACACGGCAGGCAGGTTGGTCACCTGGAACGGTGGAGGCCCTTGCGGGTCTGCGGCCCGGGCACTTCCAGCCCCAGCAGGGTGCATTTGGGAAGGCCCCAGGGGACAGGTGGCTCTCTGCTCCAGCAGAGAGTGTTACAGCCCCCTGACAGCAGTTTTGCTGTGTCCACGGGGCTGAGGGAGATAGACCACCACCGGTCCTTATCCGGCAACTGTCCTGGCCCCTCTTGGGGGTTGCTAGAGTGGCCACGGGAGATGGGGCTCCCGATGTGACTGTGGTGGACTGCCCTCAATACACCCGAACCACGTCGTGCTGCTGGGCGGGGAGGCCCACAAAGGGCGCCAGGGGTCGGTTAACCACCCGACCTGTCTGGAAACACTGACTAAGAATATAACGCCTGCCCGAGTCAGATGGATGAATGAAACCCTGTGATGTAATGATGTTGAGGGCCGGTGCCGGCGATTGCAGTGGCATCCTGTCGCGGTGGGCTCTCCACCGACCCGTCTCCCCCGCTCTGTCAGAGATGATGCATGAGCGTGTGTGATAGGACCCGAAAGATGGTGAACTCGGCCTGGTGGAGGTCCGTAGCGGTCCTGATGTGTAAATCGGTCATCCGACCTGGGAATAGGGGCAAAAGACTAATCGAATGATATAGTAGCTGGTTCTCTCCGAAGTTTCACTCAAGATAGCTGGCGCACGGAAACCCCAGTTTTATCTAGCAAAGCGAATGATTAGAGGTCTTGGGGCCAAAATTATCTCAACCTGCTCTCAAACTTTAAATGGGTATGAAGCCCGGCTTGCTGGCGTGGAGCCGGGTATTGTATGAAAGTGCTCAGTGGGCAACTTTTGGTAAGCAGAACAGGCGCTGCGGGATGAACCGCACCCGGGGTTAAGGCGCATGATGCAGATGCTCATCAGTCCCCAGAAACGGTGTTGGTTGATATAGACAGCAGGATGGTGGCCATGGTAGTGGGAATCCGCTAACGAGTGTGTAACAACTCACCTGTCGAATCAACTAGCCCTGAAAATGGATGGCCCTGGAGCATCAGTGTCACGGCCGCCAGCGACTGGCGTTTGTGGCGAAGGTGGACACGAGGACGCCATTAAAATGTTCCATTATGTTCCTCCTCGCCTATCAGACTCGGTCTAGTTGTTTTCAAGATGGCTGCCGCCGTTTGTATATATATCACTCGGCTGCTGGCGGTTCGGCGCGTTGCAACTAAGTTTATTCCACGCCCTGTTGCTTGCGCTAGTTTTCCTTCTGATAGTCTGACTTGCTATCTTCCTGTTTTTTCTACTCCTCCCGTTCCCTACGGCCCCCCCCCTTTTTCTCTGGATCCTGTTTGCCTTCTCCTGTGTTCTGTTCCCGTGCTGAATCTCTGCTGAGATTTTCTTCGCTCTAGGAGACTCTTCTCTCGGATTCTCCGTTCACTCTTGTCCTCCACCCGAGGGGTTCCTACCTGTAAACCGCCCTATCCATTTCCCTCGATAAGCGGATTCACGCCGACCTTATCATTTTTCTGGGTTTTTCGGCAAAGGATCATTCAACCTACTACAGTGCCGACGACTCCCACAATCTTCACGTCTATATTGGATCCAGGGGTTTTTTGCCGTTCCAGTGGCTTTTTCCCCTCTGGCTGTCGTGGAGGGGAGTCACCGTGGGTTTCCTCTGTCTGAGAGTCACGGTGGCTTCTTTCCGAGGTAGACCATATCTACTAAAAAAGAAGAAGCCGTACACAGGACTTACCCGCCGGAAGAAACTGGACTATTCAGGTGAGGAGGAAGAGATTGGGGAGGGTTATCAATCGAGTGAAGACGAAGATAAAGCTGATCACCTAGCAAAACCTGTAGCCCATAGTGCCAGTCCTGATAGTTTGCAACGCCAAACAGAAAACATGGCTACGCCACAACAACTGCAAGAGCTGGTGACAGCTGTCCAAACCCTCAACGTGGAGGTCCAAACACTAAAAGCTGACAACGTGGCGCTCCAACAAAGAGTAGCTGCAAGAGAACAACAGACAACTGATTTACCCCCACTACCCCTGGTATCAGGAAAATTCGACGGCTCGGAAAGAAAGGTTAAGGAATTTCTGGAGGCCTGCAATATTCACTTCACCTTCCGCAGAAATGCCTTTTCCACAGATCATTCCAAGGTGGGTTTCATGATCACGCACATGACGGGAAACGCCTTGGCATGGGCTACTCCATTGGTATCCCTATCAGACCCAGTGTTGCAGGACTACGCGGCCTTTAAGGAACTGCTGCGACACACCTTTTTGCGAACCGAATGCTCACACGTAGCTAGCAAAGACCTGCTGGATATACGTCAAGGGAGTACCGACTTACTATCCTATATCTCCACTTTCAAGAAACTCGCTGCAGAGGCAGGTTGGCAAGAGCAGGCCCAGTATACCATATTCCGCCGGGGCTTGCGAGAAGAGCTAAAGGATGAGCTTGCCCGGATCCCGCGCCCAGACACCTTTCTAGATCTTCAAACTGCAGTTCTAAGAATCGATTTCCGCCTGATGGAACGAAGAAACGAAAGGAAGAAGGCTCGAGGTCCACATTCTTTCTTGGATATACCCCCCGCCTCCTCCTCACCTGTATCGCGTCACGCCAGAGAGGAACCCATGCAGATCGGAAGCACCAGATCTCCGTTGACTGCCGAAGAAAAGAAGAGGCGACGTGAAGGGAACCTTTGTTTATATTGTGGGGCAGCCAACCATTTGCTGAGAGACTGTCCCGATGTGCCCCCAAGGAGATCGGGAAACGACCGCCCTCGATAGTCAGTGGAACGGACTATCGAGGGGCTACACCTTGTTCCTACACTACACTTTCTGTGGCCTCATCTCAGATGAGCGAAGATGTGCGTCTCATGGTGATAGCCATAGAACTCAGCTTCCGGAAGAGAGAGATAGAGACGCAGGCTCTACTGGATTGTGGGGCGGCTGGAAACTTCCTTGACACTTTTTGGGCTGATAAGATGGGTCTGCTAAGGATTGAGAAAAAGGAGGATCAAAAGGTTGAAGGAGTGGATGGTACACCCCTATGTTCAGGACTCATTACTCACACCACCGAGGAGATTCAGGTGTCCATACACCAGCATTCTGAAATCATAAAGTTTGATATTATACGGGTGGCCCATTTCCCTGTCATCTTAGGAATAGGCTGGCTCAGGAAACACAACCCAACGGTGGATTGGTCTAAGAATCTACTAAGTTTTCATTCCGCCTTTTGCCTAAGAGAATGCCTTCCAGAACCGACATTCGCAACTGTAAAGACCGTGTCTGCTGTTGAAGGCAGTACAATACATTGCATACCGAAATGTCTTTCAGAATACAACGAAGTCTTTCAGGAGCAGACCCCCATTAGACTTCCTCCACATCGCCCAGAGGATTGTGGTATCGACCTAGTGCCAAAAGCTTTGGTCCCCTTTGGGAAGATGTATTCCCTCTCAGTATCGGAGAAGGCTGTACTCCGATGCTACCTTGATGATAATTTAGCAAACGGACTCATAAGACCTTCCAAATCCCCCGCTGGGGCCTCTCTGTTTTTCATACCCAAACGGGATACCAAGGAGCTGCGGCCCTGTATCGACTATCGGGGGTTAAACAGAGTGACCATAAAAGATCGATACCCTATGCCCATTATATCAGAGATTCTAGAGGCTGTCCAAGGCTCTGTTGCGTTTACTAAACTTGATCTACGGAATGCGTATCATCTACTCCGCATAAGAACAGGAGATGAGTGGAAGACGGCGTTTCGCACTCCCTATGGGTTGTTTGAATACCAAGTCATGCCGTTTGGCCTAGTCAATGCACCATCTATTTTCCAGAGATTCATGGACCGATTGTTTTCCGACCTTCTTAACCTTAACACAGTGGTTTACCTGGATGACATTTTGGTCTTCTCACGGAGCCAGGAGGAACATACCCGACATGTCAAGGAAGTTCTGCGCAGACTACAACATCACAGTCTTCTGGTAAAACCTGAGAAATGTGCATTTGCTCAATCCTCATTGTCTTACTTGGGATTCATCCTATCCGACAAAGGGGTTACTATGGACCCAAGGAAGGTGGATGCCATCTTGTCATGGCCATCGCCTTCTTCGGTTAAAGATATTCAACGTTTCCTGGGGCTGGCGAATTTCTATAGGAAGTTCATTCCAAGTTTTTCCTTACTCACTCTTCCTATTACATCCCTTCTCAAGAAATCCACAGGCCCTTTCATCTGGTCTAGTGAGGCTGAAGAAAGCTTCCTCAGCTTAAAGCACAAGTTCTGTGCAGCTCCTATCTTGAAACAACCAGATCAGCTACTACCCTTTATCCTGGAAACAGACGCTTCTGCAGCAGCCGTAGGTGCTGTTCTTCTTCAGAGAGTCAAGGACCTAGAGCATCCGGTGGCATATTTCTCAAAAACTTTAAATCCTAGCCAACGCAACTACTCAGTCATAGAGAAGGAATTACTTGCTATGAAATTGGCTTGTGTGGAATGGAGGCATTTGCTCCAAGGGAGCCTACACCCGTTCCAGATACGAACAGACCATAAAAATCTGCAAATACTCAAGCAGCAAGAGTGTTATAACACCCGCCAGGCCAGATGGGCTCATTTTTTCGCCCAGTTTGATTTTGTCATCACATTCATCCCTGGCTCTCAAAATCTAGTTGCCGATGCTCTCTCCCGCAGAGACGATGTTATCTTCCCTTACAGAAAGGAGTTTATGTTTCCTCGTACCCGGATCATATCTACAGTGTCTAACTTCTTGGATGAAGTACGAGGAGCCTGCCTCCAAGAACCTACTCTCAATATGGGAAATCAACCGGTCACCACTAAGGACGGGTTGCACTTTATCCGTGGAAGACTGTTTATTCCTTCCAATAGTCTCAGAAGACGAGTCACTCAGTGGTGCCACGATTCCAAGACTGCTGGTCACCGAGGAGTACGAGGCACTCTGGAACTTCTCCAAAGGGCTTTCATCTGGCCCAACATGAAGGCTGACACGCAAGCCTATGTTCAATCCTGTATGGTATGCTTACAAAGCAAATATTCCACCTCGAAACCTATGGGGCTGTTACAACAGGAACCGGTTCCACTTGGCCCCTGGAAATGCATTTCTACGGATTTTATTGTGGAGTTGCCGGTATCCCAAGGCTGTACCTGCATTATGGTAACTGTAGACGCTTTCTCGAAGCTTGCACATTTTTCTCCATTGACAAAGATCCCGTCCGCCTCGGTCATGGCTGACGTATTCCTCAAGGACATTTTTAGGTTACATGGGCTTCCTAAAAAGATAATTTCAGACAGGGGCAGCCAGTATACCTCCAGATTCTGGGCAGCATTGTGCAATTCATTGGGCGTGGAGAGAGCTCTTTCGTCGGGGTTTCATCCCCAGACAAATGGACAAACCGAGAGGTTAAACGGTACCTTAGAGCAATACTTAAGGTGTTTCATAAATAAACAGCAAGACAACTGGGTGGACCTTCTTCCCACAGCAGAGTTTGCATACAATAACGCTGTCCACACGGCTACAGGAACTAGCCCATTCTTTTGTACCTACGGATACAACCCGCAGTCCATAGTTCCGTGTTTCTGGGAGGAAACTAACGTTCCTACTTTGGAGAACACCCTTGCGCAGATCAAGGAGGCCCATAACACAGCCAGTCAGAGCCTCTCTAAGGCTAGCAGTCATTACAAAGAGCAAACTGACAAACACCGGAGTCAAGTTCCTGCCTGGGACAAAGGTTCCAAGGTCATGCTGTCCACCAAGTTCCTTCCTCGATGGGTTCGGCCTTCTAAGCTGTCACCCCGCTACATCGGACCCTTTGAGATAACATCAAAGTTAAATCCTGTGGCCTTCCGCCTCAAGTTGCCAAAGGGACTCAGGCGGATTCATCCCGTGTTTCACTCATCTCTCTTACGCCCCTTTGTGCCAGATACCCGGAAACAAGCATCCCCCAAGCTGTGTACTTTGCCAGTTCCAGCTTCCGAGGAATATGAAGTTTCTCGGATACGGGACTCCCGTTATCATCGGGGACGTCTTGAGTATCTCGTTCATTGGAAAGGATATCCCTCCTCAGAAGACACCTGGGAACCACAGTTCCATATTCACTCTCCTCAACTGTTACACAAGTTCCACCGACTACATCCAGAAAGACCGGGTGGGAGAAGCCTTCGGAGGGGGCATACTGTCACGGCCGCCAGCGACTGGCGTTTGTGGCGAAGGTGGACACGAGGACGCCATTAAAATGTTCCATTATGTTCCTCCTCGCCTATCAGACTCGGTCTAGTTGTTTTCAAGATGGCCGCCGCCGTTTGTATATATATCACTCGTCTGCCGGCGGTTCGGCGCGTTGCAACTAAGTTTATTCCACGCCCTGTTGCTTGCGCTAGTTTTCCTTCTGATAGTCTGACTTGCTATCTTCCTGTTTTTTCTACTCCTCCCGTTCCCTACGGGCCCCCCTCTTTTTCTCTGGATCCTGTTTGCCTTCTCCTGTGTTCTGTTCCCGTGCTGAATCTCTGCTGAGATTTTCTTCGCTCTAGGAGACTCTTCTCTCGGATTCTCCGTTCACTCTTGTCCTCCACCCCGAGGGGTTCCTACCTGTAAACCGCCCTATCCATTTCCCTCGATAAGCGGATTCACGCCGACCTTATCATTTTTCTGGGTTTTTCGGCAAAGGATCATTCAACCTACTACAGTGCCGACGACTCCCACAATCTTCACGTCTATATTGGATCCAGGGGTTTTTTGCCGTTCCAGTGGCTTTTTCCCCTCTGGCTGTCGCGGAGGGGAGTCACCGTGGGTTTCCTCTGTCTGAGAGTCACGGTGGCTTCTTTCCGAGGTAGACCATATCTACTAAAAAAGAAGAAGCCGTACACAGGACTTACCCGCCGGAAGAAACTGGACTATTCAGGTGAGGAGGAAGAGATTGGGGAGGGTTATCAATCGAGTGAAGACGAAGATAAAGCTGATCACCTAGCAAAACCTGTAGCCCATAGTGCCAGTCCTGATAATCAGGCCCATACCAGGCCGGCGTTGAGAGCCGCGGGGGCTAACTTAGGCGAGTAGGAGGGCTGCTGCAGTACGCACAGAAGCCCGGGGCGAGGGCACGGGTGGAGCCCCCGCAGGTGCAGATCTTGGTTGTAGTAGCAAATATTAAAACGAGAACTTTGAAGAATAAAGTGTAGAAGGGTTCCATGTGAACAGAAGTTGAACATGGGTCAGTCAGTTCGGAAGGGATGGGCTATGGCCTCCATTGCCCTCAGCCGATCGTCAGGAAGTCGGGTTCAGATCCCCAAATCCAGAGTGGCAGGGACGGGCGCCCTTGCGGCGTCCAGTGCGGTAATGCAAATGATCCCAGAGAAGCCGGCGGGAGCCGCACAGTTATTATTTCTTTTTTTTAAAAACTATTTTTATTTTATACAACACACAATTCTTGGGACTTCCATCATCAGATTCAGCGTCAGAGTGTTACAATCACCATTGTCCAGTCCCATTCCCTCCCTCCCCCCTAACTTGAGCCAATATGTCCATGTCATCATCCTGTGATTTTTTAGGCGGGTTTATCGTTGTCTCTTTATCCGTTTTATCATCGCTCTGATCAGAATGGGGGGGCCACTCATGGTAGCCACCAGCTGCCTCCATTCAATTAGGGGTCCTACCTCCTCCTCCCCTCCCCTACAAACTGTGTCCCACCAAACAGCCGTTTCTGCCTCTGCCCATTTTAAGAGGTCAGCCCACCACAACTCTATCCTCGGCCTCTGGGCTGCCTTCCAGCACATTGCTATCCTTCGTCTGGCCAGGACATATGCTAGATCTTTCATTTTGCTTATGTGCTTTAAGTTACGTGGCCTAGGGAATTCATGCCCAGGCCGACTCCACCTCCAGTGTAATACCGGTTCCTGCTAAGCGTGCCTTCACTTCTTGCCAAAACCGCCCCACCTCAGGGCAGGCCCAAAACATGTGGAGTAGCCCAGCCTCCTCCACCCCACACCTACAGCATTTCTGAGTCGTATGGCCACCAAACCTAGCGATCTTACTGGGGGTGAGCTATGCTCTATGTGTGACATATAGTTGGATCTGCTGGAGCCTTGCGTTCTGGGACACTTTTTTTATATCTTTGGGCTCTTTTCCAGAGCCCATCCGATATGGGCTCTCCCACCTCATCCTCCCAAAGTTGTCTGTTGGGTCAAGTCCTTCCCCACCTTGGACCCCAACAGCTCGTATATGCGGGAAATCTCATGCCCACCCTCTGAAATATCATATATAGCCTCCATGGTGGCATCTGGTTGTCCGGTGAGCACCTCTGTTGGCCACTTCGCTCGTACTCTCTTGACAATTCTGGTGTAAGTTATGTACTGCCCTTTATGCACCCCAGTATCTTCGATCAGGTTCGGGAACTCTAATGCCTCCCCTTCCAGCCATATGTCTCCCAGGGTGGCCAGGCCCACTGGTTCCCAGTACTTGTGGACCCCTTGTATCAGCTGGGGATCCTCTCCACATAGTGCTGCAAGCGGCCCCTGCATAGAGTACGGAACCGGGTGTCCCGCAATCTGCCACGCTCTGTGCCATATCTCCCATCCCAGTACCAGCAGCCCCGCCATCCCCCGGACCCTCGACTTGGACAGCCACACCACTTCTTTGTGAAAGAAGGGGAGCGGTTCCCTGCACAGCAGTCTGGTTTCTGTCGTCTCCTCGCCAGACAGCCATCTTGCTAAATACTGCAGCTGCCCTGCCAGATAGTATAGCTCAAAATTTGGCAGGTTGATCCCTCCCCTATCACACGAGTTCTGTAGTTTCCAGAGGGCCACCCTGTTCCTGGAGTTGCCCCAGATGAAGCTCCTACACAGGCTATGGAGGCTAGCGAAAAAGCGCCTCGGGATCCCATGCGGGATGTTAACAAAGAAATGCAACAGTCTAGGCAAAACTACCATTTTTAGCAGAGCAGCCCTCCCCACCATAGCCAGGGGTAACCTGGACCAGAATCCCATGCTGTTCTTAATTCCTTCTACTGCTTTAACCGTGTTGCGTGCATGTTCATCTGCCATATGGTATATGTCAATTCCGAGATATCGGAACGACTTTGTGTGCCAGGGTAATCGGCAACACTGGCAGACTCCTGGGCAAGACAAGCTTGTATCTCCCCAGAGGGAACACGCTAGACTTTTTGGGGTTAACCGCTATGCCAGAGAGAACAGCAAATTGCTCCATCATGTCTAGAATATATTGCATGTTCTCTTCTGGGTAGCGTAAATATAACAGTATGTCCGCATATAAAGAAACAAGGTGCATGCCATCCGCAGTGCGAATACCTATCTCCTCGTATTGCTGTCTCAGGCAGGTGGCCAATGGCTCCAGTGCCCATTTGTATAACATGGGCGACCACGGGCAGCCCTGTCTAGTGCCTCTGCTTAGTTACCATTTGTCCGAAATGATAGCACCCGTTTTGACCCTGCGATCGGGGAGCTGTATAACATTGTCACCCACCTGAGGTACCCCGGTCCCATTCCATAGCCATTAAAGGTCGCGATCAACTAGGGCCTTTTCACTGGCTCGAAGGCCTTGACCACGTCTAGTTAAACTATTGCCAGTTCACCTGGGTCATTTTTTGTCTGGTCAAGGATGTGATGCCGTCTTCTGAGATTATCAGTTATGTTCCTGCCCGGGACATAGCCCATTTGGTCGGCGTGTATCAGTTTACGAATGACAGCCTTAAGCCTATTTGCCAAAACAGCAGTGAGGATTTTACTAACCTGATTGAGCAATGATAAGGGCCTGTACGACCCACAATCAGTGATAGGCTTGCCCGGCTTCAGAAGCGGGATACTCACCGCCTCTCACAGGGTCTCTGGTAGCCTGCCTTGCTCATACGACTGGTTAAGCATGGCCAGCAGCGGGGGAAGCAACTCTTGTTCATAGGTTTTATAAAATTCACTTGGAAGCCCATCGGACCCGGGGGCCTTACAGGTGGGCAAGTAGCGAACCACTAGTTCGAGTTCTTCCATCGTAATAGGGGCATCTACGTCTGCGCATTCTGCCTCATCTAAGGTGGGTAGGCCCATGTCCTCCAATCTTACCCGGATTTCGTGGTCTCTAAGGCCACCTGGGTCCTCATAAAGATGTTTATAGAATCTCAGGAACTCCTCATTCACCCCCTCCTGGGTATTCTGAGTCCACCCTCCCTTGCCTTTAATTTCCCTGATCACCGTTCGCGGCGTCTCACTCTTGTATAGTCAGGCCAGCAACCTGCCCGGCTTATCTCCCCCTGCGTGCTGTCTCTCCACGTGTTTCTTATAGCTTAGTTTACATAACCTGTCCCAGCAGTCCCCACTGGCCTGTTGTAATTGCCTTATCCTGTCTCTGTCCTCATCAGCGGTGCCTTCCGTACGCATCCTGCCCTCCAACTCCTCCTCAATTCCCTTCCACTCTGCTCTATGCCCCCCTGGATCCCCCTAGACTTCAAAATGGCAACCCCCCGCAAAACCACCTTAAACGCCTCCCAAACAGTTCCCATAGAGCTTACACTACCAGTATTTATCTCGAAGTACTCAGTGATCGCCTCTGTTAAATCCTCCCTGAATCCCGGGTCCTGCAGAGCCTCGGCTCTGAGTTTCCAAGTGGGAATCCGTGCCCTGGGAGGTTGATGCCGCCACTCCAGGACCAGGGGGGAGTGGTCCAAAAGCACCCTAGCTTTGTATTCCACACCTTCCATCTCTCCTGCCAACTCTGTGGAGGCGAACACATAGTCTAATCTTGTGTGAAGGGCGTGTGGTGCCGTATAGTGCGAGTATTGTCTATCCACTGGATGCAACTGCCTCCAGACATCCACTAGGTCGAAGTCCCTCGGGAGGGCCTGTAGCACCTTTGCTGCTGGGGTTGGTTTGTCTATCTTACTATCCGATCTGTCAATATTAGGGTTAAGTACACAGTTAAAATCACCTCCCCAAATAATCCCACCACCCAGCAGAGGGCCGACTCTACCGTACAGGGTCCTAAAGTAAGCCGCTGTGTCCTGGTTAGGGGCATATAAATTTACAATACACACTTCTCGATTTTCCAATATACCCTTCACAACAGTCAATCTGCCATCTGGGTCACCCGTGACCTGAAGCAGCTGAAATGGCACCTGCGGCGCCACCCAGATGAAAACTCCTCTAGCATAGGCCGAGTATGTGGATCCCACCAGGCACCCCCTCCACTTCTTCTTAACCACCTCCAATTTCTCCCTAGTGAGGTGGGTCTCTTGCAATAATGCTAGGTCGGTCCTCATCCTTTTCAGATACATCATCACCTTGTTACGTTTCAGATAGCTGTTGAGGCCCCTGACATTCCAGGTAACCACTGTAAGGCACCCTGGCGCCATCACCATGATATCCCGCCTCTTAAGGGTCACACTTTGGCTCAATACCCTTTCCCTCCCATCAAACTTCCCTCCAACCCCCTTCCCAACTCCCCATTCCCCAACATCAAACCACTGCACACCCCTCCCACCCTCCCACCTCCCCCCCTTCGTCTACCCCAACCCCAACAAGTGCCCAGCTCCATCCCTGGATCTCAGGCCCCCCTGCGTTTGGTTCTGCCCTAAAAGGCCCCAGCCCAGAACCCAGCAGGGTGTCACCGAACTACCAGTGACCTAACTAAACTATTCGCTATGGGGGTGTGAGGTCATGCTCCGTATAGCTCCTATATCTATATCAAGGTTTCCAGTGCCACCGTCTCATATTTATAATTGTAGCTCTGAACACACTCCTCTGCCGGTATATGCAATGCTATATTCAAGTCCCATTGTCATGAGCTGCAGCACCTAGGGCGCTTTACCGGCGCATGTTACTTATCTCCACCTTCTGCTCCCTGGATGTCCGGTTCCTGGGGACAGCTCTGCGCATCTAACCATCCCATGGCGTCCTCTGGGGTGTCAAAAAACAAGGTTCTGCTCTTGTAGAAAACCTTCAGTTTAGCTGGATAAAGCAGCATGTACCTATGGCCTGCATCCCGCAATCTTCTTTTCACGGACCCAAAGTTCATGCGGCTGCGCTGTACTTGCAAGGTATAATCCGGGTATGCCGTTATGTTCGCAGCACCTCTTTGTATCGTGCCGCCCTTCCGAAAGTGTTCAAGGATTTTTTCCCGGTCCCGGTAGTTTAGGATCTTCGCTATCACCGGCCTGGGGGGGTGGGAGGGGGTTCCCCGGCGGTGGCTTCCTCATCAGGGCCATGTGTGCCCTCTCTACAGCGAACCCCTAGGGCAGGGCTCCCCCGGTTATCTCCTGTAATAGCATAGAATCGATGTATTCGTAGGTCAGTTCCCTCAGCTCCTTCCGACAATGGGAATATTGTTCCTTCGGGCGCGTCCCTCCGCCTCTTCCGACCTGCTCTCCAGATTGCCCACACGTTGTACCAAGGCGTGAAGTTCAGATTTATGGGCAGCACAGGCTGCTGTGTTCGGGGCCACCTCTTTTTCCAGGTCCTCCGTGCGCTCAGCCAACAATCGTGCGTCTTGCCGGAGAATATTTACGTCCTCCTGCACCGCTCCAACTTTGAGCTCAAGTGCAGCTTTCAATTCACTGATTGCCAGGCCCAGTTTGGTCTCCAAGGCCACTTTCAGGTCAGCAATCGCCGCAAGTACCTCCTGGTTACCCATAATGTCTGGGCCCCCAGCTTTCTTCCTGGCCCCTTCTGCACCTGGTGGTGTTTTGGCAAAATCGTCCAGTGTGGGCTGCTTGCCTTTCTGTCTGATGGGTTTGTTGGACATCTTGTTGCGTCAGGGTAAAGTGAGTCGGCCCCAAAACGTGCTGTCCTCTTTTAGAACGTGCTAAGTTGCCCAAAATGTCTAGGGCGACTGTCCCTCCCCAGAGGGATAAGCTCCAGGGTGGATCAAAAACCTCTTATGTGGAGGGGGGGGAGAAAAACTCTAAGGTGGCCTTGCCAGAGCTCGAGGATGACGATTGCTGCTGGCCCAGGCCTTTGGGCACCTGCCGGTGCCCTGTCCTTTGTCAGGTGGGGGGGGCCAAAGGCCCTTCCCATCCAGGCCCATTGGAATGCTTTGACCTACCAGATGGCCGCTCTCCGAGCCCGGCCATCTGGTTATTGGCCAGAGGAATGTCTGCAAGGACCAGGCGGCTTGGCTGCTCTGGAAGTTTTGATGGGCGTCAGTTTAAAACGTTTCTCCAGTTGGGTCTCTAAGGAGCCCGAGGCTTTTGCCGAGAGGTCCCGCTCTGTCACTCTAGGTACACAGATGACGAAACTTAGTCTCCTTCCTCCGGATTACTATAGACAGGGTGAGAGGGACCTGTCTGCGCTCCTCTTGGTTCTCGTTACCCAACCCGGGCTCTATGGTGAAAACCCGGGCCAGCCGGGGGGGCGTGCCCCACGCAATGCCCAGCAGAGACTGGCCTGCTGGGGGTGCTCTTCCGAGCACTCCATGGGATCGATTTGGTGCACTTGGTCTGTCTAGGGTTGGACTGCTTGGCCATCCTCGGCTGTTTCAAGCAATTTGCTTCCACCCGCCTTGGGACCGTGTCAAGGGTTTGCTTCCCTCGGGGAGGGCCCCCTCGTTTGGTCAGCTCTAAAGCAAAGGCTAAGCAGCCCGGCAGCTCCCCAGTGGTCAGATCAGATGGATTCCCCTTGCAAGTTACGACGCGGCCCCTCCTCCACCAAGCACGTTTCTCCAGCAGTTCGGAACACACGTTGGCTGCTGACCCCCTCTGTCGCCATACCAGTGGCAGCGTGCTGGCAAACCCCACTACCGGTTCAAGTTTTGCCTGGCCTCTCCCTCCCACCCACCCTGTGGCATGGCTGAGCAGGCCCGGCTGCCGGCGCCTGCGTGACCAACCTGTCCACCCGACACACACATGTCTAGGGATGCTCTTTGGCGCTCGGGTCCTGCAGACAGCCCGGTGCACAGGTTGGCTCTGAGGCAGTCGCGCGGCTCCCCCCGTTGCCACCCTCCATCAGGTGCTGCTACCTCATTGATCCTGCCAGTAGCATATGCGTGTCTGAAAGATTAAACCATGCACGTGTAAGTACAAACGACTGGTACAGTGAAACTGCAAATGGCTCATTAAATCAGTTATGGTTCCATTGATCGTGCCATCTGTTACTTGGATAACTGGTAATTCGAGAGCTAATACATGCCGACGAGCGCGGACCTGCCATATGCATGCATTTATCAGACCAAGACCAATCCGGGCTCGCCCGGCCGCTCTGCTGACTCTAAATAACCTCGGGCCGATCGCACATCCATGTGACCGTGATGATGCATTCAGATCAACTTTCGATGGTACTTTGGTGACCACGGGCAATGGGGAATCGGGGTTTGATTCTGGAGAGGGAGCCTGAGAAATGGCTACCACATCAAGGAATGCAGCAGGCGCCGAAATTACCCAATCCCGACTCCGGGAGTTAGTGACGAAAAATGCCCCCTGGGGGCTGTGGGGCTAATACGCTCAAAGGTGAAAGTGGTTATGGTCGCATTGTCACACTGGCCTGAAGCCCACAAACTTCTTGAATTCCTTCCCGGGGGGGCCCCGTGCTCCCACCACTCCTGAGCCTCTAAGTATGCTCTTGAACCCATGGAGGTTCCTTCTCGGTTAATCTTGCATGGCAGGGTTACTTTTCATAAGGGTGGGTGGTGGAGCGAAGCAGCGCTCTCCTGCAGAGTCAAATGCTGAGGGTTGGGGGCACGTGCCGTCCCCACCCCTCGCCCCGGGTTCCTTCCCTGGCCGTTAGCGGGGGGGATGCTGCAGGAGACTTAGTGCTGTCACCCTTCTATTACTGCAGTTTGCCTCTGATGTTGCTGAATGGTATGGGCATGGGCCTTTGCTGGGGTCCGGGTATGCTGCGGGTCTCCTGCCATAGGGGGGGTCTCCTTCCAAGTGTAGGTTATGGTGCGCTGGGGCAGATGCTTTCATAAACCTCCATGTCCGTTGTTTGGGAGAGGAGCGTCTTGCGTGCGCCTGCTTCATGGCTGCCAACTCCCTTAATTATGCCTACTTACCCTGCACCTGCTGGGGCGCATCACAGCTCATGGGGGCCCTGTGCCGCGTGGTTCGTGGAGGCTCTGCGTAGAGCCGGGCTTGCTGTATGGGGCAGAGGCAGGCGCAGGATTTCAGGGGAATACTACCCGCTCCCTCTCATTTGTAGCTGGGTGTCCGGGCTGCGCCGGCTCTGCTGTATTGCCAGTGGATCCGCGGTGGTCCGCTCACACTCCCCAGTCTCGACCTATGTTGCCTTAGCTGAATGGGCACCCTGCGTCTTCTGCACCACCCGCTTGGGTTCTCTGATCTCCTCCGGCTCGACTGCCAGTCCCCACACAGGCATCGCTGCTGGCAGTCTCAGGTCCACTAACACTGCCCCCAAACGCTGCAGTTGAAGTTTTCTTGGGGACCGCTTGCTTCACGGGTCGTCCCCTTTGCTTTTGCTGCCCTGGGGTCTTGTAACGCCGCTTATTGCTCCTTTTTCGGATGGCTGGGGAGGAGCGCGCTCCTCACGGTGAGGTGGTCACGGGGGCCCTTTTGGAATCTTCTTATGAAGCTTTTTGAACCTTCGTCTGCCCTTTCTTGAGTAATCTTTCTTCCACACTTCTCAATCCATTTTTCGTCCAGGATGTGGCACAGCAGGGGTGCTGGTCTCCAACGCTGATGATGCGGCTTGGCTGCACAACTCTGGCAGCTTCGGTGCTTATTACTAGACTTATCTGCCGCCTTTGATACCGTTGACCATGCCGCCTTGCTTGTCTGGGCCGGCCTTTCTGGTGCCGTACTTTCCTGGTTTTCTTTGCTTTCCTCTAACCGAACAGTCAATTTCCACTCCCCCCCCCCCCTTTTCACTCTGTACCGTCTGCCTTGAGATGTGGATTCCCTCAGTTTTCCTCCATCTTCCAGGTTTTGTTTAACATGTACATGTAACCTCTTACCAAGCTTATCTGCTCTCACGGCTTCCACTCTTATTCTTAACAGATCACACAGATCCTGGTCCGTTTAGATCTCTCTCTTGTCGAGACAGCGACCAGATTTAGGTCCTGTCTCGAAGCTGTGGGTGCATGGATGTGTAATAGCTGCTTCAAGGGGAAAACATTAGGTGTTGGTGGTGGGCCCTCCTTCCTCTATTGCCTTTTGGACCCCCTCTTTTTGGCCATCTTTAGGGGTAAATATATCATCTGAGATTCCGCAGACAGAAAAGCTAATTCTAGTATGTCAAAGGGGCCATCTTCAACTGAAAACCCCATAGTAAGGTTCTTTGTTTACTCCTTTCTCAGTTACGTGCCCCTGTGGTGTCCTTACTTGTTATGTCCTCCATGGAACACTGCAACGCCCCATTTCTGGCACAAACTGGCTACTTCTTATGGCACCTTCAGGTCCTGCAGAACTCTGCAGCCAGAGTAGCCACTTACACACCTAGTTGTGCTCACATTACTCCATGTGTGCACCATCTTCATTGGCTACCCATGGCCAAGCCCTTTCAGGTCAAGGGCTAATGTCTAGTACATAATGCCTTTTATGGAACTGGGGCAGAATGTCTACAGGCCAAATTCTGTTTGTACATTCGTGCTCGGCCACTCCGCTTGGAATGCCTGATATTAAATACTGACAAAACTGCATTGTACATATAAATCCATTATACATCCATATAAAAGCGCTGTGTGCAAATGCGTCATAAAGTCAAAGCAGAACCATATTACTTCAAGGCAAATCGTAACTATTGCAAATGCCTGACTAAAGTGCCAAGAGTATAACAGATTCAAAAAGTGCTAGGTGCGCTTGAGAAACGTGTCAAGTGTTTCTGAGTTCCTTCCACTCTAATCGCATTTTTAATTTTAGGCAGTGTGAGTTGCTTTTCATGTTATTTTAACTCACTGGGCCGCATTACGAGTTTGGAGGTAGCCATGGTGCTATTAGCGCCATGGCTGCCTCCAAACTCTGGTCCAGGTTCCTTGAATGAGGAATTACCAGGCCATTCCAACCTTGGAGGATCCGGTAATTCCTCATTCTGACCAGACGTTCCGAGGGGGGACCCGCAAGGGAACCTCGTATAAGGGTGGATTGGGTTTACCGGCGCTGTTAAACCCATTCCGCCCACCTTGTAATGAGGCCCACTGTCCTATAAATCCATATTTCGAGTGACATTTTTTACTTGCAAATATTCTGAGACCTTTAGTTGTCTATAGTTTACCTGTACTTATTCACACTACAGCACCATTATGAAAAGCAAATAATGTATAGATCGATAATTGCGTCACAAACCTCTGGCACTGTGTATCATCGTTCCCCTGCTGAAGGTGTGAAGTCGTGATATCTGTTGAGCCCTTACAGGAAATATTGTGACAAAAGATTGTGAACATTTGCAATAATAAAGTTTACTTTTTCTTTTATCCAATTCTTGCAGCGACTCATGTGCAGTTATGAGAACTGTTTTTCCATAAATGTTTCACTATTCGGCTTCTTTTTCCTTCCAATCCCCCAGGTAAAGCAGGTTCACTCCATATGGCTCCACCAATTTGATCTTTGGTTTACACATGTATATGTATTATTTGTTGCTTTACAGTGTAAGCACTTGTCATAATAAAAACACTTCAATTACCCAATTGTCTATTTCTTTAAGCTAATGTGTTATTTGTTTTTGACCCCTTAACTGCCAATGCCTCCCACCACCCCCCGCGCGCCTAGCCCTTTTTTGGTGGTTTCGGTATGTCACTATTCAATCCCTTGTAATGCTTTATTTACATGTGATATCTCGCTCAAATTTGGCCCCCTTTCTTCCCACATGTAGGTGATCATAACGCCACCTAGGAATCCTAGTTTGCTGTATGGGGGTGAGAGAAAATAACCGAAAACGGAGCACATTTTGTGTTTTTTCAGACAATGCCAATACAATTATGTACAAAGAAGCCTTATGGGTGTTTCCTTGTAAGAGCTAGGAACAAATGATTTGCTGTGCTGAATTTGCTATTTTCCAGGCTTTCAAGAACAGGTTGAGTGAAAACCAAAAAAATAAGGTTACCATCAATTTTGTGAGAGCTATGCAGGTTTACCCCTTCCCCCCTTACCCCCCAATAGTCCATGCGGGGACAGAATGGAAGAGGAGGGTAGGAAAGCTGTAAGGGAAGACCAAGGCATACATTTCTGAAAAGTAGACAAAATTCCAAGTTTAGGAAAGGGTGATTTGCGCAGGTGAGGCAACATCTATGTAGGGAAAATGCCCATAGTTTGGGGAAAGATTTGAAAAATTACATTTAAAAAAGGTATGTGCTGGACATGGTTGGACCTGTAAGGTAATGGCTTCTATGAATATTTAGAAAAGCAGTGCCCCGCTACATTCCCCTGACTTTTCCAGTTAGGAAATCGCATGTACCATAAGCCAAAAACGGAGCCATAGTACACAGGAATTTTATGCTGACATGCTGACGCCCTAAACAGACATACTTAGCATGTGAAAATAAGGAAAATAAATGTGAGGAATGGCAAGCATACCATTTTTGAAAGAGAACAGGCAGCCCTTTTGAAGGGTAGGTGACTTGAGCAGGTTACAAAAGCATACTGTGCTTAAATCGGCAACTACATGTTGTTCACATTTGGGAAATTAAAGGGTTGTGTAACAAAGTGCAGTAGCAAATGTATGAAAATGTTAAACCAAGAGAAAGCAACAAATGTCCTACCATCCTACATAACCACACATGTCCTGACGAAAACTGTACCTCATGTGTTGGTGCAACTACCTGGGTGCAAATGGAAAGGGCT
Source organism: Ambystoma mexicanum (assembly GCF_040938575.1). Lineage (NCBI taxonomy): Eukaryota > Metazoa > Chordata > Amphibia > Caudata > Ambystomatidae > Ambystoma > Ambystoma mexicanum. The sequence continues at coordinate 981,134,451 of NC_090927.1, forward strand.
AAACCACTGGTAACCCAAGCGTTTCAGGAGAGCAGACTCCCGTAGGAACCCACAGAGGTCTGACTTGTGCCAATTGCCCTAGAATTTATTACCCAAAAGCCCGGCAAAGTCTGAAATTTAGGGAAAATAAACACAATTTTCAGACATTTCCAACCTGGAAACTACTGAAACATACGGCCAACACATGGCCTACCTTCCCAAAGGTGTCTGGATGAAAACAGTACCTCGTGTGGGTGTACCTACCTGGGTGAAAAAGTGTTAACCATCCCCAAGTCCAACGGCACTCCCAAGGAGCACCAGCAGGGTCTCCATCCGTTCCCTGAGGGGAAATTCTGTAATGCTGCCTACCCAGAGCTCCAGGATGGTCTGCGGTGATGTCCCTGGCCTTGGATGACTCTACCATGTGGGTCCACCATCCCCAAGTGCAGCAGGACTCCCAGGGAGCCCCGGCAGGTTCCCCGACCTTTCTCAGAGGGAGAAGCTGTAACACAGGCCAGCCAGAACTCCAGGATAGTTTGTTCCTGGCCTTGGGCAGATGTCTCCCATTTGGAGTGACCATCTCCAAGTGCAGCGGCTGTCCCAGGGAGCACTGACAGGGTCACCTACCCTGAGGGAGTGGCACCCTTCTGGTGCTTCCTGGAACTGCTGCTGGGCTGCAGGATGGTCAACCCACATGGGAAGACAGCCGCCCAAGGCCGGGCACTTTACCTGCAACCATCTTGGAGCTCTGGCTGGCCTATGTTACAGCTTTCCCCCACCAGGGAGCCCCGGCAGTGTGCCAAAACCTCCACGAAGGGAAAAGCTGTAATGTAGCCCAGCCAAAACTCAAGGACGGCTGGAGGTGATGTCCCCGGCCTTCGGCATCTCTCTTCCATGTGAGTCCACCATCCTCAAGTGCAGTAGCAGCGACCTACCCCAAAATCTGATATTTAAAAAAATGGGTACAAAACATTTGGAAAAAATGCAACTACTTCAGGTTCAATTTCAACACATAGATCCATATTTATGCCAACGGCTAAGATATTTCACACTTTGGTCCAATTAAATGGTTATAATCTTGAATATAATAAATATGTAAGAACCATGAACTGATAACTCGAGTAATAAAATAAATTAAAATAAGGCCTACTTTAACAATATAAATACTTTCATGGAATATAAACAACTTAAAATATGAAACTGGCAATGAAAAGAATTACATATTAAGTACAACAACGAACTGAGTGACAGCATAAAAAAGGAGAGAACTGTGACTATGTTTCTAGGTGGACATATGGGAATGGAGCTACGAGACCCTGGAGGGGCCTGTACTTTCATAAAGATAATAGCCAGTATATAAGGTATTCCCAAGGCGTCTACCCTATCCACTTTATCCTTTGCCAGGTACCAGTCTGTAATGCAAGACCTGGTAGAGTTTTGAAGAATGAACAACTCTGTATTAGAAAGTCAAAAGTTTTGTGGGTATCGTCTTTAATCCCACTAAAAGTACATTTGAATATACAGTCTGCAGGATGGACTGTGGAAAAGACCTACTTGAGCTTGGATATGCAATGAAGTTGGCGTATGAGGAGGTTCAAGGTTGGCAGAGTTATTGCGCAGCTACCTGCAGGAGGCACCATGGTGGGGTCAGGCAGCTACCATGACAGCGCTGCTTGACTTCAAGTTGGCAGCTGACAATTTATAACTGATAAGAATCACTAGATCTGAAGATGGCGAGTTACTCAGAAGAGCCAATCACTTTGTCACGTATACACAAGGAGTTGGGCACATTAATTAACACCTTTCCTTTTCCAGTATAAAAAGGCGCAGGACTATACAGGGAGGCTTTGGTAGAAGGTCTAGTATGGGAGTTTGAAAACAAGCGTTGCAGTAAAGAGCGGAGTAAAAGAGGAAGAAGGAAGGCGAAGGGAGTTGAAGGAGAGTAAGACTTGAGGTGGATGGGAGAGGAAGGTGAAGATGCGACAAAAGAAGGGAAAGTGGAGAGCAGCGTGAAAAGGGGAAAACTAGCAATGGGGGAAAAGCAGAGATGGAAGGTGAGACACAAGAGAAAGGAAGAAATTACTTGGAGAACAGTTTAAAAGGTACAGACAAAATCGGTGTAGGAAGATGAGGGCCACCGATGGAGGAACATTTTTGGAAAGGTACTGAGGAAGAAAAGGAAGGTGGAGGAAGGAGGAAGTGCAGAAGGTGGACCCTGAAAATAAGGTAAATGCTGTGGACGAAAGCCTGTGTCCATTAAGTATTATGCTAGCTGGTGCCTGGTTGTACATCTTAACCTAATACCTAGCCCATCAAAAGTAGAGAGGGGTATTGGAAAGATGAGGAGGAGTGCAGTACCCTGGGTAAACCAACTTGACCGTGGTTTAACTCTCAACACCAAGCTGAGTGGGCCTGTCTTCGGTTTCTGGCTCTGCCGATGCATCACATCATCTGTTTCTGGCCCCTGGGAGGGCCTATCTTTGTCTTCAAGCCCAGGAGTGCCAGCGCATCTTCAAGCCCGGGACAAACAAATGGCCTTTCTGGCCAGGAGAGCAAACAAATCTTCATGCCCAATCGGGCCAATGCGTCGTCAATCCGAGGAGGATCAACCCATGCTCATATAGAGCACTAGAGGGGGACTAACTGAAGCATTCCCACTTGGCAATACAACTCTAGTTGAGTAATATTAGAATACGGAAAGTGGCCATGGGATTAAAGTCCTCTAGAAGAAAGGGGGACTTCTTACAGTGTTAGGAATGTCAGCAGAGGGAATCTTATGGGTGTGGAATGTGAACAGAGAACACTAGAAGAGAATGCAAGGCAAGTTGTATGGTGGTTGGTGTAAGGGTGAGGACAGAGAGAGTTGTTACAGCATAAAAATGAACTTAAAAGAAATTAAGTCACACATACTGGCTGTGTTCTGGTTCACTTCCTTAACTGGTGATGAGTTGCGGCAATGACAAAGAGCCTGCACTTGCCATTGAGTGTGGTTGCCCTGGCTGAACAGGTACAGGGTTAGTTGCACAGTCAAAATGGTGGCTCAGTGGGACTCTCCAGGCATGTATTGGGGATTATCTGGGCTGTGCGTGAGCCTATGAGGACACAGGAAGCACCCTAGCAGCATAGCCGTGCATGCAGACGAAAGAACACGTGATCCAAGGACGCATCGTCCGGTGTTGCAAGTTGTTACCTGGCAATTTTAGACATGAAAAGGAGTTGACATGTCTGTTGCTTAGTTATGTAACAAGCTGAAGGCCTTCACTGCGGACACTGCGCTCCGTGCTGTGCCTGTCCCACGTGCACTGTAGCGACCGAAAGAAACACTTGCACACATAAAGAAGGGAGCATGCCGTAGCACAATTGGCTGTTACTCTGGAGGTGTTTTTTCATTGCACCTTAAAAGGGATATTACAGACATTTGTCCCTGTGAACAAGGTGACAAATACCAAGAGCACAAAAATAGGGAAGCAACATAAATGAATTCAAAGATTATGGGAAATATACCAGGCACTGGGTTATTCCTAGATTATTAAATCGAAAGAAAGATTCCAGAAGTATATGTTAGCAGTATATGGTCCTAATTATTTGAGTAAAAAGAAAGAGGCACTGTTTCTTTGTCGAGGTCGGGCTGGACAACAATTTCTTAAAACTAGCTGAATGCATCAAGATGGGCAACCAGCTTGATGTATGCATAGCCAAGATGGACAAGCATTACGAGGTGAAGGGGAATAACATTTTGGCTTGTTATCAATTTTCCATCAGGCAATAGAAATGTTGTGAGACCATTGAGGAGTTTGTTACAGCACTGTGAGGGTTGGCTATGAAGTGTTGTTTTGAACATTATCAGAAAGAGGACATTCGGGACAAGTGATGATCAACAGGAGATCAATTGGTCCCCTCGTCTAATGGGAACTAGCCCACTCACACTGAAGTAGCTATTTCCCATTAGAGAAACGGCCCTCTGACCTGGAGAGGCAGAAAAGTTGGAGGGCCGTTTCTCTAATGGGAAATAGCTACTTCAGTGTGAATGGGCTAGTTCCCATTAGACGAGAGGACCTTTTTGCCTTTCCAGGTCGGAGGGCCATTTCTCTAATGGGAAATAGCTGCTTCAGTGTGAATGGGCTAGTTCCCATTAGATGAGAGGACCTTTCTGCCTCTGCAGGTCGGAGGGCCGCTTCTCTAATGGGAAATGGCTGCTTCAGTGTGAATGGGCTAGTTCCCATTAGACGAGAGGACCTTTTTGCCTTTCCAGGTCGGAGGGCCGTTTCTCTAATGGGAAATAGCTGCTTCAGTGTGAATGGGCTAGTTCCCATTAGACGAGAGGACTTTTCTGCCTCTGCAGGTCGGAGGGTCGCTTCTCTAATGGGAAATAGCTGCTTCAGTCTGAGTGGGCTAGTTCCCATTAGACGAGAGGACCTTTCTGCCTTTCCAGGTCAGAGGGCTGTATCTCTAATGGGAAATAGCTGCTTCAGTGTGAGTGGGCTAGTTCCCATTAGAAGAGAAGACCGTTCTGCCTCTGCAGGTCGGAGGGCCGCTTCTCTAATGGGAAATAGCTGCTTCAGTGTGAGTGGGCTAGTTCCCATTAGACGAGAGGACCTTTCTGCCTTTCCAGGTCAGAGGGCGGTTTCTCTAATTGGAAATAGCTGCTTCAGTGTGAATGGGCTAGTTCCCATTAGACGAGAGGACCTTTGTGCCTCTGCAGGTCGGAGGGCCGCTTCTCTAACGGGAAATAGCTGCTTCAGTGTGAATGGGCTAGTTCCCATTAGACGAGAGGACCTTTCTGCCTTTCCAGGTCAGAGGGCCGTTTCTCTAATGGGAAATAGCTGCTTCAGTGTGAGTGGGCTAGTTCCCATTAGACGAGAGGACCTTTCTGCCTCTGCAGGTCGGAGGGCCGCTTCTCTAATGGGAAATAGCTGCTTCAGTGTGAATGGGCTAGTTCCCATTAGACGAGAGGACCTTTCTGCCTCTGCAGGTCGGAGGGCCGCTTCTCTAATGGGAAATAGCTGCTTCAGTGTGAATGGGCTAGTTCCCATTAGACGAGAGGACCTTTCTGCCTCTGCAGGTCGGAGGGCCGCTTCTCTAATGGGAAATAGCTGCTTCAGTGTGAATGGGCTAGTTCCCATTAGACGAGAGGACCTTTTTGCCTTTCCAGGTCGGAGGGCCGTTTCTCTAACAGGACATAGCTGCTTCAGTGTGAATGGGCTAGTTCCCATTAGACGAGAGGACCTTTGTGCCTCTGCAGGTCGGAGGGCCGCTTCTCTAACGGGAAATAGCTGCTTCAGTGTGAATGGGCTAGTTCCCATTAGACGAGAGGACCTTTCTGCCTTTCCAGGTCAGAGGGCCGTTTCTCTAATGGGAAATAGCTGCTTCAGTGTGAGTGGGCTAGTTCCCATTAGACGAGAGGACCTTTCTGCCTCTGCAGGTCGGAGGGCCGCTTCTCTAATGGGAAATAGCTGCTTCAGTGTGAATGGGCTAGTTCCCATTAGACGAGAGGACTTTTCTGCCTCTGCATGCCGGAGGGCCGCTTTTCTAACGGGAAATAGCTGCTTCAGTCTGAGTGGGCTAGTTCCCATTAGACGAGAGGACCTTTCTGCCTTTCCAGGTCAGAGGGCCGTTTCTCTAATGGGAAATAGCTGCTTCAGTGTTAGTGGGCTAGTTCCCATTAGAAGAGAAGACCTTTCTGCCTCTGCAGGTCGGAGGGCCGCTTCTCTAATGGGAAATAGCTGGTTCAGTGTGAATGGGCTAGTTCCCATTAGACAAGAGGACCTTTCTGCCTTTCCAGGTCGGAGGGCCGTTTCTCTAATGGGAAATAGCTGCTTCAGTGTGAATGGGCTAGGTCCCATTAGACGAGAGGACCTTTCTGCCTTTCCAGGTCGGAGGGCCGTTTCTCTAATGGGAAATAGCTGCTTCAGTGTCAGTGGGCTAGTTCCCATTAGCCGAGAGGACCTTTCTGCCTTTCCAGGTCGGAGGGCCGTTTCTCTAATGGGAAATAGCTGCTTCAGTGTGAGTGGGCTAGTTCCCATTAGACGAGAGGACTTTTCTGCCTTTCCAGGTCGGAGGGCCGTGTCTCTAATGGGAAATAGCTGCTTCAGTGTCAGTGGGCTAGTTCCCATTAGCGAGAGGACCTTTCTGCCTTTCCAGGTCGGAGGGCCGTTTCTCTAATGGGAAATAGCTGCTTCAGTGTGAGTGGGCTAGTTCCCATTAGCCAAGAGGACCTTTCTGCCTTTCCAGGTCGGAGGGCCGTTTCTCTAATGGAAAATAGCTGCTTCAGTTTGAGTGGGCTAGTTCCCTTTAGACGAGAGGACCTTTCTGCCTTTCCAGGTCGGAGGGCCGTTTCTCTAATGGGAAATAGCTGCTTCAGTGTGAATGGGCTAGTTCCCATTAGACGAGAGGACCTTTCTGCCTTTCCTTTCTGCCTTTCCAGGTCAGAGGGCCCTTTCTCTAATGGGAAATAGCTGCTTCAGTGTGAGTGGGCTAGTTCCCATTAGACGAGAGGACCTTTCTGCCTCTGCAGGTCGGAGGGCCGCTTCTCTAATGGGAAATAGCTGCTTCAGTGTGAATGGGCTAGTTCCCATTAGACGAGAGGACCTTTTTGCCTTTCCAGGTCGAAGGGGCGTTTCTCTAACAGGAAATAGCTGCTTCAGTGTGAATGGGCTAGTTCCCATTAGACGAGAGGACCTTTCTGCCTCTGCAGGTCGGAGGGCCGCTTCTCTAATGGGAAATAGCTGCTTCAGTGTGAATGGGCTAGTTCCCATTAGACGCGAGGACCTTTTTGCATTTCCAGGTCGGAGGGCCGTTTCTCTAATGGGAAATAGCTGCTTCAGTGTGAGTGGGCTAGTTCCCATTAGACGAGAGGACCTTTCTGCCTCTGCAGGTCGGAGGGCCGCTTCTCTAATGGGAAATAGCTGCTTCAGTGTGAATGGGCTAGTTCCCATTAGACGAGAGGACCTTTCTGCCTTTCCAGGTCAGAGGGCCGTTTCTCTAATGGGAAATAGCTGCTTCAGTGAGAATGGGCTAGTTCCCATTAGACGAGAGGACCTTTCTGCCTTTCCAGGTCGGAGGGCCGTTTCTCTAATGGGAAATAGCTGCTTCAGTGTCAGTGGGCTAGTTCCCATTAGCCGAGAGGACCTTTCTGCCTTTCCAGGTCGGAGGGCCGTTTCTCTAATGGGAAATAGCTGCTTCAGTGTGAGTGGGCTAGTTCCGATTAGACGGGAGGACCTTTCTGCCTTTCCAGGTCGGAGGGCCGTTTCTCTAATGGGAAATAGCTGCTTCAGTGTGAATGGGCTAGTTCCCATTAGACGAGAGGACCTTTCTGCCTCTGCAGGTCAGAGGGCCGCTTCTCTAATGGGAAATAGCTGCTTCAGTGTGAATGGGCTAGTTCCCATTAGACGAGAGGACCTTTCTGCCTTTCCAGGTCAGAGGGCCGTTTCTCTAATGGGAAATAGCTGCTTCAGTGTGAGTGGGCTAGTTCCCAACAGACGAGAGGACCTTTCTGCCTCTGCAGGTCGGAGGGACGCTTCTCTAATGGGAAATAGCTGCTTCAGTGTGAATGGGCTAGTTCCCATTAGACGAGAGGACCTTTCTGCCTTTCCAGGTCGGAGGGCCGTTTCTCTAATGGGAAATAGCTGCTTCAGTGTGAATGGGCTAGTTCCCATTAGACGAGAGGACCTTTCTGCCTTTCCAGGTCGGAGGGCCGTTTCTCTAATGGGAAATAGCTGCTTCAGTGTCAGTGGGCTAGTTCCCATTAGCCGAGAGGACCTTTTTGCCTTTCCAGGTCGGAGGGCCGTTTCTCTAATGGGAAATAGCTGCTTCAGTGTGAGTGGGCTAGTTCCCATTAGATGAGAGGACCTTTCTGCCTTTCCAGGTCGGAGGGCCGTTTCTCTAATGGGAAATAGCTGCTTCAGTGTGAGTGGGCTAGTTCCCATTAGCCGAGAGGGCCTTTCTGCCTTTCCAGGTCGGAGGGCCGTTTCTCTAATGGGAAATAGCTGCTTCAGTGTGAGTGGGCTAGTTCCCATTAGACGAGAGGGCCTTTCTGCCTTTCCAGGTCGGAGGGCCGTTTCTCTAATGGGAAATAGCTGCTTCAGTGTGAGTGGGCTAGTTCCCATTAGACGAGAGGACCTTTCTGCCTTTCCAGGTCGGAGGGCCCTTTCTCTAATGGGAAATAGCTGCTTCAGTGTGAGTGGGCTAGTTCCCATTAGCCGAGAGGACCTTTCTGCCTTTCCTTTCTGCCTTTCCAGGTCAGAGGGCCCTTTCTCTAATGGGAAATAGCTGCTTCCGTGTGAGTGGGCTAGTTCCCATTAGACAAGAGGACCTTTCTGCCTTTCCAGGTCGGAGGGCACTTTCTCTAATGGGAAATAGCTGCTTCAGTGTGAGTGGGCTAGTTCCCGCTATTATGCAGGACTTGGCCACTAGGGGCAAAAAGGGCCATTTTTCTAATGGGAACTAGCCTTCTCAGTGTGAGTAGGCTAGTTCCCATTATTATGCAGGACTTGGCCACTACGGGAGCAAAAAGGGCCATTTCTCTAATGGGAACTAGCCTTCTTTGTGTGAGTGGGCTAGTTCCCATTATTATGCAGGACTTGGCCACTAGGGCCAAAAAGGGCCACTTCTCTAATGGGAAATAGCAGGACTTGGCCACTAGGGGCAAAAAGGGCCATTTCTCTAATGGGAAGTAGCCTTCTTTGTGTGAGTGGGCTTGTTCCCATTATTATGCAGGACTTGGCCACTAGGGGAGCAAAAAGGGCCATTTGCCTAATGGGAACTAGCTTTCTCTGTGTGAGTGGGCTAGTTCCCATTATTATGCAGGACTTGGCCACTAGGGGCAAAAAGGGCCGTTTCTCTAATGGGAACTAGCCTTCTCAGTGTGAGTAGGCTAGTTCCCATTATTATGCAGGACTTGGCCACTAGGGGCAAAAGGGCCATTTCTCTAATGGGAACTAGCCTTCTCTGTGTGAGTGGGCTAGTTCCCATTATTATGCAGGACTTGGCCACTAGGGGAGCAAAAAGGGCCATTTCTCTAATGGGAACTAGCCTTCTCTGTGTGAGTGGGCTAGTTCCCATTATTATGCAGGACTTAGCCACTAGGGGGCAAAAAAGGGCCATTTGTCTAATGGGAACTAGCTCACTCACACTGAAGCAGCTATTTCCCATCTGAGAAATGGCCCTAACAACCGATGGTCCGTTTCTCGGATGGGAACTAGTGAATTACCACCTTCCTGAGGATACACGACCATCATGGTTACCATTAACTTGTTCACTCATGTGGCTCATTTTACACCCCTGTGTAAGCTACCATCCTTATCCGAACTTGCTGGAATCTTTCTGGAACACATATTCCGTCTGCATGGACTTCCTTCCAAGATCATATCTGATCGAGGACCTCAATACGTCTCACAATTCTGGAAACAGCTCTGTCGCATTTTGGGAATCCAGCGCGCCCTCTCATCAGGTTATCATCCCCAAACCAACAGGGCCACAGAACGTGCTAATCAGACCCTGGAACAGTATCTTCGATGTTTCGCCACCAAGGTTCAGGATGACTGGTCGCTGCGCTGATACCCGTGGCTGAATTCGCCTACAATTCCGATCATTCAGCACTTAAGACCAGTCCCTTTTATTGTAGCCATGGTTTCCATCCATCGGTTCTACCCTCTGTTCTCCCTCATCCCACACCGCTACCTACTGTCGACTCCTGGATCGAAACCCTCATCAATGTACACCAGGAGGCCAAAGAAAACTTAGAGAAGGCCAGAATACAGACTAAGAGGTATGTGGATTCCAAAAGAAGACCAGGGCCTTCTTATGCAATTGGTGATCAAGTCTGATTGTCCTCGAAATTACTACCCAGACATCTACGGCCAAACAAGTTGGCCCCTCGGTACTATGGTCCATTTCCTATCAAGGAAATTATAAATCCAGTCTCATACCGGATCAAACTACCAGACTCCTGGAAGAAAATTCACCCAGTTTTCCCTACATCCAATCCTCCCGGAAATCCTGCAGACCCCCTCCTCTGCTGGTCGACAATCAACTGGAATATAAAGTGTCCCGAATATGCGACTCCAGGTATAAACGGGGTCAGCTTCAATACCTGGTTGAATGGAAGGGATATCCTCCTAGTGAAAGAACCTGGGAACCACTTTCTAATCTCAAGGCTCCTCGACTGCTCAGAAAATTTCACCTCATACACCCGGGTAAACCTGGAGGAACGGGTCTTCGGAGGAGGCATGCTGTCGTGACCTACAGAACGCGCCCCTTTTGGACTTCCTGGTCCTTGTCTCAACGGGGCTTGCACTCCCTGGTACTCCCAACATGGCCGTCCAGCGTGAAACACCTTCCTCGCTCTACACGTTGGACGTAGCATGTTCTATTAATAGACCACGCACCCCGCGGCTCCGCGCGTCTCAATGCTATTGCGAAGTAGCGACCAGACATGTGCTCTGTAGCTTGCGGTATTGCTTCCCTGATTCTGTCCCTACTAACTCCATTCCTAGTCCCTCTCCTGTCTTTCTTACTTCCTGGACTTGTGTGCTGAGTAGTGCACTTTCTTAATTTCCCGGATTCCTGGATCGTTGCATCCCGGAACTTTGAACGCACGCTGGAGTCGGAAGAGACTCGTGCAGCCTTATTCAAGACCCGATCCGTCCGCAAGAAGGCATCGACCTAGAAATCCAGCAAAGATTGGACTCAGGTGAGAAGGGGGGAACTCCTTGACACCTCTCCTATCACTATACTCACTCTCTACACCAACATGCAATTAGAGCGCAGCTACACCGCTCGATCAATTCGGCCTAGCTGCTCACATACAAACAATACTTCATGAACACCCAACATTCTGATAAAACGCAGCTTATACCCCACGAAACTCAGCCTTGCTGTACATATAAGCGTACCACACAGGCCTAACACAGCCAGTCTTGGGTGTCCTTCCTCCAGACTGCACACTTTCAACTGATATCAAAATACCACCACACCCAATGCTAGGATGCAGCTACCATCTAGCAATCGCATCAACTGCACAAATAATTGTGTACCCAAGCACCCTATGATAGCTTACTGTCTCAACTGATCCGGACTGCCGTCCTCTAGGGGGTCAAAAAAACAGCGCTTTGAGGTCATACCAATGATATATAGAGCGCTATAGAATTCCAAATAACATAACATAGGCTGCCATGTAATTCTCGAATCTCCATAGCCATCTCTCCCATCTCTGTCCCAGGACTTGTTGATCACCCATATCAAAAGGGCCTGGTCAACGTAATGTCTGTGACACACGAGGGTCAACCATGCCATTATTTGGGGGTGTTGGACAACCGGGACAGTTTAGGGGGAGGGGGTTTGTTCAACTGAGCCATTGTTGGAAGTGTTAAAAAGTTTTTAAGAACTATGTTTTGAGTGGGTGCAGAACTCTACTGGAGGCTGTCAAGTGTTGTAAGCATGACATTCTGAGTCGAATTGATGAGTAATGTTGACTGGGAGATTATTTATGTTCGGAGTTTCGTGCTGCTCCTTTTTGTTAGTGAAGTGTAAGCCATTCAGCCCCTTGGTAATACGGGTGGCAGTGTTTGAGTAAATTTATCCTGCGTGTTTTGCTTGCATGCGAGGACGGTGAGGGATTGAGAACCCCGCATCGATTTACTGTACCACTTAAAGCGATTCACGGTACCACTTATAAAGAGACTCCCTTTTCTACAGTACCTTTCCTGGCTGGTGCATGCTTGACTTTCTCCTGAGGCACAATACCAGAATGAAGAACAGGAACGGCGTCAATTACAAGTCGAGCGGCCTCCGACAGTAGTCTGGTCACCTAAGAGCAAGGCAACCATTTTGAAATGGTTAAAATAAAAGCAGCCTGTAACAGAATCTCAAGTGGTAGGTTTTTCAGGAAACCACATAGTTATGTTAAATATCTTATAATATTTTAAACGAACAGCTGCAGAAATATAAATATGAAATGACATATAATAAACGTTCAAAATATTATTTAGATCAAGCTAGGACGCTCAAAAATATGTTGGCATTTTCACAATATATACTTTTGTATGTGGATTTTGGCCAAAAGCGTTCCTTTTATATTGACTCGAGCCATCTTGTGTACTAGGTGGTGAGAAAAAAGCCGCTGCCAATGTACTCTTTATGTCTAAGAGCAGTAGTCCGTCTTTTGTGTTGCTGCTGGCAGGCACGGAACATTCTTCGGTCACATGCTAATGTTGACAACAGCAGCCGGGTGCTCTAGCACAGAGATCAGTGGACTGCCAGAATGGCACTGCTGTCGTTCCTGCTCCTTGGGATGCTGCTTGCTTTTGCAGCGAGTTTAAGCCCCTGGTTACTACGCACAGAGGAGCTGTCACTATCACTGCTGAGTTCCTCTGAAGCCTCCTGCTGCCTGGGCCCAGAGGATAGACCACTAGCCCCATGTGGCGCTTCCTATAGCCCGCTCGTGCTACATCACGAACCCTGTTGCGACCTTCTGCGCACCCTGGCAAACAGCAGCACTGCCCTGAGTGGGTGCCTGATGCTGAACGCCCGACCTCTGCGCCCCTGTCAGAGTTGTGAGCCAGAGCACCGGCTACTGCAGGAGCAGATGCGCAACCTTTCCCTGGCATTACAGCAGGAGGTGAGTTTAGGAAAGTTGATATTTGAGTTGGGTAGAGTAATGGGCAGAATCGCCAGGTTTAAGATAGTATGGAAAAAGAGAAGGGCAAAGGAGAAAACGAGAACGGAGCAATAGGTTGAGTTTAGGAACTGGAGCATGTCTGTGCAGGTGAGGTCGTTAAGGGCAAACGATAGTTGGATCTGAATCAGAATTGTGGGGATGGGAGCAGAGCAGGGAAAAGGTTGGTTGAGTGAGAGCAGCAAGGTTAGGTAACTGCATGCTAGAGGCGGTGGATGAGGTCAGGTCAGGTAGATTTGAGCGAGGTCAAGTAGTGGGTGAGGTCGGGCAGGGTAACGGGTATGTGAAGAGATTTGTGAAGACAGGCGGGGGTGGTGGCTGTGAGAAGGTTGTGTGTGCGGACAGAACAGCCTGGAGGTTGTGGGTTAGACTAAGCTGGGGGTTGTCAGTTAAGTTTTCGCAGAAGGAAACTATCAAGCTAGAGGTGGTGGGTGAGGGTAGAGTTCATTGACAAATGTGTGCGGAAGAGGGTCACTGATGGCAAGTGGTGGGGTTTTGAAGGGGCGAGTGAGGGCACAGACTGGCGGTGTGTGTGAAGGTAGGTTGGAGGGGGCGGAGAGAGGTCGTTGGTTACTCTGGCATTGTTCTCTTTAATATTTTACTCGCTAGGCGATGGCTTGTGTAAGGAAGCAATTGCATGATCATGAGTCTTGTACTGTTGAATGTGACCCGAGCGAAAGAGGAAGATAACTCGAAGTCAGCTTGGAAGTTCCTGTTTTTTTTTAATAGTTTGGCATCATCATACCATCCACAGTGGCAAAATTTAGTCACTTAAGTACCTACTTTAAAATCCAAAAATACGTTATTTTTCGCTTTGTATTTGCAAAAAGTTCGCTTCACAAATAGTGGACGTTTTGTAAATGACAAGAGGTAATATTGTGCAATCTCGTCATACTTATCCATCACTCTTAAATATTCTTATTTTTCTTTTTATAAAATCATAAACTTTATCGAATGGAGCTATAATGCCACTTACCCCAAAGTTTTGAGAACATGTAATTCGGAGTGTGTTACATACATACTGCATCCTCGGCTATTTTGGAAGCATTTTGGCGTGCTTTTTTTGGAAGGGAACCGGGAGATGCAGGTGCGAACCCTGATTTGTTGGATGGGTACATGATTCCTGTGTTTCTCTAGGTTATTCATCGCAGTAACACTTGCGTGTCTGTCTAACAATAGGGGAGAGCCCAAGACAGATTAGCTACCGGGACTGGTATAATCAAAAAGCCGCTCGTCTGAAAGAAGGGGGTTCGGTTTGCTTGGTGTAGAGGTGTTGGAGAGCCATGCAGATGGACCATTCCATAGCTGTGCGTTGCCTATTTTGTGGTGGTGGCAGTCAATAGGCTGCAGTGTGCATGAGTGTTTATATATATATATAATTTGTGTACGGTGGGACGATATTGAAAAGGTGAGTAGGTTAGGAGGGCTGCACGAATACTGGACTGATGGTATTGATTGGGACAAGGGGTCCTCGTCAGAAACCAATTTAATAGTAGTGGACAAAGGCCCATGGGCACCCTGCTCTGCCGCTCCCACCTCAAAGATGAACAGCCAGGGCAGAACACAGTCTCCAAGTGACCTCTTTTCATAATGTTTCAGCAGCAGACTATTTACAACGGAAAGTAATTTCTTATAGAAACCCGTAACTGGCAGTCACCATTTCTGTGGCCCTTTGTTTCTAAGAATTATATTCGGTTTTATTAAGAACATTTTGTGTGATTGGAAATTATGGGGGTACAGAACAAGCTGTCTTAAACAGCTTGTTCTGTACCCGGGGATTGTTTCCTGATTCTTGAATTTGGTGACTGTGTGCAGTCTGGAGTTTGTTTCTAGATGCTGATCTTCCAGCACTGTAACTTTACTTTCAAGTTATAGGAGACGGGATACTATGAACCAGATTTGTGTATATTCGTCCATTTACATTCTCCAGGCCGTTAATTAGTGCAAGGAGTCAAATTGGTCCCTGGTGTTTTATGGAAAGACTTACTTTAGAGGTTCCAATTGAATTGAAGAAGCCTGTCATAACTAATGTATGATACCAGCAAAAATGGACATGAATGGTAGATTGTTTGCCTTGGAGTGTGCTTGAATATCGATGCATCACTACCTGCTTCTGGAATCTCAGACCAGAGTTCTCACTTTGATTGTAGCCTGTGAAGTTGGGGTGTTGAGTGTACTAATCTCGGGGGGGGGATAGCTCAGGGGCAACATGCTCGCCTTGGAAGCCAGATGACGCAGAGCAACACAGGTTTGATCCCCGGGTCTGTGCTTAGAAACCTCTGGGTACGTTATAAATAACCAATTATAATTATTGTCCATCTCCATGTTATTTTTGACTTCTGGTACCCCTGAGGAAGGTCCCCCATTCATAGGTTTATGTACTGAAACATGTAGCGTTGGGTTAAGGCGATCAGGGCTTATGTGTGTGTATGTATGTGTATATATATCTGTTTTAGGTGTTGACGTCTTTAAGTCTGTTTTTAGGTACGACTAACTTGTAGCTTGTATAAATGTATACATGTGTAATGAGTATGTCACTGTGTTTTGGTTCATTTCATTGGTATATGTTTTTTTAATTGCTATTTATCATGAAATAAAATAGGATTATTTTTTTTACTCAGATTCGGTGTACTGCATCTCCTGTCCCCTCCCCCCCCTCTGTTGAAAGTACTGGTGCTTACCCCCACTTGTTTTTTTGTTTTACCTTTCTTTTGTATGATATCAACCTATGACCTTGGCATGTATTTTATTTCACTTTGTGTTTGTAGGTGATTTGTTTGTAGTTTCTCTTTTTTATTTTATTGGTATATGGTTAAAAAACCTTAACCTTTAACAAACAATAAGAGAAAAAGAAGAAAATACAATAATATACAAACAATATTAATTTGACAAAAGTTGATACCAATTCATAAAAACACACAAACCTATTCCAATAAATACAAAAATAATTGATACAATTAAGGTTGGCACTCATTCTTAAACACACCCTCCTCTACTTGGACATCTAGCAACATATAGGTGTATAACAGAGCACTTCCATTTTCAAAGATTTTATAAAGTTTGTAGTCGTGATAACTAGAAGTAGTATGTCCAGTTAAGAATGCAGACCACACCAGTTCTTCTTCATCGCCCAATACAAAAAGTCCTGAGAATTCTTTCAGGTGATTCCACCTTATACTCTGTAGGGCTGGACAAAATACCACCAGATGTTTAACGGTTTGGCGTTCAGACTCAACTTTACAGAATCGACATCCAGTCTAGTCCGCTTCCACATAACCAAATCTGACCAAAATCTGTTTGGTCGTAAACAAATTCCAAAGACATTGTAGAAAATCATGTTCCAATGAAAATGCAGAAAACCATGTCTTACAAACTTGGCTGGATATACAGCTACGAAGGGTGCCAATCCTAGTTTCTTGCACTCCCGTTGTAGATGGCTAAGTAAAGAATAGGAGTGCAGTTTCTTTCTGGTTTGAATCCAATCAAGATCAAATAAAAGTTTCTTGACTTTAGAGGGATTGTCCCCTAAATCCATCAAAGAGCCACCCATCTCCACAAGGAGGGCACTACAGGAAACATAAACTTCACCCAACCAAATACCGCCAAGATCACTCTGAGATTCTCAAACAGAGAGCCCTTCAACAGACATAGAATCTTTCTTACAAGTGACATAATTTTCCAGACTGCTCTGGCTCTCAGGGATACAATGCCCATCTCATATCTGTTTGTGTGTATCGGGAACGAGTTAGGTAAATGCAGAGTCCTTCGCCAAATCAAAGATTCAAGGTTTAGCAAATACTCCAGAGTAGTTAAAATATGAACATCCAAGCCATATAGGATTTTGGGAACGATCTTACCTTTTTAAAAAAAAAAAAAGATTTTTATTAATTTTATTCAAACCAAACAACAATACAACCACAGAACGCAGTGCAAATTATAACAGTTCCATTCAACACCGTTCCGTTTATTTGCCACTGCTCCCCCAGACCCTCCCTCCTTTATGAGCCTGTTTGTTCTTACATTCAGTATCTGGTACATGTGGCAGGGTATCACTTCCCTCGGATTCTGTTGGATCCGATATAGATCCAAACAGTTCTGCTATTAATAATTTCCACGCCATCACGGTACCCACTTCTTCCTCCCCACTCATGCTGCTCGCCTCTTGCCATACCGTCGTTTCAGCCTCAGCCCATTTCTGCAACTCCTTCCACCGTGGCTTGTGACACTTCTTCCATCCCATGGCTATCCTTCGTTTTGCGAGCACGTATGCTAAGTCCTTCAGTTTCCCAACATGTTTACGTTTCCGTGGTCTGGGGAACCCTCCCAACAAGCAGGCCCAGGCCGTGTCTATGACAAGCCTGACCCCTTCTCTGCTAGTTTTTGTGCCACTTCAACCCAAAAACACTCAATTACTGGACATGACCAAAACATGTGTGTCATGTCAGCGTTTTCCATGTCGCACTTAGGATACGCCTGTCGCCCAGCGTTTCCGAACTTAGATATCCTCAGAGGGGTCATGTATGCTCTATGCGTTATATACAGCTGTATTTGTTTTAGTCTGGCATTTCTTGACACTTTCTTGTGATATCCCAGGGCCGTTTCCCACATCCCATCTTCCATCGGGGCCCCCACTTCCGCTTCCAAATCCAGTCTCAGATGTGTCAATTCTTTCCCAACCTTAGTTCTCACCATCTCATACAATCTAGAGATCTCATGCCCCCCCTCCGATATGTCATATATTACTCCCATAATAGCGTCTGGTTCCTCTGTCAATACTGTTTCAGGCCACGTTTTCTGAATTTTCTGAACTATCCTATGATATGTAACATATTGGCCCGTATGTAATCCCGCCTCCTCCCCAAGCTCCTCAAACTCCCTAATGGTCCCCTCTTGCCAAATGTCCCCTAACGTCACCAGCCCGACCGATTCACAGTAGGTCCTGATTATCACCCTCAGCTGCTTGTCTCCTCCTGCCAAAGCAACCAGCGGTACCTGCGGGGAGCATGGGAATGGGTCCTCCATCATCCGGAATGCTCGACGCCATATTTTCCACCCCAGCATCATCATCCCAGGGCGCTCCTTCATTTCCGTCTCAAGCAACCAGATCATTTCCCTTAAGTAAAACTTAACCCAAACAACCTAAGTTCAGGGGTCACTTCATCGGAGAGCCACTTGGCCACGTATTGCAGTTGACCCGCTACATAGTAGACCTCAAAATTAGGTAGTTAAATATCCCCCCTTTCATAGAAGTTCTGCAACTTCCATAGTGCCACTCTATTCTGGGTGCCATGCCACAGGAAGTCCTTACACATGCTGTTCAGTTTAGTAAAAAACTTCTTGAGTATCATATGTGGGATGTTACTAAAATAATGTAGAAGCCTAGGTAGGACCACCATCTTAAGCATTGCCCCCCGTCCCATCATTGCTAGGGGCAACTTCTCCCAAAACTTCATGCATTTCCGGATTTTCTCAATGGCTATCTCACTGTTGTGCTTATGTTCCTCTTCTGCCGTGTAATACACTTCTATTCCCAGGTAACGGAAAGACCTTACCTCCCATGGTATTTGTAACACCGGTAATCTTTCCACCGGGGTTCCCTTATAGCTACCTACCGGGAATATGCTAGATTTTTGAGGATTCACCGCTATGCCGGATAACCCCGCATACCTCTCCATCACTTCCAAAATGTATTGGAGATCTTCTTCCGGGTATTTCAAGTATAATAACAAATCATCCGCATGTAAGGATATTAAGAGTCGTTCCCCCCCCTACTTCAATACCTATCGTATCATATTGTTGCCCGAGGTATATTGCTAGGGGCTACAGGGCTAGAATGTAAAGCATCGGGGACCAGGGGCACCCCTGCCTGGTGCCTCTACTAATTTGCCATCTCTCAGATATCACTGATCCTGTTCGAACTCTAGCTAGCGGCTCACTGTACAGCATTCTCGCCCACCTGATGTAACCCGGCCCCATTCCGTATCCTCCCAGGGCCGCCAACAGCCATGGCCACCTAACCGAGTCGAAGGCTTTTACTGCATCTAAAGACACAATCGCCATTTCGCCTTCATTCCTACCCCCCCATTCGACCACCCGGTGAAGTCGCCTGTGGTTGTGAGTTATATTCCTATTCGGACATAGCCCGTTTGGTCTGGGTGGATTAATTTGCTAAATACTCTTTGCAATCTGTTTGCCAGGACAGCCATACATATCTTGCTGTCCTGGTTCAGCATCGACAAAGGCCTGTAGGAGCTACAACTATGCCCTGGTTTATTGGGTTTGGGGAGCGGTATTATGATCGCTTCTCTGAGTGACTCCGGCAACCTTCCTACTTCAAACGCTTCGTTAAGCATTTCTAGCATTGGGGGGAGCAGTTCCTCTCTATATGTTTTATAAAATTCACTAGGGAACCCATCTGCTCCCGGGGTCTTACTGGTAGGCAACTGCCTCACAACCTCCTTCAACTCCTCCAAGGTAATTGGTGCATCAAGCTCTTCTCTTTCCTCTTCACTTATCTTGGGCAGTCCTATATCTTCTGGTGTTTCAGTTATCTCATCTCCCCATGACTGCCCCCTCCTTGTCCCCGTATAGCACCCTGTAATAATCCACAAATTCCCTGTTGACTCCTTCTTGGGTGTCCACTACCTCACCATCTTCTCTAGTTATTGTCCTAATCGGGGGGCCTAGGGGTTTCGCTCTTGTATAGCCACGCTAAGAGCTGGCCTGTTTTATCTCCTCCCGCATGCTGTTTCTCTACATATTTTTTATAATTGAGGTTACAGAGCCTTTCCCAGTGTTCCACACACTGCTGCTGCAGTTTAAGTACTAGCTCCGTATCCACAATGCCACTTTGCAATGCTCTTTCTAGTTCATCTTCTGCTCTTTGTAGGTCAGCCAATACCCCACCCTGCAGGCCCTTTGACTTAGCTATGACAACCCCCACATTACCACCTTAAAGGCTTCCCATAGTGTACCCGCGAGTCAACACTACCTGTATTCACTTCGAAATAGTTAGTAATCTCATCTCTTATATCCTCTCTAAAAACTGGATCTTTGAGTGCCCCTGCCCGGAGACACCATGTCGGAATCCGCGTCCTCAGGGGGAGTTGGGGGGGCAACATTGCGCCCGAGGACCAGAGGCGAGTGATCCGAGAGGACCCTCGCTTTATATTCTATTTGAGTGATCTCTGTCATTACATCCGACGTGGTGAAGACATAATCAAGTCTCGTGTATAACTGCTGCGGGGCTGAGTAGTGCGAATATTGCTTCCCATTAGGATGTTTTGTTCTCCACACGTCTTCCAAGCCAAAATCATCTAGCAGCATCTGCAATGCTTTAGCCGCTGGGGTGGGCCTATCAATCTTGCTAGCTGATCTGTCTACCTTGGGGTTTATTACACAATTGAAATCCCCGCCCCAAATCACTGCACCACCCACGCACATACTAAGGTTGGTGCACAAAGTTCTGAAGTATGCCGCCGTGTTTTGATTGGGGGCATACGTATTTACAATGCATACCTCTTTATTCTCCACCATCCCTTTCAATATAACCATCCTCCCATCAGTCTCTGCCACTTCCTGTATTAGCTGGAACGGGACATGCGCGACCACCCAGATAAGCACTCCTCTAGCGTAGGCAGAGTATAACAAACCCACCACAATCCCTTTCCATTTTTTCCCCACTAGCTCCATCTTTTCCCGCGTCGGCTGTAATAATGCAATATCTATTTTTTGCCTTCTCAAATACAGCATGACCTTATTCCTCTTTATATAACTGTTAAGTCCCCTGACATTCCACGTCATTATCTTAAGATCTCCCATAGCTCGTTAATACTCTCATCCCTTACTTCCAGCCGATCCCTCCCATTCACGCAGTGCAGATACAACCCTTTGGCTCTTCCGTGTAGGCTCATGTTTAAACTTAAACTCCCCATAACTATGTACATCCCTCCTCCCATCCCTTCCCCAACAACACCCTTCCCAACTGTTGGCCAGCTACATTCCTGGATCTCAGGCACCCCCACATCTAGCCCTGTCCAGCACAAGCCTATGCCCAGGGCTCAGTAGGGTGTAGTCACCCTAATGGCCACTTAACTATTAATATTTCGGGGTGGGTCACTTCGATCCTGTTGCTCCTAATTTCGAATTTGTTACGCATTTAATGTTAACACTATGCGGCTTCCATTTACATTTTACCCACTATATTCCAGTCCATGCCGGGCACTAGGCCCGAATGCTACCCAGTGTTCAAACGGTCCCACTTTCTTAGTATAATCAGGATCACCCTCCCACTTACCCCCTCAATGTCCATGGCACACGTTCTTTGGGTGTCATGTTCCTGCCGATCACAGTCCATTTCCTGTTCCGGGCAGCCTTGCAGGTCCAGCCACTTCACCACCTCCTCAGGAGTATCAAAAAAAAAGCGCTCTGCTCTTATGTAGCACCTTCAACCTTGCCGGATACAGAAGCATGTACTTGATTCCTACTGTCCGCAGCCTCCTCTTGACGGCCACATAGCTGTATCTCTGTCTCTGCACCAACATCGTGTAATCCGGGTACGCTGGGATGTTGGTGGATGCTCTCTTTATTGTTCCGCCTTTACGAAAATATTCCAGGATCTTCTCTCTGTCTCTATAATTCAGTATCCTCGCAATGATCGGTCTCGGCGGAGCCCCAGGTCGTGGTTTCCTCATTAAGGCGCGGTGCGCCCGCTCGACCGTGAACCCCTGCGATCTCCTGGAGGATCATATTCTCCACGTAGTTTGTAGGGTCTTGGCCCTCCTCTCCCTCCGGCAGGCCGACCACCCGTATGTTATTTCTTCTCACCTTTTCTTCCACCCGGTTTTCAAGGTTGGCAACCTGCTGTTTGAGTAATGAATTTCCTTTGCATTATTTGTGCTGACATCTGTATTAGTCTTTATTGTAATTTACAGAAAACTCGGTCTCTCAGCCAGCGCCCTGACATCTTGCCGTAACAGGGTAAGTTCAGTTCCTACTGCATCGATTTTGTTCTCAAGGGCTGTTTGTAGGTCTGCCATTGCCACGCCCCATTTAGTGCTCAACTCCGTTATAGCATCTAGGATCTGATGCTTGTCTCCTTCTGGGGCTTCTTCCACAGGAGTGGCGACCGTGCTCTGCGTCGATGTTGTAGGGGTCCTCTGCATTTTCGCAAAGACCTCCATTGTGGGTTGTTTGGTCTTGACTCTTAGACCTTTCACCGACATAATGCCCCCGACACACGTGTCTGGTTCCGGCTCAGTGCTGTTGTAGTTCCAGCCGTCAGGGTCTCAGCCTTCAATCTACATATGTTGTGGCACATGAAATTGTTATTCAGGTGGATTGTAGCCTCCCACGTATCACTTTCTGCGCACAATTCTTGTGGTCACGTGTTCACCAGCACCTCCCCCGCTGGTCAGGTTGCCTAGGCACATGCAGCATAAACCGGAATGGGCGTCCCTTTGAGGTTGTAATAAGCAATCTTACTTATTGGTTTTTGTTTGCCCTCCGTGTCACTTGGCGTCACTTTTTAGGAGTACGTTGGTGTTGCGCTCCACTGGCATCCCCGTCCCCTAAGGGCGATTTCCTGTGAGTTTACGGTTGCATCTCTCCGCAGGCCCCTTGCTGTATTACTCCCAGCACCCTTTCTCACCGGATTATAGTCCCATCAGTTATTGGGCCGTGTGCTTATTTCTTGTCATGCCGGGGGTGTCGCTCAGCTAGATGAGTCCGTTTTGATACTGCTAGCGAGCCCGCCTAATATGTGGCGCGCAGGGTCTCAATGTGTAAGAGCTATCCCTGTTGCGTAGCAGACTTTGCTTCCCATTTGGGGCGTGCAAAGCTTATTTCCCATGCGCATCAGTTGGGACTCAGCTGGTGCCTTTACCTATGCACCAGCGTAATTGCACCAATGTTATATGCCCTTGGGGCTTTTGTTTATACTGAGCATCCACGCTCTTGGCTCACATGTTGCTGGAGCCCATGGGCCATGCTCCCCATCCTTCATTCCTCAGAGTTAGTCTGCTGGCGTCTGAATGCACCGACTGTCAAATGGTGCGCACGTTGCACCGACTGTCAAATGGTGCGCACGTTCGCGGAATTGACTTGCAACAATGTTGCTATATATTCACTGAAAGCGACTCGCAGGATGTGTCAATCCGCAGTGCTATAATTCCTAATTCCTGCAGCCCGCCGGAGGCAGCTTTCTATTCGCGCTTCAGCGCGTCTGGAGCGGGCATCAGCCCCGCGCTCATCCAGCCCCGCTGCACCAACAATGCCAGCCGCCCCCCGCAGTCGCGAACCGCACTCCACAGCACCCCGGCCCGCACGGACCCGTCGCCCGCAGCGTCCGCATCGCAGGGGGACCCAGGTCACTTGCCTGATTGTTATACACTCTTACAGCGGTGTGCTTCCCGTTCCGCGGCGTCCTCGGGGAAGCCGTCGCTGTGTATCTATGCTGATGCTTCTTTTATACAAACATCCAAAGGACCGCTTGCACGCCAAGCCTTTTCCTAGTTAAGTATTGTATTCGACACGTTCGGGAAAGGCTCTGATGTCCCAGAAGCGCCGCTTCTTGTCCCGGCACTGTCATTACAAGGCTCCTTTGTTTTGGGACGACAGCCATTTTGGTTTCAGTCCTACGGTCGTTGTCCTGAACTTCAGCTGTCCATAACTTTTGTTATATTTGTCTCAATTGCACAATACCATTCCCGATGGGTTCCGCTTCGTCTCATACAGTATCTGGCCACTTTTCATGCCGATTCATGAGGTTTGCAAGCATGCGCTTCAGTCGGATCGATCGACGGATACAGGAGCCCCGGATGAGTGCAGCCTATTCCATGGCTTCCAAGCCACGCCCCCGGGAACGATCTTACCTTCATAATACTTTATACATGGTTTCAAGGTGTATCTACCATATCTAGAAACTACCCTCACCAGTTGATTAGCAAGGGCAGAAGTACGATTCTGAAGCCACCCTTAAAGCTTTGTTTGAGCAGGTTTAGATTGTAACAAAAAGCCCAGATAAATCAACAACTCAACTTTCCTTATCGGCTCTGGGCCGATATGCCATCGGAAAACAGTATTTATTTTCTACGCTTAGAGCATTGCATAGTCTGTCTTTACTGGATTAATCTGGAGGGCATGGTTGCCCATAAAGACAGAAAACGCATCGATTAACCTTTGGAGTCCCACGAGGTACAATCAGGATAAGAAAGTCGTCCGTATAAAACAGCCTTAAGTGATGGAATTTTGGACTAATAAAGGCAGCTGATTTGAAATGGTCGCCTATGTCCAACATGTTAGGGTTAAACAGGCATGATGCCAAAACGCATCCCTTCCTGACACCACAAAAGGAAAACATTTGACGGGATAATGACGCAGAGTAATTCACACGGACTCCGATTTTAGAATCCGAATACAAACCCACTATGAACCTTAAATGACCTAAGAACTCCCTACCGATGGAGCTTGGACCAAAGATGATTACTATCCACGGTATCAATGGCGGCTGTTAAGTCAATAGAAGCAACAAACACTGAGTCATACTTTCCTCCCCAGGCAAGATGGTGAATACTTTTAATAATAGGGCTATTCAAAGGTGTTCCCAGATTCCGTCGGAATCCAATTTGCCATTTGTCTAGCCTGCCAGCCTCGTGAGCCCATGTTTCGAGAAGGGACAGCAAGAAGGAGGGAAAAACCTTGCTGTCCGCATCTAAAATAGCAATCGGTCTATAGTTCAGGGGGCTACTTCTAACTCCCTTTTTATAGATCAGCACTATGTGAGCTTTGGACCACGAAGCAGAAAAAAACCCAGAGCTCACCACACTTTTAAACAACACAGTCAGTGTTGCGGCCCATGCTACAGGATCATCTTTAAACAAAAAGCTGGACAGTTTATTTGGGCCAGGCGCTAGAGATGAACTAATCGTCATAATTACCTTAAAGACGTTATTGTAATCAAAGAACGATGGGTTCAATTTGTCATTCGGGTCCCAAACTGGGATAATAAACTATTGATCACCCCTAGGTCTAGAATATAAAGTTTCAAAGTGAGTTACCCAATCGCAAGATTCGAAATTGAGATTCAATGAGCAGGAGCTAAAACCAGCTCCTGGTTGTCGGGCATCACCCAGTAGGAAGGAGCTACCACAGGCGAACCAGGAGCTACCAGAGATGCTCCTTTAACTTTGTGTCCATTTTGTTTGAACTATTGGGTTTAAATGCATATTAGATATGTTCTGATTCTTCTTCATTAACATTCTCAAATACTCAAAGTTAATGTCACATTTACATGTTTGAAAAGCACCAGTTGGCGCTAGGAGCCAAAAGTAGTTCCTGGTAGTTGTTGGTTTCAAGCTATCCACGCTCTACTATGCTAAGAGCAGGAGCTAAATAACTCCCAGCTCCCCTCAATTTCGAACCCTGCAATCCTTCCCGGAAATAGCATTAATTTGCTTAGGAAGGGAAGGTTTCAGATTATTCATTAAGCGCCAAAAAAAATCATAGCATTTTTGTTACTTAAAGTGGCAAACATGACTTCTGCATCTTCCTGACTCCTCTTCACATGACCATATCGAAGCCAGTTCTTGTATGACTGGCGTGTTCGCCTGATCACGCTCTTCCTCTTTTCTGGAGAAAGATCTAACTATTTCCCTAACCACCCAACAGCCTTCCTCATTTCACGATTTCTCTTTAACACCTCTGCATTATACACATGAGAATGCCTATGATGGTTATTTACACGTCCTTGTGTGTCTTTATGAATACCTTCGTGAAGTCCTCCAAAATTGTTTACCGAAAATGTGTGATATTTCCAGTCTTCCAAAGGTGACATAAGAAGGTTTGCAAGAAAACCATTAACCCTAGCCACCAGGGCTACATTCCAGACCAATTGATTGCCTGCAAGATTTGTTGATAGATCTGTAGGGCCATGACGTACGTGAATTTCATAACGTGAATTTTACATTAGCAAATTGGAATAAAAGAGGTTCTAAGAGCACAGAGTTTGCTTTAGTTTCACCCTCGCGGCCCTCATACAATGAAACTAAAATGCAAAGTACCTGATTTATCTCCACCAATGAGTGCACCACAGGCTAGCCCCCCTCGTTACGCATTGTAAAGGGTACTGCTGATTTCCTAGATGGCCTAAAAGGAGGCGAGGATCCAATCGAGAAGAGAGGCGAATCAAAATCCGGGACATATCGCTGTCCCATCTCCAGTGGAGAGTCTTAAAAACTGTGATCATCAATATCCTAATTTGAGGGTTTGAACACTATGTGAAAACCATCGAGTCAATCACAGCAGGGGGCGCATGACGGGATAACGTGACTCCCATGGTAACCTTTGCTGAATGTTTCCACTAAGAAGGAAAGAATGAAGTAATTATTTTAGAGGAGATTTTCACAGGGGATTTAGATACATGAGGGGATAAACACCTTCGTTCCCTTGCTCTCAGAAGCGCTGTGGCTGGCTCATTCCCAACTTCCCGGTTTAGTAATACCGGACTAGTCGCCATCGCGGGTGAAAGCGGCAATGGGAGATTTATCACGGCCATCATCTCGTCATCAGTAATATGAACATGATTCGTATGAGGAGGCATTCTGTTCTTGCCGCTACATAGATTGTACATGGAGTGCTTACCCTTGATGTTAACGAAGGACAAAAAGCACAGTGCGATCAGCTTGGGCTGCTCAGGCTGCACCTCAACGCAGCTCCGCAGACTTAGTATTTAAAGACACTCCTCTTTCTTTTCCCACACGATCAATCAGTAGGCAGGGACGAAAGACACACAGGCAACATGCACGGTGCTCAGACTGCACCTCAACACAGCTCTGCAGTTTCTCTTTAATTTACATGCTGAAACTTAACTTCCATTCCAGATCAGACAAATGGAGCAACAATCACAGGGGGTCAATAACCAAGTCCTGCAAATTGGACAAAGTGGCGACAAAAGCCTTTACTGACAATTTGTATGCCTTTATGATTTTTCTATGATTTGGTATGCAAAGCTGGAGAGGAGAAAGGACTCAACAACTTTTCCCAGCTCTTCCAGGTCTGCCTGCCAAATCCACTTCATTTTCTGCCAGCATGTATTTTTATGCTGGCTGTAAGGAAGGCATGGTATCAAAAGTATGACAGACACAATGAAGCACAGTTCAAGGGTGTTTATTCAACTGCAAAATGGGTGAGATAAATGCCTAATCTAAACCTATATAAGGTGGGAGCAAGCTACGACCATCAAATAATAATGCAGTCCTAGTGGAGTCTAGTCAAATAAAAAGGGCCGCGTCACTGAACCCAAAAACATGAACCCAAAAACACCCACTCCTGTGATGGATTAACACATTCCACAATAGTTACTGATTATTCTACAGTTTTAATATATACCACAACGTAACACAGGATGCTCAATATTTTTAGACACAATCAACAAATGGTACAGTTGATGCTCATCCAGAGTTAATACCTCGGATTAATAATCAAAAAACATGTACATAACCTGAGATCCTAAAAGGATCACATGAGTAATACATGATAAACGAACAGTACAGGGTGCTTCAATGCACTATTATGAAACAGTGTGTAAATTGGACACTGAGACTCAGTCATATAGTAAATACAACTGTGTTTCGGCCTTAAAGAGCTGGATTTGTAGCTATTCTTGTGTGGGTCTTCATCAGGACAACACAAGTTAAGGTAGGAGCTTCTTGTGGACACATGTGTTTGGTTGAAACCACAGTGTGGGGTTGCAGACCACCTGGGCTATTTAAATGGCCCTGGACCAGAAAAAAACGGAGGTCTTGTGCAAAAGTCCAATCTCGCTCTTGTCTTCCAAACTCGAGTGAATCAGTGAGGAATGGCGTATTAATGTAGGTGCATAATGTACTGGAGCCTCCGGTAGTCTGCAGGCAAAGCCTTGGTTGCTCGGTGTGATCTTGGGGATCTGTCACAACTGGATGACAGATCCCCGGGGAACAGCGGGTGATACAGCTTCAGGTTTCTCACATGGTGGAAAACCAATGGATTCCTATGGCATGATTGCAGTGGTACAAAGTGACCCCATACTCTTTTGATCAACATGTTTCCACAATGATGCATACATTGTCAGGTTGATTTTTCATGGGACTTGTGCACTTTTAAAGTCATCTGTTGAATACAATTTTTTTTCTCTTCTTTTTTCCACACCCAAAAATTAACCCATATTTGAACTTTGAAGATGCCTGGTTTACTGCCTACATTTCAGACTAGACTCAAATTCCGGCTTCAATGCTTAGCCAAAATGTGTGATCCTGGGGCATATAATTTAATCTGATTGTGCCTTACCTGCCAATTTAGGTTGCTGTTGCACCCTGGCTCCTTCTCCTGCATATTTGCCCCCCCCACCGCGCACCATCAACTCAGTAAAAAATGTGGTGCAAAAATGCTGCAAATAGAAAAATTACATTTTGAAGCACAAAACTTTACATCTACAAAATGACCCATTCCATGCAGCAGTATTCCGGGGGTCAGGGTGTCTGTCTTACACAACACGATGCAGGGACCCAAGCCACTCATATGTGGTCTGCTGGGATTAGCCACAGTGTTCAGGGTGGCATTGTTTGAACATGCTGAGATGGAATAAGGGCTGGGGCTTTCGCTGCTCAGAGTTTGCATGTGAAAGGTGGCATTATTCAAGAACAGGTGTTCGTAAACATGAATGGTGTCAAGATGGAGGAGATGAAAGATGAATGGGGGATGTGGAATGGAAAATAAAGGTTGGAACGGATGGGATGGGATGGGAAGATTGGTGGTAGATTGATGCTGTCACACTATTGTTCTTGCTTCACTTTCGCGCTGGAGTTGTAAATGTTTTTTATCGTTCAAATAATAGAAAAATGTTGGCTGAAAGATACATAACCTTTATTCTAAGACCATGGTTAATTGAGATTCACCACTCGCTGTTGTTCAGTTATGTGGTGTACAGTTTCTTTTTTCCTTCTGTGGCAATCATTTCCCTTACAGGAAAGCGAATGGAAGGTGAACAGCATAGTTGTTGGAAGGTAAAGGGGATAGGGGACTGATGGAAGATGAAGAGATTAGTGAATGGAAGATGAAAGGGGTTCGGGTGGGGGGGTTGTGGAAGAAGACAGCAGTTGGAAGAGGAGAGCAGAAGGTCTGGGAAGTTGTATAGAAAGGAGAGTATGTGCTTGTTGAAGGGAATGGTGGATGGGGGAGAGCTGATTTCCCATTTGAATGAGTGATCCTGGGCAAATCACGTTGTCAGCAAAACCTTGACTTGACCATGCAGTTTCCAGCCAGATTCTGACCCCTATATGCACAACTCCAATATTAGAAAAAAGACAACTTAAAAAACTATGAACCATTTGTCCCTTAAGCTCATTTCGCACTCATGACAGCCACTACATCTTCCCACCATAAGCTCTACACAGGGCCCTCTGTCAATTGTTCCCACGGGGCCCTTTGCCTTAAACCTGCCACTGATTACAAATAGTAATAGCAGGAGAAGTAGGTAGTTAAGCATTTGGTTTCCTCTTCTGAATTTGGCTGGAGACAAGTAGAAGCTGATTTAGCCGTTTAGGAAACTGAGGAGAGTGAGGGGCACTGCCATAACAGCATATAAGAGGGTCCCAATTCGGAAATTACACATTTCAGGAGACCCACCCCCAGAACTGATTGAGCTTATGTGATCATAACAGCTGTATATGAAACACGCTTGGTTGGCACAGCCGTAACTCGGCCAAAGCTCTTCAAAAGTGATAACTTTTTTTTAATACACTACAAGATTGACTCTTAAGATACTTTAACTATTATGTTTTATTATTAATGTTCTACGGTTAAATAACCTTTTGCATAACATACAAAAGAAACAGACGAGCACAAAGTCATAAAAATCAACAGACAATAGATAAGACATTTCATCACAAACTATATATCTTTTTTTGTATTTTTTTTATCAACTTTATTTAATAAACTATATATCTAATCCATTAAAATACAAAATACCCACAGCCTTATTAAACAAATGAATAGGAAGTGCACGAAAGTGTACTGTTTACGGGATAAACTGCTGGTTGGATCTTGATACACTGTTGGATTGCCGAGTCGCGGCTGTGCATGCACGAGGAAGTCGTTTAGTGTAACACGGATTTTGCCTGACTCAAAGTAATTATTTTTGCAATCTCCCGTGAGACTATCGCGTGTTTCAAATTGACTTTGCCCACAGGTTCAACCCTTTGACTGAGCCCCTGGTTGAGCCCTGTAATCTGAAAGATCCCCTTGTTGAGTCTGATGACTACGCATTGGCATTGATATTCTATTTTCTTTTTGCTTCGTAGCACGCAGTGATTGGCCAAGCGTCAGCGGTCCCTCCTCCCGACTTCTCTTGAGAGGATTGAAAACCCTCAATACAGCGCACCTCGCGCGCGCACCAGGAAGTGCGCGAAAGTGTACTGTTGACTGTTCACTGTGCGCGGTGTGCTGTATGGGGTAAGGTGCTGTAATTTTATAAACGTGTTTATTTTATTTTTTCTTTTAAATGTATTTTAAACCCTTTGATTATCTTTTTAAATTGAGTGGGTATACGTGTTAGTTAAGTGAGAGGAAAATTTGGGTCACAGGAGACACTAATTAAGGTAATGGAACTACGCTCTGTAAAATACGCCCAAGGGAAAATGGCTAACTCGGTATTACACAAGCTAAAGCAATTTGAGACTAGTTGTACTAAAATCATGCACGATGGTAGGACGAACCGAGCATGCAAACGGAAAATAATTTCACAACCTGAGTTATTGACAAGAGTGTAAGATAGCCAAAATGGTGAGATTTTTTAGTAAAATTGAACACCCTGACACCAAAACAAGCGAAGCCGGTATAATGACCCCTAAAGAGGTTGAATGTAGTACATTAGAAATTATGGATGAATTATCGGTGGCATTTCCCTGTATTGGTAGTAAACTGCTGTCCCAAGGGTTAACATCTACAGTACCTTCTCAAGTGAAGAACAGTACTGTATCACCGAGCAATAGCACACTATTTAGTCTGACAACTGATATGTTGACTGAATCATTAATAGAAGAAAAAGTGTGTGAAAGGAAGAATTGCTAAACCCAGGGGAGAGGTTTGAAATTGATGCTAACTCTGGCTTAATAGTCATAAGGCAAGCACGCCTGGCAATTGATAACAAATATCCCTGATAAATTGATGCAAAGGCTGCCCGAATGTAAACCTAAGGGGTTCCCAAAGTAGAGATTTTAGATGAGACAAGCTTTATGAGTATAAACTCAGAGGAGCTATATCAAGCTTTGGAAAATGTTTTAGTTACTCTTGTGGAAAAATGTGATTCCATAGAAAATAAATTAGCCATACACTCATTGCTACTATGTGACATTAGTAAAAGAAGCAAACAAAAGGTGTGTGGTAAGAGTATGAATACTAACACAGAAATTGAATGTGAAAATGTGAGTGACCATTCAAATATAAATGATCTGAGAAAAGTTAGTGAGTCTCTAGAGGGAAAAAATTAATATAGAATGGCAGAATACATCTCATCTAAGAAGAAGGGTAGTCGTAGTAAGGAGAAGTTGGAAAATATGAACTTTAAAAGACAACTAAGACAGAAAAAGGCTAAGAAGAAAATAAGATACGGACAAGCAGCCATGTATATTAAAAAATAAGACAAAAGATTCCAATAATGGCTGTATCATTGATATAAATGGTATCTCAGAGATAAATAAGATAGAAAGATTTGAACCTGAAACTAATAAGAAGGGAAATAATACTGAACTGAGAGTATTGACGATATACAAAGAAGCCAACTATGTGGGTGAACACAAGGTTGTGATACATGAACCCCAGGTGAAAGATAATAGTAAGAATAATATTAAAGACAAAAGAAGGTTAATGACACTGACATTAGAAAATGTGTAATAAATCCATTGAAGATGAATCCAGGTAAACCCAGGGGCAGGTGGCAGGGTCCACCCAAAAAGAAGGTAATACAAAAAAAGAAAAAGCTAAAAAAACTTGGAACTCAATGATGATATATTGACTGATCTACACAAGCTATATGAGAATACCCCACGTTTCTTTGATGAAGGTGAAAGTAAAGAACGTATGAAAAACATTAAACCACTGAAGGGTAGGGGGCACACCAATGGTACTCCACAGCATATCGAAAAGGCCAGTGAAACAAATGGCAAAATAAACAACAAGGATATGGTAGATGTAAGTAATAGGACATTGGCTTTACAAATTGAAAAAGTAGGTACAACTGAGATGATTGTCCGTAATAGACACCAAATATTTTCAATATGTGCATCTATTGTACCCTTGCGGATGATTGTATCTGATTTAAAAATTGTTGATCAAGTGGTAAGTTCTACTAGAATTATTACTAATGTATGGTGTTATGAACTGTCAATTCATGAATGTATAATGAGTCAGAGAAAACTATTTGAGAAGTTAGGTTATACATGTAATGAAAGATACATGTCGAAAGTAAAATATGAGGTAGAAACCCCTAAACAAGAAGTGAATAAGAATACTCAAGAGAGTAAAGGAAAAAAGGGTGAATACAATGAACCCTAAGATACCTTATGTTGAAAAACCTAACGGACCAATTGACAAATTCCAGATGGGTATTGGCAGTGGCTTCCCACTGCATTTAAATCTCATTTTGAAGTTTGTTCCTGATGATGAGGAGATAATACTATCTTGGAACACCCGAGGAAATGCTCACTATACAAGCGAAGATGGTCTCTTCGATAATATTGCTAGGTTTAGAATCATTGCTCTGCAGGAAACGTGGCTCGTTAATGAATGTGAAATTGATGGACGCAGTAACCATGTAAGTAATGCCACACAAGGCTCTAGAGCACGACCTAAAGGAGGATTAATGACCTCTATTATGTTATGTTATGTTATGTTACTTTGCACTTATATAGCGCCTTATGTACCATTGGTATGATCTCAAGGTGCTGGTAGGTTGAACGCCCTCTGGAACCGTAGTTCAAGTCAGTAGAGAGAGAGAGAG
Organism: Ambystoma mexicanum; assembly: GCF_040938575.1. Taxonomy (NCBI): domain Eukaryota; kingdom Metazoa; phylum Chordata; class Amphibia; order Caudata; family Ambystomatidae; genus Ambystoma; species Ambystoma mexicanum. The sequence continues at coordinate 981,167,132 of NC_090927.1, forward strand.
AGTCATAAGGTGCGTGTGAGCACCGGGTATGTGTGCAGCAGGTGTGGCACTCGTATGATAGCTGCTTCTTAACGGTAGGTCTGGTGGTTGGGAGATCAGGAATATGTGTTCGTTTTGGCAGGGTGATACCAAACCGATTCTGGCTGCGTTAGGCCTGAGGAGAACGCCTAGGCTGGCGGGTGTGCAGCCAGCTGTGTTTAGTTAGGATGATGGGGAGTATGTGGCAGGTGTTGGCATGAGAACAACTATACCGAATGTGTCATAGTATCACTGCGTTCTAGTTGAGTGGTGGTGAATAGAAGAGAGTAAGCGTGGTGATGTGATATGGTGGTTTTCAGTAGGTGCTTGAGATCGAGCGGACATCTGAACCATTTATTCTATCTGTTTTATTCACTCAGTCTGTTCAGTCTATTAAACAACCATGGAGTGGGATAAAACAAAAGGAATCCACTAACATGGTATTAGTAGTCATTGTAACATGTATGGCATCGACTATAGATACATTTATATTTGTCAATATATATAATCCTCCAAGTGGGAGATACAATAAAGAGAATATATCAACTGTAACTAAAATACTGGTGGAATATGGTAGTAAGTTGCCGTTAATTATTGTAGGAGACCTAAATGCAAAACTTAACTTTGTGTCGGAGATTACAACAGAAGAACATCACACTGAACCGTTTATTAATTGCCAATACAATAAGGAGGGTAAACCATGGATCTCCTTATTTAATAAATTCCAATTAACTGTTTTGAGTGGTACTACACCTGGGGACTCTGAGAAAAATGTGACTCAGGTATGTGGCCGCAGTATGAGCACTCTTGATTACATGATTGTTAATAAGAGTGAGCAAATGCTTGTGCGTGATATGGCTGTAGGTTGTAGGGAGGAAAGCGATCATCTTCCCTTACATCTCTGGCTAATTGCTAAAACTACAACTAGAGATCAGTACCAAAAGAATGGGGACATTGGGGTAAATACTGCAGGCAATCGAATAAAATGGAATCCTAGGAATATTGAGAAAGGGAATGAGACGGCTATACTTCTGCTGGAAAATTTTATTGAAGCATTTGAATTTAGTTCATTGAATCCTGTAATATGTTAAGTGAATTTGAACATGTGACTGAAAAAGTAAAAATAGCTGTAATGATAAAACAAAGCTATAGGTCACTGAATGAAAAATGGAATCTGGTACACCAAAAGAAATTCGATAATGACATACATATGGGAAAAAAAATGCTTAGATCGAATATCCGTAAATGTATAAAGGAAAATGACATAAATATGGTAGATAAGATATCTAAATTTAAAAGGCAGCATAATAGAGGGCTAAAAAACCACCTGAAAAAGGATGAAATATGGCTTACTTTGGCACAAGCGTCAAAAAATAGAAATAGTCAAGCCATGTGGGACATCATAAATAGTAAAAAAGAAAAGACCCTCCCGATCAATGGTGTACCTGAGAGTTGTTGGATTACTTATGTTAAGAACACACTGGGAACTCTGGCTAGTGAAGAGAAAGATCCCCAGAATTATTTTATGTTGTGGAAGGGAACGTTCACTGTAGCTTCCTTGACAAACTTGATAAAGAAACTGCCTAAGTCAAGAGCGGCGGGACCTGACATTACCTATAATGCTTTGTTGCTACAGGCCCTGGAACGATGGGCTAAGGTGTTGTATATTATATTTCAGTGGATTGGAAGATATGGGAAGGTACCTGATTCATAGAAGAATAGTATTATACTTCTGATCTACAAAAAAGGTGCCCGTAAAGATCCAGCCAACTATAGGATGCTGGCCATCCCAGCAAAAATGTGTGCAAAAATGTTGCTAAGCGATCTTAATCAGTGGATTTTCGGCTGTGGGTTACTGCCTGATAATCAATCTGGATTTAGGGGTCATCAACATTCCATAATATAGCCAGCTTAGTTAGTGCTGTGGAATACTCGTGGAAGACCCGTGGGCTGTCCGTATATGTTGCTTATATTGACTTCTCAGCGGCCTTCGATACTGTCTCATGAAGTAAGCTATGGGCTAAACTAAAACTATGGGGAATACCTCCCGGACTGCTGTATATGATAAATTGCTTTATCAAGATACGTCTGTTAGAGTTTGCCTTTGAAATATTTCCACATTACGTGGAGTAAAGCAAGGCTGCACCTTAGCGGCCATACTTTTTAATTTATATTTGGCAGACTTCCTAAGAGAGGTGGGGCAAACCCAGATGAATGACATTTAGATGGGCATACTGAAACTTGGTTAGCTAGGGTATGCAGCTGACCTCCTATTATTAGATTATACACCCAAGGGACTTCAAGCAAAGTTGGAAGAACTGGTAAAGTTTGCTGCTGCGAATGATCCGATGATCAATATAGATAAAACTAAAGTAATGAAGTTCGAATAGAAAACCCTGAATAAAAATAAAAATCTAAGATTGGTGATAGACAAGAGACAGATCGAAGTTGTAAACTTATACAAATATTTGGGTGTAATAATAGACAACAAGCTTAATTGGAAAAAACATTGGAGCGAAACTAAGCGAAAATGTATGATAGCTACCATGGTGTTAAGTACATGTGTTGGATGCCAAGGGAACTTTTCAGTGAGTACGGTGTTGAAACTATATTCTGCTAAAATTGTATCCTTTATGGAATATGGTGCAGAAATTTGGTGGAGTCCTTTTAAAAATGAGTTGGAAAAATTTGAAGCAAAATTGTTGAAGATATTAATGAGAATGCCCAAAAATCTCTTGTATTAATATATTATTAGAATGTGAGTTGCCAAGTGTTAATAGCTGTATTGAACTGATGGTGGCTATGTTAAGTTGACAAGACTTACCAACGGTACCTTTGTGGTAAAGTTAATGGAACAATATGGACGGGCACATAACAAGGTTGATTTTGTAACACTAAATAGATGGGGAGGGGTTCACTATAAGTGGATCAAGAATGATAGTGTTGGATGGCTGCTATATTCCATTGTACAGATAAAGCGGAAACTAAAAAGTCTTGATATATGATCTGGACTATGAACAACTGCTAGTAAACCTTGGGACAAAAGCAAATAGTAGGCTATTTCTTAGTCATTTGGCTATGAGAGAAAGCAAACCAACTTATCAATGTGCATATCCAGATTGTATCATGATCCACTGGTACCTGATGTTTAAATTTAACATATGTAATTCTTAGAAATCCTATGAGCTAAACTCAGTATCCAAAAAGAATTTAGCTACTGTAGATTGTGTAGTAAATACTCTTGAAACAGCATACCATATAATATGTGAGTGTGACAGTCATTTTATGTGATGACATTAGATAACATGAAGTTCCGATAATACCCAGTGAGGCCCAAAAAAAGGTCTCACCTGGGTTTGAATAGTGGGAGTCTCCCAGTCATGTACATCCTGTACTTTACTGTGGAGAGGTTGGATTCAAATCCCTCCTATCTCATGACCAAAATATGTTACTTTCCCCTAAGCTATCTGGCATGTGGTGGCCTTGATAGGGAGGTTAGCCCTTTTCAAGGCCTGCAACAACTTATTCAAATGAGCCAAATGCTCATCCCAGGTGGAACAGTAGACCGCTATGTTGTCTAGGTAGGCCACACAAAAGGCCTCCAGCCCACTGGGCGCATGGTTGACTAATCTTTGGAAGGTGGCAGGTGCATTCTTAAACCCAAAAGGCATGACCCTAAACTGGTAGAGACCCTCAGGTGTTGAGAACACAGTTTTATTTCATTGGACTAGTCCGTCAGAGCTATTTGCCAATAGCCCGAGGTGAGGTCAAATGTGCTTACAAATTTGGCAGCACCTATGGTGTCCACGAGCTCATGAGTCATGGGCAATGGGTGCGCGTCAGTTTTGGTGACCACATTGACTCCTCTGTAGTCCAAAAAGAACCTCCTGCCTGGGAACTTGCCTTGGGGACAAGGACCACAGACTGGTTGAGGGTTCAATTACACCCAGATCCAACATCTTTGCGACCTCAGCCTGGATGTTATTCTTTACAGTATCTGATATGCGATAGTGTACCTGTTAAAAGTAGATGCTGTCACCATTGTCAATTTCGTGCTTGCACCATGGGGTGAGGCCTGGTGTCAGTGAGAACAGATGGGCAGTCTGCCAGAGCCAATCCCTGCAGACCCTGCTGCTCTGGTGTCTGATCTGAAGAGAGTTGCACTCTCTCCACTGAGCCATCCTGAGGGTTGCTATGCAGCAAATCGGAAAGGAGCTTGCTCTCATCCTCCTCTTGCTCTGAAGCTAGCAGAAGACATGAGACTTCCTCTCGCCTGTGGAAAGGCTTGAGCCTGTTAACGTGGAATACCTGAGGGGCTACCCCATGGACTCCCATGTCAGCTAGAAAATTGACTTTGCCCCTCTTGGCGATTATCCGGAAGTGTCCAGTCCACTTATTGCCAAAGCTCTAGGCTTGGTAGGCTCCATCACAAGGATCTCCTGTCCTGGAGTCCAATCCACTTGTGAGGCCTTATGGTCATGCCCGTATTTGTTTAATTCTTGCCTTGCCCAAAGATTTGCTGATGCCTGGCCTATCATGTGTGCCATCCTCCTTCTGAGGCCTAAGATCTAGTACATCACTTGCTTGGCAAGACCTGGAGGGGTGGCTTCTAAACCTTCTCATACTAAGGCATGGGCCCCCCCCTCACGGGATGTCCAAAGAGAAGCTCACAGAGGCTGAAACCAACACCCCCTTAAGGCATTTCTCTATAGGCAAACATCAGGCATGGTAGAAAGAGATCCCAATTACTCCTTGGGGTCTCTTTCAAAGCACCCAGCATGCCCTTGAGAATCTTATTAAACCTTTCAACTAGACCCTTGGTTTAGCTATGTTAGGAGGTGGAGAACTTATGTTGATCCGCATTCCTTCCACATTGCTTGCATGTAACTAGACATGAAGTTGGACCCTCTGTCAGAGACAATCTCTTTAGGGAATCCAACTCAGGTGAAAATGCCCAGGAGTCCCCTGGCAACCACCTTGGTAGCAATGGTCCGAAGGGGTATAGCCTCAGGGTACCTGGTGGTATGATCAACTATGAGCAGGATGAACCGATGTCCGCCTGATGTGGGAGGGTTTAAGGGACCGATAATGTTGATGACAACCCTCTGAAATGGTGTGCCAACCACTGGCAAAGGCTGCAGTGGGACAATGACCCTGCCTCCAGTCTTGCCAGATAAGTGGGACAGGTCCGGCAGTGAGACTCCACTTCTACTTCCGTCCGGGGCCAGTAGAAATGTGCAGAGAGCCTTTGCTTTGTCTTCTTGGTCCCAAGATGACCAGCTAAGGGCACGTCCTGCGCCAACTGCAATAGGAAGGACCTGTAAAATCTTGGTACCACCAACCTCTTGAGGGCACCAGGTTCAGGCTTAGCGGGCTCACTACAAAGGAACTCACCCTCCCAATAAATCTTGAATGACCTAGGCACTTCACCCTGTGCCTGGGCCTGCTTTCTTAGACACTTGAGAGAGAGAGAGAGGGACCACTTCAGCCAGCAGGCATTGAAGGTCAGGATGATCCTCCGGGTTGAGTACCTCTACCGCAGGAGGATCTTCTGGCTCTTCTCCCTCAGGAGTTGAGTCTTGGCTTACCAATGGACCCAGCCCGTCCGGAGGCTGAATCCCAATGGGTGATGCTGAAACTGCAGGAAGAGACAGAGCCCGCCCCCCCCCCCCCCTCACAAAGGTGGCTTTCTTTCTCTTCCGTCTTGCCTTGGGTTCCACCTTGGCTTGGGTACCCGACTACCAGTCCGACCCGCTGTGACCTGAGATCTAGTGACTGCAGCAGCAGTCGGGGGTAGTCCATCAGAGATCAACCCCAACTCTACTAGATCATTCCCCAACAAGATGTTGGCAGGTACATTGTCCCAAACCAGTCGGGGAAGCTTTGCTGTCTTGTCTGCAATCGTGATGGTGAGTAGCGCTACAGGAGATAATTTGGGAGGCCCACCAGCTAACCTGGTAGTTCTCAGAGGAGCACCTACATAGTCCTCTGGCATGAACAGGGTTCTGTCCACCACTGTCCTACTTGCCCCAGTGTCTCTGAAACCAGTAGAAGGCTGGCCATTCAGGAGGACATTTCTCAAAAATCTCTGGGTGTTTTATGGGATAGTAGCCATTACTTCTGCGTACTGGTCGCAGGCCCCAAGGAACACTAGGGAAATATCTGCAGGAGCACCAAATGTAATTCCTGTACGGGAGGGGATGACAGTGGCCTCCACCTCAGGCATGAAGCAAGGGTAGGTCAGGCTGACAGCCTGGACTCCAAGTGCCTTACCTTTACGCTTGGGGTGACCCTTCTTGTGGTCCAGAGCCCCACAGTCCCAACAAGTGCCAGGAATGCGAGGTATGGTACTGGATCCATTGGGAGCCTGCTTTGCAGAAGGAGGACCGCTACTCTTACTCCCACCCCCATGAAACTTACCCCCACTAGATCTTTGGTTCTTAAGAGAGGAAGGTTTAAGTTTACTTGACTGTGGATGCTTGGGGCAGGCTTCAGACTTCTGAGAGGCCCCTTTCTCTTTGACCTTGTCCGTCCCACTGGGTTTCTTAGGGGATACATGGTGGGATACCCACTTGTCAGCCAGCCTGGCCAGCTTAAAGGGATCCAAAATGTTCTGGTCAGCAACATACTCGCGCAGCTCTGGTGAACAGGCTTCAGAAAAATGCTCAAACAACAAAGGGTGGGACAATTCAACAAATGTTTTCACCTTGTATCCATCAATCCACAACATCATGTCCATATGTGCAGCACTCACTCAATCAACCCTAGACCCATTCTCTCTTCTCATATTCTCTGTATCTTTTAAGGTAATGGGTAGGTGTCTTGCCAAACCTGGCAATCAAAGCAGATTTCATGCACTCATACTGACCCCTTTCTTCCACACTCAGTTTCGCAATACAGTCATAACCAGTCTCAGACACTCTACTTAACAAACACTTATTAGCCCAATCTCTTTTATCAACATCATGGATTCCACAAGCCATTTCAAATGCTTCTATCCATTTGAGGATATCAGAACACTCCACATACACACCAATCAAATCTTTCATGAACTTGGTGGCAGGGAACCTGACACTCTCAACTGGTTTGGCTGAAGTCTCCACATTCGCTTTCTCTAGCTCGATTCTCTGACATTCAGTGTCCTTGGTCTTAAGTTCAAGATCCCTATCTTTGAGTATGACTTGCTGTGCCGACTCCTCCTTCTTTTGTTCAGCTTCAGTTTCCAACTTTGTATATTCAAATCCTTAATAATTCAAGTTCCGAGGTACTCCCTGAAGAAACAATGCTGAGTTTCGGAATGGAGAGGAGAGGTAGCAATCCCAGAAACAGATTCACTAACAATCCCAGGGGTAGGGTCCTCGGTGGGTTAACCCCTCTCCCTGTTCCCCCCCCCCCCCCCCCACCGCCCATCATCAGGAGTATCACAATCAGTCTGGTAGTCCCTCAGGGCAGCTATCAGCGCAGCCCTAGACTTGGCTTCAAAGTCCAACTCCCTGGCTTCACACACACTTTAGAGCCTCTAAGCTCATCCTAGTCAATTTACCATTTGCAATAGATTCCATTGCTTGTAGTGAAGTTATCCTAGTACACCACTAAATCCTCAAATTAACTGTCATGATGCCTACCTCCAAGGAGCCAGGTCTGACCCAGCAACCCCAGAGGCAGGCATCATTTCCCCCAGGGGAGTGCCAGCGGGCCCAAGCTGGGGCCCTTTGGACTCAGTCCTGGCGCCTTAGGCGCCAGGCTCATGTTGGACCTCTGTCCTGGCGCCTGAGGCGCCAGGCTCATAAAGCTAGACATGTGTTCAAGTGTTTTAATGTGCACTTACCTGATGCAGACCATGCTGCCACATCCAGGCCATCTTGAGGCCTGAATAGGAACTACTTTACCTGTGGCACTACTTTCCACCCGGGTGTGGTCGGGGAAGGATACATACCTGATCGGAGGAAGGATACACACTTGGAACTTCTTCCAAAGCTATTTAAAACACACCCGATCAGCAACTCACGCTTCGCGTTGTTCTGCTCCTCGCAGCTGGACGCTCACCGTGTCCGCTCCTGCATCTGGACTTCAGCCACGCCTGTCAGCATCCTGGGTCACCTGCAAAAGGAGACAAGAGACCTACCAGCTAATCTGCACCACGGAGACATCACCAACGATCCTGAAAGGGAAGACATCATTTTTAAAAGCATTTCGTTACGATCGCTGCAGCGCTGCATTTCACTCACCTTTCCTGGGTTCCTCCATCTTCAGCAGCGATCATCCGGATACACAGCCACTTCCCAGAGCCTAGAGAAAAAGACAAGAATAAGAGGTGAGAGAAGGAAGGGAATAGGAAAAGCTCAGTTTCCTTCTAAGACTTACCTGTTGGGTCATTCCCATTTCATTTCGGGTCTTGCTGCTTCCAAGCAGGACCCCGGCCCCTATGGGGAAAAAAGACAAAGACATTAGATGAGCGAATGCAAAAACATTACCTGAGCGCTCATCAAGGACTTACCAGATCTTTACTGGAACTGCACGTTTCACTTCGGGTCGGCGCCATATCTCCGGCATTCCGAACCCCGGCCCCTATGGGGAAAAGACATCAACATCAGCGCTTTGTTGCAAGAAGTCTCCAAAGGAATCTTCATTCATCACCTGAAAAAAGACAATGAACATTATTATTTAAAGCTTGAACTTGCAACAGAACTTTTACAGCGCCTTACCAGTATAATCAAGCTTACCTGAACTCCCATCCAACCTCAATCCAGTGAAGTAACTGGGTTCAATGCGCCCCTGCGTCAGAAGCAGGATGGAGAGCTCGTCCTTTCAGACCCTAAGGTGAGACTTCACGGGGAATCGTGGAAGGGTATCGTGGAGGGTTGGAAGAGAGTGGGAGGCTTGAGCATAACTCAGTCAGTAGGTAATACTCCCTTTTCACGCACAGGGGAATATTCCTGCGAGCCGGAGAAGCCAGAGTAGAGGGCCCTTCCTGTCCATCTTCAGAGTCCTGCGCTTCACCATTGAAGAAGCATCAGCACTCGAAGCCAGACCTGCGCCTCCGTGGGAATCAGGTGAGCGTTACATTAACAAAGTGTGGATATTTTGTAGGTGGCAAGGTTACACACTGATTCTTAAAACCATTAGCATCCCACCGCTGCCACCAGTGTACAGACTGGAGGGGGGTATCTGTACTCTGGCCCTCTATATGGCAGAGTAGAAGCTCGGAGCACCCCAGCCAAGGTTCTCTCTAGCGTAGCTATGGATGAGCAACCAAGGCTTACGCTCTCAGGAAGTGATGCAGACTGGTTCATAAGTACAGTGTAGTCACCAAGCCCCCACAAAGGAATGTCCACACACTGTTATGTCCACACACTGTTATGTGCTAACACAGTTCTTTATATACAAATAAGGTTCAAGATATATACAGCACCAATAACACACTTTGTAATCTGGCAGTTCTAATATGGCAAATATATACAATGTCTATGCTGTACCACTCTTAGCTATTGACTCCTTTTAAAATGCATCAACTGCTGACAGTTATAATGGCATACAAATCATACAGCACTGGGTAATAGCATAGACCGTAGGAAGGAAAGCAACTTAGGTTTAACAATGGCAGAATGCTTTCCACATCTACCAAGGCACAATTCTGAGTGAGGATGCCCCCACCTGGGAAATCTGTAATAAAGAGTTAACAAGCCCAGTCCATTAATGTTTAAATAGTCTTTTACCTGAGTTCCCTCTTGAGTGGACTCCCTTTAAAGCAGAGCCACAGGACGTCGAGATTCCTCGAAGAAATGTAAACACTGTTGTTGAGACAGCAGCTTTGACCTTCCCGCTCCTTGTCTACGATCGTTCGTGGATGTCCTGCAAAGATGAGGCGTGCGGTGCACCTCGATGTAAAGAGTTTGGTGCCACAAAGAAGACTACGCAAAGAACGTAGGCCCGGCAGCAGGCGTCTGGTTTTGGCGTCGATGATCAGGACTCAACCATGGCTGGATTTCATATCTTCACTTGTCAGCGTCTTTGTGGACTTCAGGTGGCGGGAACCCACTGGCGAACTTTCGTCGGTCGTCGACAACCTCTACTTTCTCTGGCGGGACAAAGCTGTCGATAGTGATGGCAAGAGAGCCCTTTGTTTAAATATTCTTGGGAAAGGTGGAGCGTTGTGGCTCCGGTCGACGAGCAAAACAGTGTCAAGCTGTCCCCCGCCCCTCGGCAACACAACTCAATGGGCTTCCAGCGGTCATGGAAATCCTCTGAACCCCGGTCGACGATGATGGACTTTGACATCCTCGATGTCCTGGTGCTTTACTTCAAGATTTCTCGGCAGACCCCGTCTCCGGTCGACAGCCTTTCGGGACAGCTTCTGCACGATGTTCCCTCGTAACTCGGGGAGAGGTCTACTAGCCAGGTCCTCTCTTAGATCAGTCCTTGACAGACTCGACAGCTTTTAGATTTCGTCAACGGAAAACGGCAGTAAACCTTCCAGCTGGGATTCAAGGATAAGCAGTTTCAACTTCAGCTTCTGAACAAATTGGGAAGTGAGAGGTCCCCAGATATACACATTTGTCCCTCATTCACACTGCTGAGCTATGCTCAGTCAGCCAATCCGACAGAAGGGCATTCATGCAGGCAGCCAATCAGGCTCACATTGCATTCAGGCCATTCACTTCCACCCAGACACCCATAACAAGAAATGTGGACTGGGGCAAGCACCCAGCCTTTCAGCACACCACACTGCATTCATGTCAGTTTCAGGCAGGGCCATCTCATTTGTTGTGTTACACACACACACACAAACCAGACACCCATAACATGGAATGCATATTGGTCATGCACTACATTCACTCAGGTCCCAACCCAAGGGTGTACCCACAACAAACAGTCACTGGGAAGGCTCCAGCCAGTCTGGCCTTGACTTCCCCACAATACCATATATGGTTCTTCCACCCATCGGCCATTCAGGGGAAGGGACAGAGTCGGGGCTTCCCAGGACTTAGGGGAAAAACAAGGTAACTGGTAATAGAAACCGAGAGGCCAGAGGGGCCACCTTGCCTTCTATCGGGAATCAAATGATTCCTATGGCAGGGCATGGGTATCCCAAAATGGAGGCTACTCAGAGCACCTGTCAAATTCAGCATGGAACTGCCACCAGCCTCATACACTGCTCTGTGGGCTACACACAGGTGCCCGAAAACATACACTAGGAGTACAGGGTTGTACCCCCACCCATGATTGCCATAAGGGTATCCCAAGGGTCTCTGTTCACAGCAACCAAAAAGAGGAAGAGCTGCACTGCCAGGAGTCCCAACTGGACTCCTGTGCAGAAAACACAAAACACACATGATAAGGGAGTACAGGACAAGGGCCTGGAGGCACTGTCCCTCCAATGCATTTTCAGCATCACTTTAATCCAGTCTGCAGCAAACGACTGGTTCTTAACCATAATGGGATTGATAATCAAACACTCAACTGACTGTCCACGTTCTAGGCCGCCTTGTGAGCTTGTGCCAGGACTGTGTAGTTCAGTCACCCCTCTTTCATTCAATTATCCTCTGCCACCTCATGCCGCTCACCATCTCTCCTATCTTCTGCAACTGCTTCACTATCAACTATCCTCCATCTCTCACAAAGTCAGGAAGAAAAAAGCAGAAAAAAGACATCCTGAGTGCCAACCCCGGCTTACCCATCGCAGACACCTATATTAGCGCAACTTTCAGACAGGTCTTCACCGATGTCCTTTTGTCTGTCCTTTCCCCAGATCTATGACTCCTCTCATTTCTACTCTCACCTTTCACATCCTCCCCCATTAATGGTGGCACCAAGTGGGAAGTCCTCTTGGTGGGCTTATTATCACTCTGCAGCATTAATGTCTACCACACTGGCACAATCTTGGTTCTGGGTCCTCATCAACCTCCTTCCTTCTCCCTCTTTCTTCCCCTCACTCTGGCCATACTCTATGGGCTCTTCTCCTTCTTCTTCTTCTTCTTCTGAAGCCCGAAACCTTGGAGTCATCTTCGACTCCTCTCTATCCTTCCTCCCTCACATCCTGGACATTGCCAAGAAGTCCAACTTTCAATTCTCCCTTTTCTCACTTTCCCCCAGAAGCTCAATGTTACCAGTGCTCTGGTTCTCTCTAGGCTGGGTTACTGCAATAGCCTTCTATTGAATCTACTCTCTTCCTCTCTAGGACCCCTCCAGCTAATTCAGAATAGGGCAGCAAGACTTATCCTTGGCCTCAAGCCCAGGGGCTGCATCTCTCCTGTCCTAAAAAAACACTTCACTCGCTCCCGGTTGCTGAATAGATCAAATTTAAATCCCTCTGCATCAACCACAACGCTGTCTAGGGCCTGGGGCCACGCTGTCTGCAACTTGCTATTACTAAATATTCTCCCTCTAGACTTCTACGTTCCTCTGGAACCAACTCTGTGTGTGAAGCAGTTCGCTAAACACAGTGCCAGGGGCTGATCTCTTGCTTCTGCTGGCTCACTCTTGTGGAGCAACCTCCCCCTTCCTCTTCGTCTTGAACCGGACCTACTCAAATTTCAGAAGCTCCTCAAGACTTCCCTCTTCATTACCTCCTTCCCTTCCTCCCTCCTCTGTTAACCTCATAGTTGCTGTGATTGGTGACCAGGGCCCTTATGTGTCCACGGGGGTCTTGGCCACCCATACCTATTCGCCTCAGCCTCTGCATATACACAGCACTTGACTCTGCACCCACTAGCCTACGCCACTGTAGGCCTGCACTTACCACCATATTGCAGCTCAATTGCTCCCTAGCACTTACTTGATTTGACACTTACATCTATTGCTCACCCACACGCGCAGACACTCCAGCACTTACCCCCACTTGCTCCCCCCGCTTCTCACTTGCAAGGCATAGTAGGTTTGTCTATATCCACCAGTTTATATATTGATTTTACTGTTATTCCCAATCCCCTGTTCCCTCCCTGTTGCCATGTGGGCACTTTGATACGCATTTACTTGTTGTATAAGCGCCTAATAAATGTTGTATAAGCGCCTAATAATAATAAAAAATTGCATCTGCTGGACGCTGTGTTTCAGCCAAGTCAGAAGATTTATCGAGAACAATGTGTCTCTCAGTTTAGCATACAGGGATTCTAGTGCACAAGAAAATAATTTACCATAAAGAGTTAATATATTCCAGTAAAACCACCCCAGGGCCAAGCCTATCTCGTATCTTCATGAAGCCATCAGAAAGCTTTGGGGAAGATGAAATATCTTTTTCCAAATACACCCCTTAATCTTAGCCAAATCAAAGTCATAGGCCTATGTTTCAATTTCCATCCCATATAACAGAGATGACACCACCTTGACTCTGTAAAATTCAATTGGAGGCTTCATTGAAAACCTACAGTGTTTTGCGATGTAGTTTCATCATTTGAAACGAGAATTGAACTGCCATGGCTTTCAACTTAACCAAAATATGAAACTTATTCAGAGTGGTACCAACGTCAAAACCCCAAGTAGGTTACTTTTCTGTCTGGATTAACACTATCGGGCCGATTCATGGAATAATTAGCGTGGCGCAAATGGCCAAAAACGTGCGAATCGCAGTGGAATAGCGAAAATCGCAGTGCAAAAATCGCACGAAAAGCAGCGCACATCGATTCATGGAAGGCCGTGCGCGAGAAAACCATCGGATGTGCGAAAAAAAAGTGCGCGGCGCACGTTGGTGCACATGCCATCTAACTGCGTGCGCCAGGTCACAGCAAAAATCGCACAGGCCACAGCGAAAATCGCACATAGCGCGGCGCACGCAACAAAAGTAGGCGGAACACGGGGCGTAACACTCGGAATGGGGAACAACTTGCCAAAATGTGGGCGTCACGGGGGAAGTACAGGGTACAAGTGCGCGGAACGCCCACACGCTCGCCTACAACACGTATTCATGGAATAGAATAGGGCAAAAAAGCGCATGCTCAAACCAGCGCACAGGCACAAACATGACCGCCACAAGAAAGCAGGCGGTAGCGTCTCTGCGCCTGTAAGAAATGTGCACCAAAAGGTGCGCCAACAAATAGCACCTATATACAGCCATGATGAATGGCCCATACTGTGGCCCTCCAGGACAAATGACGTGCAAAGGGGTACCCACAAACACGGACACCCGCTGAAAAAAAATGTGTGCGTGTATACCGGGGTGCGCGGGAAGTCTCACACGCGATTTGGCCGGGTACATGGATTTCAGGGGTGCGCGGGAAGTTCCACACGCGATTTGGCCGGGTACATGGATTTCAGGGGTGCGCGGGAAGTTCCACACGCGATTTGTCAGGGTACGTGGATTTCAGGGGTGCGCAGGAAGTTCCACACACGATTTGTCCGGGTACGTGGATTTCAGGAGTGTGCGGGAAGTTCCACACGCGATTTGGCCGTGTACGTGGATTTCAGGGGTGCGCGGGAAGTTCCACACGCGATTTGGCCGGGTATGTGGATTTCAGGGGTGCGCGGGAAGTTCCACACGCGATTTGTCAGGGTACGTGGATTTCAGGGGTGCGCGGGAAGTTCCACACGCGATTTGGCCGTGTACGTGGATTTCAGGGGTGCGCGGGAAGTTCCACACGCGATTTGGCCATGTACGTGGATTTCAGGGGTGCGCGGGAAGTTCCACACGCGATTTGTCAGGGTATGTGGATTTCAGGGGTGCGCAGGAAGTTTCACACGCGATTTGGCCGGGTACGTGGATTTCAGGGGTGCGCGGGAAGTTCCACACGCGATTTGGCCGTGTACGTGAATTTCAGGGGTGCGCGGGAAGTTCCACACGCGATTTGTCGGGGTACGTGGATTTCAGGGGTGCGCGGGAAGTTCCACACGCGATTTGTCGGGGTACGTGGATTTCAGGGGTGCGCGGGAAGTTCCACACACGATTTGGCCGGGTACGTGGATTTCAGGGGTGCGCGGGAAGTTCCACACGCGATTTGGCTGTGTGCTCCCAGGTATTCCCTGTACACCCTCCACGGCCCCTGCAGGCAGCACACACCACAGGGGACTACCCTGCACAGCTGCTCATGTCACCCAGCACCCCCACCCCCCAGCCACCAGGGGCAGCCTCCACCAGGCCCCCACCCATGTCTCCCACCACCTCCACCCCCCAGCAGTGCAGGGGCACCCTCCACCAGGCCCCCACCCATGTCTCCCACCCCCCAGCAGTACAGGGGCACCCTCCACCAGGCCCCCACCCATGTCTCCCACCACCCCCACCCCCCAGCAGTGCAGGGGCAGCCTCCACCATGCCCCCACCCATGTCCCCTATCACCCCCACCCCCCAGCCACCAGGGGCAGCCTCCACCAGGCCCCCACTCATGTCTCCCACCACCCCCACCCCCCAGCAGTGCAGGGGCAGCCTCCACCAGGCCCCCACCCATGTCTCCCACCACCCCCACCCCCCAGCAGTGCAGGGGCAGCCTCCACCAGGCCCACACTCATGTCTACCACCACCCCCACCCCCCAGCATCCAGGGGCACCCTCCACCAGGCCCCCATCCATGTCTCCCACCACCCCCACCCCCTAGCAGTGCAGGGGCACCCTCCACCAGGCCCCCACCCATGTCACCCACCAGCCCCACCCCCAGCAGTGCAGGGGCAGCCTCCACCAGGCCCCCACCCATGTCCCCTATCACCCCCACCCCCCAGCATCCAGGGGCACCCTCCACCAGGCCCCCACCCATGTCTCCCACCACCCCCACCCCCCCAGCATCCAGGGGCAGCCTCCACCAGGCCCCCACTCATGTCTCCCACCACCCCCACCCCCCAGCAGTGCAGGGGCAGCCTCCACCAGGCCCCCACCCATGTCTCCCACCACCCCCACCCCCCAGCAGTGCAGGGGCAGCCTCCACCAGGCCCCCACCCATGTCCCCTATCACCCCCCAGCATCCAGGGGCACCCTCCACCAGGCCCCCACTCATGTCCCCTATCACCCCCACCCCCCAGCATCCAGGGGCACCCTCCACCAGGCCCCCACTCATGTCTCCCACCACCCCCCCAGCCACCAGGGGCAGCCTCCACCAGGCCCCCACTCATGTCTCCCACCACCCCCACCCCCCAGCAGTGCAGGGGCAGCCTCCACTAGGCCCCCACCCATGTCCCCTATCACCACCACCCCCCAGCAGTGCAGGGGCACCCTCCACCAGGACCCCATCCATGTCCCCTATCACCCCCAGCCACCAGGGGCGCCCTCCACCAGGCCCCCATCCATGTCTCCCACCACCCCCACCCCCCAGCAGTGCAGGGGCAGCCTCCACTAGGCCCCCACCCATGTCCCCTATCACCACCACCCCCCAGCATCCAGGGGCACCCTCCACCAGGCCCCCACTCATGTCTCCCTGCACCCAGGTCCTCACAATCACCAACCATGTGCGTAATGGTCAGCCTCCACAGCCAAAAGGCCCTACCAAGTAACCCATTCACCCACATGGAAATGGAAATTACATGTTACACCCCCAACGTACATAAAGCAAATGAACCCATGTCTGTCACACACAATGGTTGCAAATGAATTGGAAAACACCCAACATGACATGCATGAAACCAATGAGATGATACCACACAGTGAAGTATGAAAACAAAATTGTATTAAAAAAATAAGAATGCTAATGAACAAACTACAATGCCAATGAAAAAAAGAAAAGGTGCATGTCCGTCCCAAAAAATTAAAAACAACAAATCAAAAAAAAATGAAATCAATCCGACAGAAAAATAATAAATCCAAACACCATTGCTCCATGGAGAAGAAATAAAAAATTAAAAAATAAAACAATCCAATGAAGAACTATGTACAAAATATCCAAGGGTCCATGAGCCCAACTGAACAAAGGAAACCTACAAAAAACCCTAACAAAAATGCAACTATATACAAAAAGTGGAGCTGTGTCCGTCGACTCCAAATCATAAGAATAAACAAATGAAACCTAAAACTAAAGAACTATATACAAAGGCGGCGGGCAAGTCCAGCGGCTCACTCTGTAGTGTTCCGGGCCAGGGCATCATCAAACTCCTCGTCTATGTCCCGAAGGCGGTCCTGTTCCATGGCCCCGAGGGTCCGCAGGGACGACGCCATCTGCTCCTCCAACCCCCTGCGGATTGCCTCGAGGCACTCGGCCCGCCTCAGGGCCCTTCGCATGGAGTTCTCCGCCCTGACCATCGTGAGCCGCTCCTCTTCCGCCCGCCGCCGCTCCGCACCAATCTGCTGGCCCAACCGCAGCCACACGGAAGACACTTCCTGTCCTGGGTCCTCCTGCCCTCCGGCCGATGCCTGCCCCTCCGATGTTGATGGCCCCGAGCCATGATGCCTCCCACGTTGACTCTGCTGCTGCCTCCGACGCAACTGCCTCTGCCAGCACGACGGCATCCGGGCTGATGGAATCCACCAACGCCGTCGTGCACGTGCCCTGCCTGATGATGCCGGCACATCCTCCATCTGCTGGGGTACAGTTGCTGTGGTGTCCACCCCTGCTTGACCTCCGACTCCCGACTGTGGCAGGGATGGGATCCCCACCGAGCTGGCTGCATAGGTCAGGGTACGTCCACAGGGGGCCCTGGTGGCATCTGGGCCGGAAGACGGCAAGGAGAACGACTGGCGTATAGCCTCCACAGAGGAGGAGAGGTCCGCCAGATTGGCCGACACATGCAGGAAACCCCCGAACATGGAAGATCCCAATTGGGCCACGTCGGCACGGTGCTCTTCGTGATGATGTGCGTGCTCCTCCCGGGAAGCTCGCACGTCATCACGAATTGCACCCGCGCGCATCGCGACCAGGACCTTCGCGCATCGCGAATCAGGACTTTCTCCATACGGACACGGGTCCCCTCGTCCGCAGGTGGAGGGGAGTCAGGTGACATGGACATCCCCTCTACCTGCGGACGGGCCTGGGACGGGGCAACCCTGCTGGTGCATGGTGGTGCACTCACAGGGTCAGGGACAGCGACATGCACAGGCCCCTCCACGGTGACCTGTGCTGCCTCCTGCCCCTGGCCCTGGACTGCACCACTTGCACCAGCAGGGATGCCCCCACCAGGCCCCATGTGTGCCCCTGTGGCGGCCTCCTCCTCCTCTGTGGAAACCACCAACCTGGATGGCTCCTCACCGTCTTCCACCGTAGCAGGCCCCTGTGGGGGCTCACCCACCCCTTCCGCTGCAGCCGTGGGGGCATCCCCGCCGCCTTGCTCCACAGCACCGTCTCCGCCCTCTTCTTCACTAGCCGCTGCGTAGAGGGAGACAAAGAACACAAGCATCAGGGTACTGTACAATGGTCCCCTAGACAGGAAGCAATAGCAGATGAGTACCACTGTCAAAGTACACTTCCATCATGTCCCTCCACAACACATGGGTCAGTCCAGGCAAAACACACACAGTAACAGGCATGGTGCATGCCATGGACATTTCCATACATGTCCAATGGACTCTTGAAACATACAATGATATGGAACTCACATGCATCATGGGTCATGCCTATCACATGCACACACTTCACCTCAGTCACATCCATCTGGCCCCATACACCCCAAACACAGCGGATACAAGGGTAACTAGGCTGCATCAGTGAATCTGTGCATTGTCACACACATGTGTCATGCATCCATGGCATGCACAAGTCACAGACACACAGGTCAGGCACACAGACATGGCTACCATATATGTACCTGGCATCAGCACCCATCCCTCACCCCCACCCATGTCCAGGAACAGAGACTGGCATGCTCTCATGTTTAAAATCTGCATAGGGCTCCCCATGTGGCATTTAAACACATGCAACAACCATGTGGTTCACACATCACTGGTCGCACATGCATTACCATGATGTCCCTGCACACATACATGCATACATGGCCTATGTCACACATACAGGCAAGTATCAGAGAACCAGCACACCGCAACATGCCCTGTCTCACACAGCAATGCTTGGACACTTACCGCTCAACTCCAGACGGGTCTCCCTCTCAAGGATCTGGGCGTGGAGCGCTGGGCGTACGCGTTCGAGGACCCTCATCTGGATGGAACTCATGCGGCCCCGGCCCCCCTCCACGAGGCGCCGGGCCTTCACGAGGGTCCTGGACCTCAAGTCCTCCCAGCGCTTCTTGATCTTCTGGACGTCGCGGGTTGCCACCCCCTCCGCGTTGATGGCAACCACACAGTCGGCCCAGATTCTCTCCCGTCCTTCCTTGCTGGCGCGGGACGATCCAAAGAGGGCATCATACTGCCCCAGGACATGCTCCACCAGGACAAAAACTTCGGTGGCAGTGAAGCTGGTGCCCCTCTGCCCCTCTGGCCTGGGGTTGCCACTGGTGCCAGATGTGGAAGTGCCCGACATGGCAACCCCAGAGGCAGGTGTGCGTGGGCAACTGGGTCCCGGGGCTGGGCTGTGGAGCGATGTAATCCCAGTCGGGAGTCTTCAGTTCCAGCAGGGGTGGACACAGCAACTGGACCCCTGCAGATGGCTGATGTGCAGGTACCAAATGGCAGGGCACGGTGGCAGCAGGCAGGCAGGCAGGCAGGCAGCAGCAGATGGCACGTGGGAGGCTGCTCGGGGAACTGGGGGGCAGTAATTCGGCCTTCTGGGCAGGAGCGTGGTCTTCCGTGTGTTTTCGCGTGGCCAGCTTGATACTGAGTGATTTGGCACGTGAAAATCCTGCACGTCAGCGTGAAATTCGAGGAAAGGCCCTTAGCGCGTAAGCGCGTCAGCACGCATACGCGATTCTATTGGACCAAAGGCCCTCAGCGTGTAAGCGCGTCTGTGACGTGACCCGCACGGGTGTTTACCACACAGCACGTGATGACGGAGCACACGTGGAAAGACTGCACGTCAGAGTGTCATCGCGTGTAATTGGACAAAAGTGCGCGTACACGCGATTGGCCTATGTACGTTTATTTCAGGGGTGCGCGGGCACTTACACACGCAAGTACGTCAGCGCACCTGTATCCCGGGGTGCGCGGGAATTTCCACACGCTATTGGACTGGGTACTGGATTTCAGGGGTGCGCGGGTCACACGCTCGCCTACAACACGCGCAAGGCATAAATTTGCGCGCTAACTAAATAACAAGCTCAGACCCAGGATGAACATACCGTTCCTAGCAGCAGTGGGCGGGGGCTACCAAAGGAGGAGGAGGAGGATAGTCAGGGCCAGAATATTCACACCCAGAACCAGCCTTTTCGGGATGCCTGATGACCAGGTGTATGGGAGGTACAGGTTTCCACCACACATAATACTGGACCTGGTGAGTGAGTGGGAGGATGACCTCACATCACCCACCCTGTGCTCCCAAGCACTCAGCCCCCTGGAGAAGGTCCTCAATGTACTGCACTTCTTAGCCACTGGATCATTTCAGCGGACATGTGCCATAGTGGGTGGGGTATCACAGGCCACCCAGTCACGCTGCCTACAACAGGTCTTGAACATCATCACTGCACGCCCATCAGTCCGCAGGCACATATACCTGCCCAGAACACCTGCAGAAAGGCATGCTGCCGCCCTGGATTTTTACGGTGTGGCACGATTCCCCAAAGTGCTAGGTGCCATCGACTGCACCCATGTGGCTCTACGTCCCCCCAGGGCATCAGAGCACATCTATAGGAACCGCAAGCACTGGCATTCCATCAACGTGCAGGTAGTATGTAATGCCAAGGGAATCATCACTCAGTATATGCCAACTATCCCGGGTCCACCCACGACAGCTTCATTTACCGAATGTCCACCCTAAGCCGGGACCTAGAAGCTGGGCGGCATGGCGATACATGGCTGCTTGATGAGTATGAATGCCACTGCACATGCATGCATGTCAGATACTGAGCAAGGTCACAACCCCACCAATGATACCAATCACCACCTCCACAGGGGACAGTGCCTACCCTCTCAGCCCCCACATGATGATGCCAATTCGGAACCCCACCACGCCACCCCAGGTAAGATATAACACAGCCCACATTACAACCCGGGGCATAGTGGAGCGCACATTCGGAGTGCTAAAGTCACGCTTTCGCTCCCTTGACCGTTCTGGCGGGCAGCTGTTGTACGCTCCCCCAGTAGTGTGCAGGATCATAGTGGTAGCATGTGTCCTGCACAACGTTGCAACACGCCGGGGCCTGGCCGTGGACATGGTGGTGGCGCCACATCCCCAACCACATGCACAGCCGCTGCGCATGGGAGGGGAAAGGGCACGGGGGGAGGCAGCCCGTACACAGCTAGTGGCTAATTACTTCACATAGAAATCACACCCCTGTGGAGTGCACACTGCCCTGGCACATTCCATCTGACAATCAATGATGACTCAACCTGACACTGATCCTGAATGTCTGGAGAATCAACCGTGAAAACCATATCAGCTTGAGATTGTTCACCTGGAAGTGTTACAATGTGTTCATCCCTACCCACACAGACACCACCAATGCAGTTTTGTGAAGGAACACATTCAAGCAGCTAAAATGAACACCCACTTGCAAAATGCAACAAGGGGACAGTGCCATGTCAGCCAACCCATCCCCAGCACCGCCACACGACACACCGTGCCATGTCATGCTATTTGCAGGTAAACAAAGTAATCCCCACAACATGACACAAGTGTCACAATGTACAGTGTACCTAATTGAAACTTGCAACACCTGACATGCTCACAGTAATGCAGGACCAACAACACACTTGAGCAGGTACTACCATTAACATGACATCACAAATGTAATAAATTAGTACTCTCACCACCTGGAAATGCCTGCACTCCCACCAATTCCAACTGTGCAGTGTTGGCGCCATGTAGAGTTGTAGGTGCACTGCTGCCAACATGGACCCCATCTCCAAACTAGAGGGCCTTGTGTAGACATGAGGAAGGGACCTGCAAATTGTGAGGTAGACACAGATGATGAGTTACACATCAATGCAACATGCAGTGTACAACACAACAGCAATATGCACTAGGAATGTATACACAGTATTGACTAGACTACCCACACATGTACTGGGAGTCCAATGTCACCATGTACGTCAATGTCACTTGGGCACACCCTTTGCAAGCCCATGGAAACGGGAAGCAGGAGGGGTGTGTGTGACTCAAACCCAAGCATCTGAACCACATACATGACAAGCCTGCATGTGCCCAGCCACAATGCAGCGTATGCCCACAGGAACCACGGAAGGCAACAAAATGTCCCCAAAAAAATTGGGAAAAATAAATCAAAAATGGCCATTGATGGGCCCGGGGGGGGTTGGGGAGGCCACCCAGGAGGTCCGAGGACAGGGTGCACACCAAAACCCACCTGTGTGGATCCTGGGAAAAAAAAACACCTCCATGGGCTCATGGCCCACACGGCTACCCTATTGTCGGAGTATCACTGCTGTCGCTATTATCACCCTGTGCAGCTGCATCCGGAGGTGGTTGCACTATGGGAGGCAGCCCACGCAAGGCCCTAGTCTGCTCCTCCATGGCTGCAAGCATGCGGGTGTGGTAGGTCTCGTTCTGGAGGATGAGTGTGCGGAGGTCCCCATGCAACAACTCACGGGATGCCCGGACCTCTGCCCTCATTGCCTGCATCTCAGCTGAGAGCGTACGGGTTAGGCGCTCCAGCTGCTGTTCTGTCCTTTGGTGTGTTGAAGCCTCAAGCTCAACTAGAGTCGTCCTGAGGTGAAGGAGCTCCTGCCTCAGGGCTTCCCTGTGGCCCTGGGACTCTATGGAGATGGCCTCCTGCAGAGTCGCCAGTGCCGCCCGCCTGTCCCTGTTGGACACCAACATGTCCTCCCTGTGTGACTGGCAGATGGAGTCGGTTGCCTGCTGTAGTCGCTCCATCAGCCTTTCAGGGGGGACAATGGAAGTGGCCACCCTATCCATGGCCTGAGCCATCATCTTGGATGATGCTGCCTGTTGGGTTGCCATACCGTAAATGGATTGCTCCCATGTGGTATTGCCGGGTGGCGTACGGCTACCACGTCGGCGGGCACCACACCTGTCTGGGGCAAGGCGAACTGCGCCTTGCTGTGCCGGCACTCGCTGAGGCTGCAGGACTGCATTCCCCCTCTGATCTGCTGGCCCAGGAACAGGATCAGATGTCGCGGAGTGTGACCCTGCATCCGTAACCACCAAAGGCGTAGCTGCCAACACTGACATCCCCATTGAGGGTTCTGACCCTGGTGCAGGTGGGTGGGACAGAACAGAATCCCTCCCTGGAACACTCACCTGCGACGGCACGTAGGTCTCATCATCCGAATCAACACCTGAGTACAGCTCGGGGGAGGTGCAGCCAGAGACACCCCTTGAGAGCACGACCTGCAGCACTTGTGGGTTCTCACCCACCACCACAGCACGTCCCTCACTGGTGGTTGGTCGGCCCTCAGACCCCTCCTGGGTCTGCACCATCTCCACAACCCCAGCAGTATCAGGTGCGTCTTCCCCTGCAAAGACATAAAAACAAAGAAATGGAAACAGGCATTAGCACCATGGCACACAATGAGGGCTGAGAAGCAAGAGAACCAGTACTTGATTGACACATGTCCCACATGACTAAAACCCTCCCATGCATGCACCCTCACTGCATATGAAGGGCAGGCAAATGGCACACACTGATGACACCAAGATGAAAGATGAACACATTTTCTGCATGCTGCCTGGCAGTGGCATCACACATTGGCCTGTGATTGCCAGGTGATACACACATGCCATCACACAGATGGCATGTACCATTGCTATTGAGTGAAGATGGAGAGGAGGGCAGCACCTATTCATTCAGTCCAGTTCCCGCATGTAATAGCTTTTCTAATTCACAGGTCAGATTTTTCTCCTGGAGCTGCCAGTCCAAAATGGTCCAATTGCACAGGGACATGTGTGAACAAATGATATCCAGGTAACAAAGTTACTCCACTTTACCATAGCCATGTCAGACATGTGACTAGAGGACTGAGAAATGCCTAGTAAAAGTGGTGGAATGCAAACAATCTGCCAGAATGAACAGAGAAAAATAAGCAACAATGTTGTGGCAAGGTGACACTTCAAGGGCAACAGGCGTGCTGTTGGGCTAGATGTCTACTGTTGGCAGAAGGGATACTGCTATGGCCAAATGCAGCTGCGCAGGATGTATTGCATGAAGCACATGGCTGACCCATACGACTCAGGCGCACACACTCTCACCTGGCACACAAACAGAAGCCCTCACACACACAACATGCACATGGATGACACACACATGCATGTGCACTCATCGGACAATGCCTCGTAATCAGGCAGATCTCCCACGCCTTGGATCTGTTCCTCCGTGACGTAGGTCCCAGCGACTGACTCATGTGGAGTGAGTTCCATGTCTACTACTGGAGACCCACCTCCAGTCACTAGAGTTGCGGCATGACTTGAGGCCAGCTTACACTTTGCCCTGCGCTTTAGGTCATTCCAGCGCTTATAGCAATCATTGGCTGTGCGCCTCACGATTCCAAGGGCACTTACGATGTCCGCAACGGTCTGCCAGTGTGCCTGGCGTTGTGCAGGTGTGGTCTTGGATCCTGCAACAATGACCATCTCGTTATCATGTCCGGACACATACTCGACAAGTGCATTCAGTTCGTCATCCGTGAAGCTGGGCATCCTCGACGGGCCGGACTGTGTAGCCGTGTCTGGGGCATCAGCCTGTGCCGGACGAGCACTCTTCCTCTTCCGCTTGGAAGGTGGTGGTGATCCTGAGTGTCCTGCGCCGCTCTGGACACTAGGGGCAGGAGCCCTGGTGGACTCTGTATCAGGAGTGTGGGATTGCACACTCAGCATGGGAGTTGGTGCAGGCATTGGCTCAAGTGTAATGGTGTCAGGGGGAATGTCAGCAGGATGGACTAGGACCGACACTGTCCTGGCTGGGTGTGTGAGAGCTGGGGTGGATGGAGCCGCAGCTGCCCCTGCAGCCTCTCCGCCCTGCCTACTTGGTGCAGCAGATGACCTTGCTGCCCCAGATGCTCGTGGCATGATGACATCAACGTGCACCAGCGCACGTGTCATAGGCCTGCTGACCTGGAAGTCAGCCAGGTCTGGTGCCACAATGGGCTGGTCCAACAAGGGCTGAGCATGGATGGTGTCAGCCACATCAGCCTCAACGGGAGGGGGGGGGGATTATGGGTGCCCTTGACTGGTCCTCCACACATGGGGGGACAGGCTCACCCTGCAAGTAACGACCACGTCCCTTACCGGATCCACCACGGCCACCACTTGTGGCTCTTCCACCTTTGCCACCCTTACGGAATCCTCGCCTCCCAGCCATGGCACTGATGTTAATGTGCGTATGGGAGTGGCTGTAAACTATTGTCCTGGGCAATTGGGGGTCAAAGGGGTTGGGTACCAGATGGTAATAGTACCCTAGTGCTCTAGCAAGGCTGAATGTAACCCCTGGGGAAAGATGACGGGTCACGCTACGCACAGGAGCCCCAAAAAAGGGAGATGACGTGCACGCAACCCCTCCTAGAGCACGTGTGCAGAAAGAAAAACCTGCACTACGCTGTGGCACCCAGTAACACAAGAATGAATGTATGCGTGTCACACGCAGCCTAGAATGACCTCTGAAGGGGTAGGCTACACACGGGGCAAGCACAGATGTTAGATACGTGCGTGACTCACCGTCTGCCAGGTAAAAGAGCGTGAAAAATGAGCGCGTTTGGTTGGCAACACCCCCGCCAAAAGAAGATTTGTATGCTGTCTGAGGAGACAGGACAACAGTAGAAGGGAACACTGTTTGAGGGAACAGGCCCAGGTAAACCAGTAAAAGAGAAAAATGAGAAAAAGCTGTCAGAGGTAACAGGGAATACGAACTTGAAACGCCGTGAAGTAAATCGCGTGTGAAACGACAAGAAGTACAGAATTCACCCACTCGCTCTCCACGAAAAGCACGTACAAGGAAATGGTGTTCAACACGTACCTTTTATGCAGGCCCACACGTCCAGCGTCACTTACGCGGCGTGTACGCGCTAGGGCCATTTCCACCAATTACACGCTTTGTCACTTCTGGGTGTAGGTCCATTTTCACCAATTACACGCTTTGTCACTTCTGCACACGCACCATTTTCCAACGTGTGCCCAATTCAACGTGCACGTGACTTCATAGACGCGCATACGCTGGCAACGCGTCTACGCGCTAAGGGCCTTTCCTCGAATTACACGCAGACGTGTTGGATTTTCACGTGCCAAATCACTCCGTATCAAGCTGGCCACGCGTTCACACACGGAAGACCACGCTCCTGCCCAGAAGGCCAAATTACTGCCCCCCAGAGCCCAGAGCACGCTCCCACCTGCCATCTGCTGCTGCCTGACTGCCTGCTGTCCACGTGCCCTGCCATTTGCTGCCTGCACATCAGCCAGGGGTGCTGTTGCTGTGACCACCCCTGCTGGAACCGAAGACTCCCGACTGATTTTCCATCGCCCCACAGCCCAGCCCCAGGACCCAGTTGCCCACCCACTCCTGCCTCTGGGGTTGCCATGTCGGGCACTGCAACATCTGGCACCAGTGGCAACCCCCGGCCAAGGAGGCAGAGGGGCACCAGCTTCACTGCCACCGAAGCTGGTGTCCTGGTGGAGCATGTCCTGGGGCAGTATGATGCCCTCTTCGGAAGGTTGCGCGCCGACAAGGAAGGACGGACTCGGATCTGGATGGACATCGTGACTGCCATCAATGCGGAGGAGGTGGCAGTCCGGGACTACGAACGTGTCAGGAAACGCTGGGAGGTCTTCAGGTCCAGGACCCTCAACAAGGCCCGGCGCCTCCTGAAGGCAGCGGATGCTAAGGGGCGCCGGGGCCACTTGTCGGAAGATCAGATGAGGGTCCTGGAACGTATATCGCTCCACATCCAGGTCCTTGAGAAGCAGACCCGTCTGGAGTCGAGCGGTAAGTGTACATGCATACTGATTGTAAGCTGTGCGTGTGGTGGTGTGCCAGGAGTGTGCAGGTTGAACATGTATTTTTATGTGGCCAAGTAGGGGGGGTGTACAGGGCCGTGAGGGTGACACATGCGAGGGGTCTCATGTGTGACACATGGATGGTGCTTGTGTGTGTGGGCTTGCATGGCACAGGATGTGGAGGAATGATTGTCAGGTGTGACATGGATGTCGATCAAAACAATGCGACAGTTGACGGAGGTGTACACATGCATGCAAGTTTGGTGTTGTGTGTGCATGTGTAGTGTACTCCCTATGTTGCATGTGATGTGTGGATGACCTTTGGCTGCTCATGCTGTTGTATGTGAATGGATGGTGCTGGCTGTTGCATTATGGCTGTGGTATGGCTCATGTGTGCAAGTTGAAATGACATGTGTGTTGGGGATTGTGATGCCATGTCTGAGGTTTACCAATGCCACTCACGTATAACTGTCATGTGTGTATGAGTCCATTTTACAGTGCCCTGATGCCTGTGTTTTCTTTCTTCCTGTCTGCAGCGTCAACTGATGAAGAGGGCGGAGAAGGTGCTGTGGAGCACAGCGGCAGGGGTCGCACCACCAGCCGGAGACCCAAGGGCCCGATCCCCTCCCAGGATGTGATCTCGTCGGGGAGTGAGGAGTCCGGTGCCGCGTCCCAGGCCGCAGCTGCCGAGGGGAGGTCCAAGAGGCGGAGGTTGGAGTTGGACTCCTCGGCAGCAGAAGGGGCAGCTGGGACCCCACAGGGCCCAACGGGGGAAGATGGCACAGAGTCATCCAGGTTGGTGGGGGGTTTGGTGGAGGAGGAGGCCGTGCAAGCGACAGTGGCGGGGTCTGGAGGTGGGGATTCCACTGGTGCTAGTGGTGCAGTGCAGGATCAGGGACAGGAGGCAGCACAGGCCGCCGCGAAGGTGCCTGTGTGCAATCCTGTCCCTGCTCCTGTCACTGCATCATCTTGCACCAGCGGGGATGCCTACCTCCAGACCCGTTCTCAGGGAGAGGATTGGCTTACGACACCTGGCCTTCCACTCCCTGCGGATGTGGCTATCCTGCACCAGGCTGTGCCTGTCCAGGGTGGGGTGGCGTTGCGTCAACGGGCCATGCGAGCTGACCTGCAGTCTTTTCATGATGAGTTTGCACGTCTTCTCGCATGGCTCGTTGACCGCGTTGACCCACTGGGACAGCTCACCAGGGCTGTATTCCTTCGTTTCCTGGACCTTGTTCTGACCCCCTTCTCCACAGAACCCCCTATGCCCCAGTCGTCCTCCATGCCATCTTCCCACCCATGTGTCACCTGGGTGCCCTGTGGAGCTGCCTCCGACCGTGCGGCCAGGCTGGTGGACAACAGATCCCTGCCACAGTCGGGAGTCGGACGTCCAGCAGGGGTGGCCACGTCAACGACTGCACCCCAGCTGGAGGAGGATGTGCAGGTGTCAGGTACTGTTAGGATACAGTGACATAATCTGAGACATTAGGTCTGGGGAAAATTAGTATAGAAAGGTTTTTGGAAGTTATTATGAGTTTAATTTTAAAACAGCCAATTTTGCCCTTAACATTCATTGCAGTCTATGGAGAATGCCCCAAGCCAAGATGGAGGTCCTCAGTCTAAGTTCTGATTGGCTGGTGATTGTTTATAGGGAAGACAATGAACATTCTAAACTGCCTTTCATCGTCTTTGCCCAGCTGAGAGGTCGCGTATTAAGCTGCTCCTGCTTAACTTGTTCAGGGGTTTCAAGTTTCAAGCGGTCGAGCGGCTTATTTGGAAAAGCAAACAGGAATCTTGCGGAGATTCATTTTGGCACTGAAGAGGAGTAAGAAGATTTCGAGTTATCCAAGAAAAAAGAAAGGTTTCAAAGACTCTTCACAAGATAAGTCCTTTTAAAACTCAAGACTCTTTCTATATTGTCATTGTAGAAGATTTAATCTGATTTTCAAGTTCATATGAAAAATATTTACTAAGAACTTTATTGCTGTCGCATGTTTGGCTTTGCTACGCTACGTTTTCTATCAAGCGCGTGGTTTTTCCGTTAACAGAAGCCTGCGCGAGAGAGACTTCGCTTGAGTATCTAGCGCGAGCTCTTTGGTGTCGCGTGATACTCTTGTGCGTGTATTTTTTCTACCCGCGTTTGAACTTCAGCGCGTGTGCATCTTGTTTTAAGCGCGTGTGGATTTTTCCCGTTTTTCCGACTTTAGCGCGTGTGCGTGTGATCGCATCTTGGACTAAGCGCGTGTGGATTTTTACCCGCGGTTTGTCGTCAGCGCGTGTGCTCGCATATTGGACTAAGCGCGTGTGGATTTTTACCCGCGGTTTGTCGTCAGCGCGTGTGCTCGCATATTGGACTAAGCGCGTGTGGATTTTTACCCGCGGTTTGTCGTCAGCGCGTGTGCTCGCATCTTGGACTAAGCGCGTGTGGATTTTTACCCGCGATTGAACTTCAGCGCGTGTGCGTGCTTTCGTTTAATCGCGTATGGATTTTTTCTGTGGTTTCTATTTAGCGCGTGTGGTTTTTTCCTGCGGTTTAATCTACAGCGCTTCAACGATCTTCACTCAGTTTGGATCCCCATGCGAGTTCAAAAGATTTCCACGTGAGATTTTTGACGCAAGTTTCAAGAACTGTTAATTTAAGTAAAAACACTCTAAAAAGAAATTTATAAGAAGAAATATAAATACTTTCCAGAAACACTAGAACTTCCATTTACTTTTAATGAACTTAAGACTTTGTTCAAGCTTCTTGAGTTTAAAGAAGATTACCTGCAAAGTTAATTTCACATTCATGGACCTACTAAGAAGGCTGAATGATCGTTGAGATTCAAGTCAACTAGTAAGGAAGTCTAGTCAGCTTATCACTTCTCTGGGCATATTGTAGAGAAGTTCCAGGTATGGTTTTTACTTTATTTGGTAAAGGATATTGATACTTAAGGTTAGTATAGTGCCTCATGAATAACAAGGTGTATTATATGTTTATGTTTTACCACAGGTGAAGAACCAGCTAGTCTTAGCTTCCAGCCTGGTGTTTGTTAATTTGTCCCTTCCCCCTTTCCCCTGGAAGTGAGGTAAACTGAGCAGTTTATAGTATCAGCTCAGAGTGCCACATTTTGGGTGGATTGTCGGGGGCTCAGCAGCTTCTGCAGACACCAGGATCTCAGCCTGACAGAATGAAAGGCCTATAAAAAAGAAAGTCTGCCCAAGCTGTATGAACCCCGACGAGACAGCCATGGAGGCGTTGGGAGAAATGGTTAGGGAAATTAGAGAAGAGTTACGGGTGGCTCATCGTGAATACTCAAATCTTAATAAAAGAATAGATGAGTTAAATTTAAAGGTAACACAAATACAAGAAAAGGAAGTTTCGGAAGGTGCAGGAAACCCACCTGAGCTGGTGAGAGTAGGGGAAGAACAAGAACATAGACTTTCAAGGGAAGTGGTGGGTGGTTTAGGAACTTTAGTTATGCCTGTTCCTTTGGCTGCTCCTGAGCGTTTTTTGGGAGATCCGAGAAAGTTTCAAATTTTTCAGACTCAGTGCGAATTACATTTCTTAAGTCGTCCCGAGTTATTTTCAACGGATGCTTCCAAGGTCACATTTACATTATCTTATTTATCAGGAGAAGCATCTGCGTGGGGAAGTCTCTTGGTGAGTCAAAAGAGTTTGGCTTTGAATAATTTTTCCCTGTTCCAGGCCGAATTTAAAAAGATGTTTGATAAGAGACGGGTATCTCTAGAGGTAGATGGAGAACTACTGGAGTTGCGTCAGGGAGGAAAGGAGTTGATTTCTTATATCACTCAATTTAGAACTTTAATTTTAGAGAGTAGATGGCCAGAGGAGAAGAGGGCTTCCTTATTTTATCGGGGCTTAAAAGATGAATTGAAAGATGCTTTGGCTGGTGTTTTGGAACGACCAACTACTTTAGATGCTCTAATTGATTTGGTGGTTCGGTTAGATTTTCGTTTAACCGAAAGACGTTTAGAGCGTAGACGTTCTCAGGGGGAAGTTAGGTTTCCAGGAAGAGTTGAGAGATCTAAGGTTGAGGTGGTGAACAGGGAAGTTAAGTCAAAGGGAAATGAGCTGCAGAGTCGGGTGAGAGGTCCGTTGTCAAAGGAAGAGAAGACAAGAAGAAGGGAGAATAATTTGTGCCTATACTGCGGTAGGAGTGGTCATTTCCTTGAAAACTGTCCTTTTACCTCCAAGAAGATCTTCAATTCTTCAGGCAGAGTACAACAAGTTGCTAACACGATACAGACAGCTGTTCCTCATATAACTGTGAACGTATCCTTAATGTTTGAAAAGAAAATCTTAGGTTCTGGGCCAATTATTATTGATTCAGGGGCTACAGGAAATTTTATGGACAGGGGATTGGCAAAGAGTTTAGGTGTTCCTTTAGTGGCTAAGAAAGAAGTTGAGCAGGTAAGGGCAGTTGATGGTACATCTCTTTCTTCAGGTCCAATCACTCATAATACAGAGGTACTTGAGATGGAGTTAACTGGAGGTCATAAGGAAACTATCTCTTTTGAATTAATTGATGCTCCAATCTTGAAAATAATCTTGGGTATGCCCTGGCTTACTCTGCATAATCCTAGAATTGATTGGAGTGCAAGAATTGTATCCCTAGAATCAACTTTTTGTAAGGAACATTGTTTCTTAGGGAAAAGTCATGGAGAGGAAGAAAGATTTGTGAATTCTGTTTCGTTTTCACTTGCAGAAAGAGGGGCAATAGGTTTTGATGTTGGAGCAGTAGTGGGTGAACTTCCTACTTGTTATCAAGATTTTTGGGATGTATTTGATGAAAAGGAAGCTGGAGAGTTGCCTCCTCATAGACTGTTTGACTGCAGGATAGATTTGGAGCCTGGAGCTATTTTACCTAGCAGTAGGGTTTATGCCCTGACTGAAAAAGAGAATGACTATTTGAAAGAATACTTAAAGGAAAATTTGGCTAAGGGTTTTATTCGGCACTCTCAATCGCCGGCTGCCTCACCATTGTTTTTTGTGCCAAAATCTGACGGTTCCCTCAGAACTTGTATAGATTATAGGGCGGTAAATAGAATGACAGTAAAAAATAGGTATCCGCTCCCTCTCATCTCTGAGATGTTAAATCAAATTCAAGGTGCCACCATTTTTTCTAAATTGGATTTAAGGGGGGCTTATCATCTGGTACGAGTTCAAGAGGGGGATGAGTGGAAGACGGCATTTAAGACCAGATTTGGCCTGTACGAGTACCAAGTGTTGCCATTCGGTCTTTGCAATGCCCCAGCGGCTTTTCAATTTTTTATCGATGAGGTTCTTTGGGAATTTCTTGATATTTTTGTTATTGTTTATATTGACGATATTTTGATTTTTTCCCAAAGTTTGGAGAAACACAAAATTCACGTTCGACAGGTCTTGAGAAAATTGAGAGAGAATAATCTTTACGCTAAATTGGAGAAGAGTCAGTTCCATACGAATTCGGTGGAATTTTTAGGTTTTGTGATCACTCCTAGTGGTCTGGAAATGAATCCGAAAAAGGTGGAAGCGGTTCGTGATTGGCCTATTCCAACGAAGGTGAAGGAGATCCAGAGTTTTTTGGGATTTGCCAACTTTTACCGAAGATTCATTGAAGGCTTCTCCAGTTTGGTGACTCCAATTACTCGACTTTTGAAGAAAGGAGTTCCTTTTGTTTGGGACGTTAAGGCTAATGAGGCTTTTAAAGTATTGAAGGAGAAATTCATAACTACTCCTATCTTAATTCATCCTGATACTTCCAAGCCATTTTTTGTAGAGGCTGATGCTTCCAATGTGGCAATGGGAGCAGTGTTGTCGCAGAGGCATAATGTTACTGGACAATTGCATCCTGTGGCCTACTTTTCTCAGAGGTTCTCACCAGCGGAAGAAAATTATACCATTTCAGATCGCAAGCTTCTTGCTATCAAAGCAGCATTTGAAGAATGGCGACATTTTTTAAAAGGAGCACGTCACACTGTGACAGTATTAACCGATCACCGAAACTTACTCTTTTTGAAGACAGCAAGAACTCTGACACCTCGACAACTAAGGTGGTCTTTATTTTTTGCAGATTATGATTTTATAGTTACTTTTAAGCCAGGAAATCAAAATAAAAAAGCAGATGCTCTGTCACGACAATTTCCAGAAAGTGAAGTTAAGTCGGTTTGTGAGTCACTTCCTCTGATCGCTCCAGAACGTTTTGTTCTTGCTGGAATTGAGAAAGAAAACGAAATCTTTAAACAAGTACGAGAATCCATATCTGAGAGACAACTTGAACATTGGGTTCGTTTGGATCCAGCTCGCAAGATTAAAGATGGTTTGCCTTATCTGGACGACAGACTCTATTTACCATCTATTGAACTTAGAGAAAAGATTTTGAAGGAATGTCACGATTCAGTTCTGGCAGGACATCCAGGATATCGAAAAACACTTGAGTTGGTCCGAAGACATTTTTGGTGGGAGAAGATTCGACAAGATACTCTTAATTTTGTTAAGACCTGTGAAGTTTGTGCTAGATCTAAGAACCTCATCGGAAAGCCTTCTGGGTTATTGGAACCGTTGCCAGTTCCACCGCGGCCTTGGTATTCAGTGTCTTTAGATTTCATCACGGATCTACCACTAGATAAGGGGTGTACATCAGTATTGGTTGTAGTGGATTTACTCACTAAAGAAGCACATTTCATTCCAATGAAGGGAGAGGTTACCGCTGATAGTTTAGCTCACAGTTTCTTACAAGAAGTAGTTAAACTGCATGGAATTCCCAGTCAGGTCATCTCAGACAGAGGGTCTCAATTTATTTCTAAATTTTGGAGAGCTTTCTGTAAGAGATTGGGAGTTGAGGTATGTCTATCATCCGGTTACCATCCCGAAACCAATGGGCAAGTGGAAAGGATAAATCAAGAGTTGGAGAAATATTTGAGATGTTATCTACAGACAGGGGAAGAGTGGGTAGATATGTTGTGGGTGGCAGAATTTGCATATAACAACTGTAGTAAGGATGCCACCTCAATGTCTCCATTTTATTTGGGACGAGGTTTTCATCCTCGTTTTCTTAGTATAGAGATCGATTATGATGCTGAAAACCCGGAAGTGGAAAAGAGACTAGAGATTATGAAAAGAAATTTGGAGAAGGCAAAAGGGGTGTTGGTGGAGAGTAAACAAAAATATAAAAGATTTGCGGACCTTAAAAGAAAGACTAGTCCCCAGTATAGGGAGGGAGATTTGGTATGGTTATCAACCAAATATTTGAGAATTAAGGGAAGAAATAAGTTTTGCCCTCGTTTTGTAGGGCCGTTTGTGGTTGAAAGGGTGATAAATCCAGTGGCTGTTCGCCTTAGATTACCACGACATATGAAAACTCATCCAACTTTTCATGTTAGCTTGTTGAAACCAGTGGTTAAAGGAACTAGATTGACACCTACTCCTTCACCAGTTGTATTTGAGGAAGATGATTCAGAAGAATTTGTAGTTAAGAAAATTCTGGACTCTAGAATAGTGAGAGGAAAGCTACAGTATCTCCTTGATTGGGAGGGTTTTGGTCCTGAAGAACGCACTTGGGAGAAAGCAAGTGATGTACATGCTCCTCATTTGGTTAAAAAATTCCATAAGAAATTTCCATTGAAAAAAGGCCCAGGGTCTGGGCGTTAGAAGGGGGGGTACTGTCAGGTACTGTTAGGATACAGTGACATAATCTGAGACATTAGGTCTGGGGAAAATTAGTATAGAAAGGTTTTTGGAAGTTATTATGAGTTTAATTTTAAAACAGCCAATTTTGCCCTTAACATTCATTGCAGTCTATGGAGAATGCCCCAAGCCAAGATGGAGGTCCTCAGTCTAAGTTCTGATTGGCTGGTGATTGTTTATAGGGAAGACAATGAACATTCTAAACTGCCTTTCATCGTCTTTGCCCAGCTGAGAGGTCGCGTATTAAGCTGCTCCTGCTTAACTTGTTCAGGGGTTTCAAGTTTCAAGCGGTCGAGCGGCTTATTTGGAAAAGCAAACCGGAATCTTGCGGAGATTCATTTTGGCACTGAACAGGAGTAAGAAGATTTCGAGTTATCCAAGAAAAAAGAAAGGTTTCAAAGACTCTTCACAAGATAAGTCCTTTTAAAACTCAAGACTCTTTCTATATTGTCATTGTAGAAGATTTAATCTGATTTTCAAGTTCATATGAAAAATATTTACTAAGAACTTTATTGCTGTCGCATGTTTGGCTTTGCTACGCTACGTTTTCTATCAAGCGCGTGGTTTTTCCGTTAACAGAAGCCTGCGCGAGAGAGACTTCACTTGAGTATCTAGCGCGAGCTCTTTGGTGTCGCGTGATACTCTTGTGCGTGTATTTTTTCTACCCGCGTTTGAACTTCAGCGCGTGTGCATCTTGTTTTAAGCGCGTGTGGATTTTTCCCGTTTTTCCGACTTTAGCCCGTGTGCGTGTGATCGCATCTTGGACTAAGCGCGTGTGGATTTTTACCCGCGGTTTGTCGTCAGCGCGTGTGCTCGCATATTGGACTAAGCGCGTGTGGATTTTTACCCGCGGTTTGTCGTCCGCGCGTGTGCTCGCATATTGGATTAAGCGCGTGTGGATTTTTACCCGCGGTTTGTCGTCAGCGCGTGTGCTCGCATATTGGACTAAGCGCGTGTGGATTTTTACCCGCGGTTTGTCGTCAGCGCGTGTGCTCGCATATTGGACTAAGCGCGTGTGGATTTTTACCCGCGGTTTGTCGTCAGCGCGTGTGCTCGCATCTTGGACTAAGCGCGTGTGGATTTTTACCCGCGATTGAACTTCAGCGCGTGTGCGTGCTTTCGTTTAATCGCGTATGGATTTTTTCTGTGGTTTCTATTTAGCGCGTGTGGTTTTTTCCTGCGGTTTAATCTACAGCGCTTCAACGATCTTCACTCAGTTTGGATCCCCATGCGAGTTCAAGAGATTTCCACGTGAGATTTTTGACGCAAGTTTCAAGAACTGTTAATTTAAGTAAAAACACTCTAAAAAGAAATTTATAAGAAGAAATATAAATACTTTCCAGAAACACTAGAACTTCCATTTACTTTTAATGAACTTAAGACTTTGTTCAAGCTTCTTGAGTTTAAAGAAGATTACCTGCAAAGTTAATTTCACATTCATGGACCTACTAAGAAGGCTGAATGATCGTTGAGATTCAAGTCAACTAGTAAGGAAGTCTAGTCAGCTTATCACTTCTCTGGGCATATTGTAGAGAAGTTCCAGGTATGGTTTTTACTTTATTTGGTAAAGGATATTGATATTTAAGGTTAGTATAGTGTCTCATGAATAACAAGGTGTATTATATGTTTATGTTTTACCACAGGTGAAGAACCAGCTAGTCTTAGCTTCCAGCCTGGTGTTTGTTAATTTGTCCCTTCCCCCTTTCCCCTGGAAGTGAGGTAAACTGAGCAGTTTATAGTATCAGCTCAGAGTGCCACATTTTGGGTGGATTGTCGGGGGCTCAGCAGCTTCTGCAGACACCAGGATCTCAGCCTGACAGAAGGCACCATCGGACAGGGCACATGGGCAGCAGCAGCAGCTGCAGCAGCAGGAGGCTGTAGGTGGGAGCCACGATAGCTCGGGGCCTTCAACATCGGAGGGGCAGGCATCGGCCGGAGGGCAGGAGGACCCTGGATGGGAAGTGTCTTCCGTGTGGCAGCGGTTGTGCCACGCCATAGATGCGGAGCGGCGGCAGGCAGAAGAGGCGCGGCTCACGATGGTCAGGGCGGAGAACTCCATGCGGAGGGCCCTGAGGCGGGCCGAGTGCCTCGAGGCAATCCGCAGGGAGTTGGAGGTGAACATGTCGGCATCCCTGCGGACCCTCGGGGCCATGGAACAGGGCCGCCTCCGGGACATAGACGAGGAGTTTGATGATGCCCTGGCCCGGAACACCACTTAATGAGCCGCTGGACTGGCCCGCCGCCATTGTATATAATTATTTAGTGATAGGTTTCCTTTCCAGTTTATTTTTCTTTGGAGTCGACGGACACTGCTCCACCTTTTGTATATAGTTCCATTTTAGATAGGTTTTTTGGTAGGTTTCATTTCTTCTCTTGGGATGATGGACCCTGAATACTTTGTACATAGTTGGACTTTGGATTAGGATATTTTTTTGACTGTTAATATTTTTTCCCATGGAGCAATGGTTTTCTATTTCTTTTTTAGCTTCTTTTACTTTTCATGGACTTGAACTTTGGAAGATATTTTTTCGTATTGTCATTTATTGATTTCATTTTGAATAGAGACAGCCTGCTTAATTTTTAAATTGTTTTACTTGTGTATTTTGGTTGATTTTGATAGCCATTGCTGTTGCTTTTAATACATTATTTCTATTTTTTCATTCTTCAATGTGTGGTTTCATCTCATTGTTTTCATGCATGTCATGATATGGGTTTTCAGGTTCCCTTGCAACCATTGTGTGTGTGTGTGAGACACATGTGTTGATTTACATTGTTTCCATTGGAGTAGTATCATGGGCACATGTAATACTTGGTTGTGTCTTTGGGCTGTGGTGGCTGGCCATGAGGCACATGCTTGAGGATTGTCGGGGCCTGTGGGCAGGGGGACATGAGTGGGGGCCTGGTGGAGGGTGCCCCTGGTGGCTGGGGGGTGGGGGTGGTGGTAGACATGAGTGGGGGCCTGGTGGAGGGTGCCCCTGCACTGCTGGGGGGTGTGGGTGGTGGGAGACATTGATGGGGGCCTGGTGGAGAGTGCCCCTGGTGGCTGGGGGGTGGGGGTGGTGCTAGACATGAGTGGGGGCCTGGTGGAGGGTGCCCCTGCACTGCTGGGGGGTGGGGGTGGTGGGAGACATGGATGGGGGCCTGGTGGAGGGTGCCCCTGGTGGCTGGGGGGTGGGGGTGATAGGGGACATGGGTGGGGGCCTGGTGGAGGGTGCCCCTGCACTGCTGGGGGGTGGGGGTGGTGGGAGACATGGATGGGGGCCTGGTGGAGGGTGCCCCTGGTGGCTGGGGGGTGGGGGTGATAGGGGACATGGATGGGGGCCTGGTGGAGGGTGCCCCTGGTGGCGGGGGGGTGGGGGTGATAGGGGACATGAGTGGGGGCCTGGTGGAGGCTGGCCCTGCACTGCTGGGGGGTGGGGGTGGTGGGAGACATGGGTGGGGTCCTGGTGGAGGGTGCCCCTGGTGGCTGGGGGGTGGGGGTGGTGGGAGACATGGG
The DNA here is from genome assembly GCF_040938575.1 of Ambystoma mexicanum. Classification (NCBI taxonomy): domain Eukaryota; kingdom Metazoa; phylum Chordata; class Amphibia; order Caudata; family Ambystomatidae; genus Ambystoma; species Ambystoma mexicanum. The sequence goes on from NC_090927.1 coordinate 981,205,160, forward strand.
TGGGGGCCTGGTGGAGGGTGCCCCTGGTGGCTGGGGGGTGGGGGTGATAGGGGACATGAGTGGGGGCCTGGTGGAGGGTGCCCCTGCACTGCTGGGGGGTGGGGGTGATAGGGGACATGAGTGGGGGCCTGGTGGAGGGTGCCCCTGCACTGCTGGGGGGTGGGGGTGGTGGGAGACATGGGTGGGGGCCTGGTGGAGGGTGCCCCTGGTGGCTGGGGGGTGGGGGTGATAGGGGACATGGATGGGGGCCTGGTGGAGGGTGCCCCTGCACTGCTGGGGGGTGGTGGGAGACATGGGTGGGGGCCTGGTGGAGGCTGCCCCTGCACTGCTGGGGGGTGGGGGTGGTGGGAGACATGGATGGGGGCCTGGTGGATGGTGCCCTTGGTGGCTGGGGGTGATAGGGGACATGGATGGGGGCCTGGTGGAGGGTGCCCCTGCACTGCTGGGGGGTGGGGGTGGTGGGAGACATGGATGGGGGCCTGGTGGAGGGTGCCCCTGGTGGCTGGGGGGTGGGGGTTATAGGGGACATGGATGGGGGCCTGGTGGAGGGTGCCCCTGCACTGCTGGGGGGTGGGGGTGGTGGGAGACATGGATGGGGGCCTGGTGGAGGGTGCCCCTGGTGGGTGGGGGTGATGGGGGACATGGGTGGGGGCCTGGTGGAGGGTGCCCCTGCACTTCTGGGGGGTGGGGGTGGTGGGAGACATGGATGGGGGCCTGGTGGAGGGTGCCCCTGCACTTCTGTGGGGTGGGGGTGGTGGGAGACATGGATGGGGGCCTGGTGGAGGGTGCCCCTGGTGGCTGGGGGGTGGGGGTGATACGGGACATGGATGGGGGCCTGGTGGAGGGTATCCCTGCACTGCTGGGGGGTGGGGGTGGTGGGAGACATGGATGGGGGGCCTGGTGGAGGGTGCCCCTGGTGGCTGGGGGGTGGGGGTGATAGGGGACATGGATGGGGGCCTGGTGGAGGGTGCCCCTGCACTGCTGGGGGGTGGTGGGAGACATGGATGGTGGCCTGGTGGAGGGTGCCCCTGGTGGTGGGGCGGTGGGGGTGATAGGGGACATGGGTGGGGGCCTGGTGGAGGCTGCCCCTGCACTGCTGGGGGGGTGGGAGACATGGGTGGGGGGCCTGGTGGAGGGTGCCCCTGGATGCTGGGGGGTGGGGGTGATAGGGGACATGGGTGGGGGCCTGGTGGAGGGTGCCCCTGCACTGCTGGGGGGTGGGGGTGGTGGGAGACATGGGTGGGGGCCTGGCGGAGGGTGCCCCTGGTGTCTGGGGGGTGGGGGTGATAGGGGACATGAGTGGGGGCCTGGTGGAGGCTGCCCCTGCACTGCTGGGGGGTGGGGGCTGTGGGAGACATGGATGGGGGCCTGGTGGAGGGTGCCCCTGCACTGCTGGGGTGTGGGGGTGGTGGGAGACATGGGTGGGGGCCTGGTGGAGGCTGCCCCTGCACTGCTGGGGGGTGGCGGTGGTGGGAGACATGGATGGGGGCCTGGTGGAGGGTGCCCCTGGTGGCTGGGGGGTGGGGGTGATAGGGGACATGGATGGGGGCGTGGTGGAGGGTGCCCCTGCACTGCTGGGGGGTGGGGGTGGTGGGAGACATGGATGGGGGCCTGGTGGAGGGTGCCCCTGGTGGCTGGGGGGTGGGGCTGGTGGTGGTAGACATGAGTGGGGGCCTGGTGGAGGGTGCCCCTGGTGGCTGGGGGGTGGGGGTGATAGGGGACATGGGTGGGGGCCTGGTGGAGGGTGCCCCTGGTGGCGGGGGGGGTGGGTGTGATAGGGGACATGGATGGGGGCCTGGTGGAGGCTGCCCCTGCACTGCTGGGGGGTGGGAGACATGGATGGGGTCCTGGTGGAGGCTGCCCCTGCACTGCTGGGGGGTGGGGGTGGTGGGAGACATGGATGGGGGTCTGGTGGAGGGTGCCCCTGATGGCTGGGGGGTGGGGGTGATAGGGGACATGGATGGGGGCCTGGTGGAGGGTGCCCCTGCACTGCTGGGGGGTGGGGGTGGTGGGAGACATGGAGGGGGGCCTGATGGAGGGTGCCCCTGATGGCTGGGGGGTGGGGGTGATAGGGGACATGGATGGGGGCCTGGTGGAGGGTGCCCCTGCACTGCTGGGGGGTGGGGGTGGTGGGAGACATGGATGGGGGCCTGGTGGAAGGTGCCCCTGGTGGCTGGGGGGTGGGGGTGGTGGTAGACATGAGTGGGGGCCTGGTGGAGGGTGCCCCTGCACTGCTGGGGGGTGGGGGTGGTGGGAGACATGGATGGGCCTGGTGGAGGTTGCCCCTGGTGGCTGGGGGGTGGGGGTGATAGGGGACATGGAGGGGGCCTGGTGGAGGCTGCCCCTGCACTGCTGGGGGGTGGGGGTGGTGGGAGACATGGGTGGGGGCCTGGTGGAGGCTGCCCCTGCACTGCTGGGGTGTGGGGGTGCAGGGGGACATGAGCAGGTGTGCAGGGTAGTCCCCTGTTTTGTGGGCTGCCTGCAGGGGCCGTGGAGGGTGTACAGGGAACACTTGTGAGGACCCACCCAGCCTAATCGCGTGTGATAATTCCCGCGCACCCCTGTAATACACGTACCTGGCCAAATCGCATGTGAGAATTCCCGCGCACCCCTGTAATACACGTACTCAGCCGAATCGCGTGTAGAGCTTCCCGTGTACCCCTGTAATACACGTACCCAGCCAAATCGCGTGTGATAATTCCCGCGTACCCCTGTGATACACGTGCCCTGGCTAATCGCATGTAAAACTTCACACGTACCCCTGTAATACACGTACCAAGCCAAATCGCGTGTGATAATTCCCGCGCACCCCTTTAATACACGTACCTGGCCAAATCGCATGTGAGAATTCCTGTGCACCCCTGTAATACACGTACCCAGCCGAATCGCGTGTAGAACTTCCCGTGTACCCCTGTAATACACGTACCCAGCCAAATCGCGTGTGATAATTCCCGCGTACCCCTGTGATACACGTGCCCTGGCTAATCGCGTGTAAAACTTCACGCGTACCCCTGTAATACACATACCCTGGCCAATCGCGTGTAGAACTTCCCGCGTACCCCTGTAATACACGTACCCTGGCTAATCGCGTGTATAACTTCACGCGTACCCCTGATATGCACGTTACCCGCTTTGCGTTCCTTGTTTGGCAGCCCTGTAGACTGGTCCAGGGTTAGCGCAGCCCTTTGCGATGATTTAGCGATTTTGATGGCTTTTCCTTGCGCGAGGGCGTTCTTGGGTGCGTTACTGGCGCTGCTGCAGGGTTGCTGCGATACTCTGCGCCACGGCTGGATTGGGAGCCTAAAATCCATGAATACGCTGTGCGCGGAAATCGGTTTTAGCGCACGTGCCTGGCGCAGACAATCGCACGCGGACACTCTGCGCCAGCCGCTTGCGACACTTTTCTGCGAAATTCTATGAATTACCCTGTATGTCTCCAATCCTCTAAGTAAACCCTTAGGAATTTTTTGCAATTTTATGAAGCAAATGACATTTGACTTCTTGGGGTTTATAACCAAGTCGTTTTCTGAAGCATAGATCTCAAGAGCATTTATCAGGCACTGCATCCCCAGTGGTGTATGATCCACTAGCACTACAGCGTCCGTGTAAGCCAACCAAATTACTCTTATGGGACCTAGATTTGGGCTAGCAAAGGCAGCCTTCTCCAAACCATCCCCAATGTCGGACTGATATAAATTGAATAGACAGGGTGCCAAGAAGCAGCCATGATGCAAGCCACTAACTTTATTAATACGCGTAGACAGGGCACCCTGTCCATCCAGTCTGAGTTGAATATTTTTATCTTCATGGAGGTGTCTTATTGTTGCTAATAAGGATGCTGGTAACCCCCATGAGGCCAATTTATCCAATAGAAGGCCACGATTTGCAGTATTGAAAGCCTGCGAAAAGTCTGATCAGAGCTACGTACAGCAGTGAGGGGGTTCATTACCCCATGATTTACTACTCATACAGTTGATTATAAGGCCATTGAGCGAAGTATTCATACCCATGCAAAATCCAGTTTAAAAATCTACTGCAACCGCCCGACTCGGCAGCCCATGTTTTAAGGGCTGCTAAAATCAATGCCGAAAAGATTTCTCTGTCTGCATCAAGAAGGGCGATCAGCCTATAATATGCCGGATTAGACCGATCACGCTTCTTGTAATTCAGTATAATGCTTAAAGACTTCCAAGAAACTGGAGTCTGAGTATACAATACATCTTTAAACAGCAAAGTTAAAACATAAGCCCATAACGTGGAATCACGTTATGTAGGCTTTCTTGATAACTCAATAGTGAATACATTAAATTCAAGATCCCATAAAAAACATCTACAATGACCTCATACTGGTCCTTTGGGGATTTATATTGGTCTTGATAATGATATCGCCACAAATCTTCCGATACTGCATTGGCTTGTAACGAGCCCTGAGGGCTTTGCTTTTAAATTATTAGGAACCAGAAATTGAGGGTATTCCCCGCGACCAATGCCCTAAGCATTTCCTCCCCATCATTTTGGGCCATAAATGATGAGCTCTTAGCTTTGAAGCCTTTTCTCTCTTGAGAACAGTCCCAACCGTTCCTACACTTCTGGTTTAGATGCCTCACCTGCTTTCTCTGAGTTTTTTTTTTTTTTTGTCACGAATCGCCTGCTCGAACTGAGGACGCCTGGGCAAATAACTAGTTAAAAATGGACCTCTGGGATTCTCCATACTTCATAAAAAAGTGACAAAGAAGCTGTCAAAGATCACACTTTTTCCTCCATAGAGGACCCTTGACGAAATTGCTGGAAGTGCTTCAATTTTGCGCCGTTGGCAGCAAACTTTCTTACTCGATTACCCTGTTGTGTGACTGATAAATCATGGATGGCCACAGAATGAGTTACATGAGGGGTAAAGTTAAAACAGGCAGATGACATACTGTGATCACGTAACTTAGTCCCTAAAATGTTAAGACATGCATTTTATAAACCAGTTGTGGTGAGAGGGCAAGATGATCAATAGTAGAGGCGGTAGAACCATTTTTACATGTATGCTGACCCTGAAAGTTCCCCAGAATGTTACCATTGTCCAATTCGAAACCCCAAGCATTTAAACAAATATTCCACTCTGTATTTAACTCTGTATTTAAATCTGGAAGTCACCTGGCCCATGAACTGGACACCGGGAGCGCATTATCACCCACCAGCATAAGACCAATCCTATCATTTGAAACAAACAAATCACCCATTGTTCCCCAGTCACAGATAAGAAATCACCCAGTCTTGAAGATGCAGGATTCCAGTAAATATCCAATATAAAAAAGGACTTCAAACCACCTCCATCTTTTAAATACACCTTAACAGCCAATAACCCGGGTGTCTGATCAGAGACTATTTCTACCTTCGGTATCACTGAGTTTCTGATGGCAATTAACAGGCCTCCAGAGGGCATGCCTCCATTACGAATTTGAGCAAGTTGTTGCATAATTGTAAAGCCATCCGTTGAAATCCTTTCAGTCAGCCTGGTTATTTGGAATTAAATCCAACGTTTTCAAAAATAATTTCATAGCACCATCAATCATTAAACTGTTTAGCCTCTCCTATTCCGGTTTAGAAGAGAGACTAGCAGCAACTCCTCTGTTAAAGCCCTGTTGCTCGATCACCTAACCTTTTGAAGTCACCCGCTAGATTATGCAGAAGCCAAGACCACTCCTATCCGTCACCACCTAAATTGCCCCGGGCCGGTTTTGAAAATCGACAAAACGAGAGCCTCCACTGTTATTTTTACAGGTTATTTTTAAGAATATAATTTGTATCTAAAATGACATTCTGCTGTTTATGTTGTATGGGGTTTGATCGATTGCTTGTCCACCCCTGTTTTTTTGGGAGAATATCCTAGCCCGTTTGATATATTGCCTCTCAAAATCATTTTTGCTACCAAATTAGATTTAAAACATAATTCATTAATATCTGTCCTATAATCATCAAGGCAATAGACAGTCAATATCCTTGCAGGATAAAAGACAGAGAAGGATCTTCATGGAACAAGTTCAGTACATTAGCTCTATTCACAATTACTGGCACATCCTATTGAACAATCAGCTCCAGGATAAGTTATTTTGGATAGGCTGCCTCGTGACTGTCTGGTAAAGTTTGTAATAAACGGCTGATGGCCCACGAGTACTGTACTGAGTGATGCTGAACCTTGCTCCAATACTTAAGAATTCGGCAGCCCCCCCAGACAACAGATGTACTCCTGCTGACTGTGTGTGTAAATGATCAGCTACCATACGCTGTTGATCTAACTTTGCACCGCACAGTTTTGTACTCAACTGTTTTTATTTGGTTTTGTGAATTGACCACAGCTCTATACTGTCGATCTGGATTTGCTTGGCATTGACTTTACTAGTGCTTGGTTGTTCGCAATCACAAATGATGGGTTTTTCCATTCAGAACTGTGGCCATCAGTTAATAATACCTGAGGTAGCTTTGCAGGACAGCCGTTAGAGTGATGCTTCTTAGAAATAACCATTGAAGATGAGAGGGGATTAAGATTCAGTCCTGCAACCTTTGCTTCTAGTTGTCTCTTTAGATACCTCTACTCTACCTATTGTGTAAAGAGGATTGTGCTAAATGTTCTCTCTGCAGCTTCCTCCATTGTGTGCAGATTGCGCAGGAACTTAAGCAAACTATTTTGGTTTTGATTTTTTTCCTTCCATTTGCTGATTTTTCTGAAAGCTTTTGTAGCTATCTGATGTTGTGGCTCCTTTACACCTACCTCAGCTGACTTTTCTAGTGGTCAAGGTCCTTTAAATTACCCTCTTGGCAGGTGGCGCCACAGGAATTTCAGCTAGGGGAATTGGGCCGTATCACCTAGAGCCAGGATCAAATCCTGTATAATCTGCAAATGGATTTTGATGTCGCTGAGCTGCATAGTGTGTGCTGACTGTTTCAGTTTTATATTGTCATATAGACTAACAAAGGAAGTCAAAACGAGATTTAAGGCCGAGATCGAGGGGGGCTGTGAGTATAACTTTATCGCCAAGATCTTGTAGTGTGTTGTGGGGCCTCTCCCTCACACCCCCCACCCCAGCAGTTGAGATCGAATTAATTGATTTCCAATTCTCCGTGATAAATGATGGCATTTGCTTTAAATCCAGATGTTCAGCTAGTTGCAAATTATCTGTGCTTTTTTGGGCAGAAACTCCTTCGGAAGGCACCAAAACGGCCCCCTCGCAATTTCCAGCAGACTGATGTCTTAAATAAAATTAGACTCTCCATTCCTCACTCCAGAGGGATTTTTGGCCGTCCGGACCTCCTTGCTACAGCCTGCTAGAATTTTCCTCTGCACCTTACCCAGTGCACAAATACTCTTGGGGCAGTTGCCCGCAACACTCGTTGAAGCTGCAGACTTTCTGGCCCCACGTACTGCTCGAGTAACTACCCTCACTACCTTCAACAGTCATCAGGGAAGTTGACTCATCTGCAGCCGCTGGAGCCGCCATTGGAAGCCCAACAAAGGTCCTCTCTCCAATTGGTACTAAAGACATCTCCATCCTAAAGGGAGATGCTTAGGGGCAGGAGGTGCCACAATAACGGTCTTCCACTTAGGTTGGATAAGCAACTTTAAAAACTAGGCTGGTTGAAACTGGATGTATCATTGTTGTTGGCGGCTCAAAATCACTGTCCTTAAGGGCCAGCAAATGCTCCTCCCATGGACAGGCTTCTGGGGCAGACTTGCTTTGAAAATGATACATATTCGCAAAACAACTGAGACTAACACTGGAGGAACTCCAAAATGGATTAGGAATAGTACTCGCTGCGCCGCCTTCAGCTGCAGACTGTAGTTCACACTTTTGCGCGAGAAACAGTTTTTAAGCTTCCTGTAGGCGTTTCCACAGTTCTGTCATATGTGTTAGCAGCCGTACCAACACCAAGAGAATACTACTTCCGCATCCACTGCCAGATTGTATTAACACACAGCGGCGCACTTAAGATACTTTTGTCATTTGTTGAAAACACTTTCTACTGGAGGTTGGGGGTTATAGCCTACCATCCCCAACTAGCTGGGCCCTATTTGCAGATGGGCATGAAGAGGGCAACAGAGTGGAGCATCGTGGTGGATATTTCTGTAAATGTCTTTGTTAAACTCTTCAATAGAAGAGCTGGCCATGCAAGAAGCTCTTTTAGAAAAAATCCGAAGTCTGACAACAAAAGGGAAAGCCATAGATAGAAAATTTGGCAAATTCTCTACCATCCCACTCTTAAATTTCTATAAAATAAAGGTGGTTCCTACGGTGACCTATGGTTCGGAGGCCATGCCCTGCCTACCCAAAGCTCTCTGGCCCAAATTGGAGGCCTACTTTTGGAGGACGGTTTTTCGATTGCCAAATTCAACTCCAGTTGCACTAATTCGACGAGAACGAAGTTTGCTCTCTTTTCAGGGCACCGTTGACTGCAACACACTTATGCTCTACCGGAAATGTGTCCTTCCGAATCATTCCTTCCTTCACGGTCTGGTGCTTAAGGAAACCCAAGCATCAAACTGCAAAATGCTCAATTCATGGAAAAATGAAAATCTCGCACTACTAAAAACTATAGAGTGCACAGAAAACGACTTGATCTGCAATCCAACAAGGATAACTAAAAAAATGAGATGGACTGGATCCGCACCCTAACTGAAGCCGCCGGAAATAAAATTACATCTCATTTGCCTCCAATATGAAAGACACTAAACGTGCTCCACAACTACATCAAAGAATTCCCTAGTCGAGCGGCACGAAACCTTATAATGCGAGCAAGACTGAACCTTCTTGACTCTAATGAAATACGTCACATTAGACGTTTGGCGCTGACTAATACCTGCAGATTCTGTGATAAGGACAAGGAGACTATTCGCCATCTAATACTGTCTTGCCCTGGAACGACAGAGTTACGGCTTCCTTACATGAAATATCTTCTCCGGTAATCATCAATCTTCGACAAAGATGCTTGGTGAGCAAGGATGATCAGTGGAGACAGAACATCATGGCAATTGGCCACCTTCAACATCTTGAAACATCTAATGGAAAAACTGGAGCTTAAACGAAACAAAACAAACTAAGACTTTTTCTTCTACTGCTTCTTTCTTTCTTCTTACGCCAGCAACACTGCATGTTTTCCAAAGAGACAATCTTCTATCAGAGTGACAAAACTGGACATAAAGGAAAACTAAAGATGTTGTAAAAATCAATTATTTGATTAAACTTCAACAATAAAAAAAATATTGATTTTAAGAAGAAAGGTGTCCCCAGCTAACTTAAACAAATGTTTCTCGACTCTACCATAGTGTAAATGAACAAAACATTGCCTGTTTTAAAACCATTTATTTTATTTTATTGGGTTTATATAATGTGCCTTTGCACAATGTATTTTCTTAATGTTCCTAGAAGTAAAAATCAAGCTCTGATTTGGCACATGAGGAGTTGTGCATTACAAACCAACTAACCAACTATCCTGTTTGGCTAATAAACCATTTTTAATTTCTGTTCTTTTTGGAAAAATGCTAAATGACCTGCCAGTTATGTGTTTGCCTGTGCCTTATGTATTACTGCTTAAAGACCTCTTTATCTCTGATTTCTAGAATAAAACGGACAGTTACCGGTGTGCAATAAACATCTTGCAGTGTGACAGGATGCAAATAGTCCAACGTCTAAATGATTCCTTTGAACAAATTTGGGAGGACTCGAATTGTGCACGTATGTAACTTTTTTATAGATTTTCCATAATGTGTTTTTGTCAAGTTTGTTTTTTGGTGAGTTTGTTTACAAAAAAATTATTGTACATTTTTGTACATTTTTAATGCTAACTGAATAGTTTTTATAAGCAAGCACCAACCTAGTTAATGACAATTGTTAATGCATAGCATTGTTTTAACATCTCTCAGTACATTCTCTCTGAAAAGATATACTGTTGACACAAATGGATATGTAGGAAATAATGTTCACAGGCAATCTTTCTCTAGTTAATTAATATAATTAATAGTGAATTATAGGCACAAACTGTTTCTATCCAGTGGAATTCAAATCAACCTTCTCTACTAGAAACAGTTGTATGTTGCTGCTGGAAATGACTTTTGAACATTGAGTTCTTCAGAATGAGAAGACTGTCAACCATGTGCAGCGCAAGGTTCATGTGATTGTAAAGCAACTCAGAAGTCTCTGTCAGGTTCCAGCAGCTCATTAGTTTGGGCTATTAGGTGGCACTGAAAGTGCTACCTTTTGAAGCCGATATTATTGTCATTAAAATAAGAGCTTTACGATAAGAGCTTCATTTGGCTTGAATGAGGGTCTGTAATGCTTTTCCAATGGAGATGACATTTGAGGAGGGATACACAGCGGTTAGGTTATTGAATTCCCCCCCCATTCCCCACCTCTAGCCATGCTAATCACAATGGCTAATCCCACTCTTTTAGCTCTTCCATGGAGAAAGCCTTGGATGAATGTCTCTAAGGAAGCTCCCTGGAAACAAGCCAAAACAAGCAGCCATCTTTGAATGGGAAAAATACCAGACATCTCATGTGTACAATCTTTTTTTAAAATGGCTAAAATATATTTGCAATACTTTCGACAGCAGTACTTATTTCTGTTCCTTCTGTGTTTCATTGTATTTTTGAAAAACACTATCAATCTTTGGCGAGTGAAAGCAAAAAACAGCTTGGTTGAAGCGTAACATTGTAAGGGACGTCCTAAATCAATCTTTTTTCACAGCTGCAAAAGGTAGAAGGATGTGGTCCGGGAAAGTTAGGTGCAGCCTATTCACAGTTGACCATTTTCAGTCCAGGGAGGGAAATGGAATGCCTTTCTTTGCCTAAATATGTCCTTGTCCACCCGTAAAGGGAACAGTTGCATCCTGTGCAGGTCTTTGCAGGCTAAGAGTGTGCCTTTGTTACCTCTCCAAAGGTGGTGTCAAATATAGCAGTGAGAAGAGCCACTCGGCTCGCACGGGTTCCCCTCATCCCCAGAGCTGCTCCACTCTGAGGGAACACAGTGCCCGCCTTATACAGGCTGCCACTGCCGCATGGAACGCAGCCACAGAATAAAGCGGCCCTCGGAGTGGTGAGCAGTGCCCATACGAGCGCTCCCGTGCCGTGCCATGCCAGTGGCCCTGCGGTGGACAAGCAGCTTTTAAAGAGCCTCTACCACCTGCAGAGAGCCAACGAGTGTCCGAGACCAGACTAGGAGCTGCTCACAGCCCTGCTCCGGACAGACGGGCACGCCAAAGGGGCTCCTCTGGTGCTATAACCCTCCCCATCCTCCCACCTCGCAGAGGGTGCAGCCTCTGCACACACCATGGCGGGTATGTACGACAGATCAGCTGGTTACTTCTGCAAGGTGTCAAGGGGCTTTATCTTAAATATTTCAGGGTTTCCAGTTGTCCGATGTCCACTGTTAACCGGTCCTGTATTCTCTTTCTATTCTAGGTTTGGCTTTTCCTTTACACTTGAAGGACTACAGTACAGCTACCATCATGCAAAGTGCTAAACATGAGTGGATGAGGTATTCACACCTGGCACAGGATTGTTCATGTGCTGGGTAGTGAAATGCTGAATGCCTGACAAGCCTCCTTCAGAGTGCCTGCACGAGGCGTGGGCATGCCACGCACTCCAGGGTCCCCATTGAGGAGGGAGTGCCCAGCTGCTACAGGCGTGCAATGGGTTTGGGGTCATTATATCAAGGCACAGGAGAGTAATCTACTCAGCAATGCCTTTCGGTGGGATGTGTCATGGGGCGTTCCTTCGCATTGCACAGACTTGTGTTGACTCTAAAGAGAAATCGTGGTCTTGTGGGCATGCAGGCGTGCTTGTGGTGGGCGCTACCTGCCCTACTTAAACAATTCAATTACAAATAACCCATCTGGGTTTTGCCAGCACCCCCGCCCGAGAGACAAAAGATCTTTTTTGTCTTTTCTCTTTCTCAAAATGCAAAATCTGTTTGTGCTGTAATGTTATTCAAGGGGTGGCCGGGAGCGGATTCTGCTCAACGGGAACAATTTGAGTCCGAATCGACTCTTCGTAGGCGACCATTACGCTAGCAATACTCAGGCTGGTTATGAATGGGCTCCCTATCTCTCCTCGCTGCCTGAGGCGCCTGGAATCTTCTCACAGGTGCTACTCTTTGCAGTATTGCTTCACATAACGCGTGAACCCAGGCAGAGCCATTGCGCCAGCAAATAGCCCATTCACAAGCATTGCTGGAAAACACCCGCTTTAATGTTGCCGAGGTTACATTTTAAGTTACGAGGTAATGATTACGCATGCTCGCTGGTCTGCAAACAACCCCCACCCCACCACAGTGTCCAGCAGTGGGCCATTAATGTTTAACTGGCACCTTTGCTCAGAGCAGCACAGCAGAAACACACACTGGCATGCCCCTGCCACTGGGTCCCTTTAGAGCCAATGCAAGGCACATGCCCGAGTTACCATCCATTGTTTACTAGTTTTTGCTGGTGCTTCCACCACTAGGGCGGTTCACAGGGACGAGATGTGCAGCAGATGTCCTCAGTTCTCAAAAAAACACATCACTCACATGACTGGAAACCCTGTACCTCCTCTTGAGACCAGGGTGTGCACCGGCTGCTTTATTTTCATGACTAACTTTAAATTGGGATAAGCTGGTCCATCTATTACTGCCTATACACATGCTCCTCAGCTGCACCATCAGAGATCTCTGCTTTATGTGCCGGCCACCTGACGACTCCATATCTGTCGGGACATCATGCCCCAATCGCAGTTTTTCATTTCTCCATCAATTGAATTTGTAGTTGTAAAGACTAGAGGGGGTATCTGTAGTCCTGCTCTCTATATGGCAGGGTAGAAGCACAGAACACCACAGCCAAGGTTCTCTATTGGGTAGCGAATGGATGAGCAACCAAGACTTAAGCGGGCTGGTTCTTAAGTACAGTGCAGTCCTCAAGCCCCCACAAAAGAATGTCCATACACACTGTTATGTGCTAACACAGTTCTTTATATATAAATAAGGTTCAAGATATATGCATCAATTAATAACACACTTTGTACTCTGGCAATTCTAATATGGCAAATATATACAATGTCTATGTGCTACCACTCTTAGGTATTGACTCAATGCATCAACTGCTGTCAGTTATAATGGCATACAAATCATACAGCACTGGGTAACAGCATAGACCATAGGACGGAAGGCAAGTTAGGTTAAAAAATGGCTGAATGCTTTCCACCTCTACCAAGGCACAAGTCTGAGTGAGGATCCCTCCACCTGGGCAACCTGTAATAAAGAGTATTAACAAGCCCGTCCATTAATGTTTAAATAGGCTTGGTTCCTGGTTAAAATGTTCAACTACCCCAATGTACCTGAGTTGGAGTTTCTTCGACGGTTTATCAACAGATCCCTCGAGAGTGGACTCCCTTTAAAGCAGGAGCCATAGGGCATCCAGATTCCCCGAAGAAATGTGATCACTGGTGTCGAGACTGCAGCTTCGATCTTCGCAGTTTTTGTCGACGAACATTCAAGGACGTCCTGGGAAGATGAGGCATGTGGTGCACCTCGATACAAAGTGTTTGGTGCCGCAAAGAAGACTGTGAAGAACGTAGGCCCGGCAGTGGGCATCGGCGTCGATGATCGGGACTCGACCACAGCTGGATTTCAGATCTTCATTTGTCGGCATCTTTGTGGACTTCGGGTGGCGGGAAACCTACCGGCGGATTCTCCTCGTTTGTCGACGACCTCGACTTTCTCCGGCGGGACAAATCGGTCGACAGTGATGGCAAGGAAGCCCTTCGTTCAAAATGTTCTTAGGCAAAAGGTGGAGCGTTGTGGCTCCGGTCGGCAAGCAGCACAGTGTCAAGCTGTCCTGCTCCTGGGCAACACGACTCGACGGGCTTCCAGCGATCACGAAAATCTTTCAAACCCTGGTCGATGGCAATGGAGTTCGATGGCCTCAATGTCCGGGTGCTTTACTTTGAGATTCTCGGTGAACCCTTTCTCTGGTCGACAGCCGTCGGGGCTGGCTTCCAGGGTACCTCAATGAAGATCAGCTTCTGCACGATGTTCCCTCGTAGCTCTGGGAGAGGTCTCCTAGCCTGGTCCTCTCTTGGATCGGTCCTCGACAGACTCAGCAGCTTTTAGATTGGGTCGAAGGAAAGCAGCAGCAATTCTTCTTTTTCCAGCTGGACTTCAAGGATAAGCAGCTTCAAGTTTCAACTTCAGCTTCTGAACAAATTGGGAAGTGTGAGGTCCCCAGATATATACATCTGACCCTCATTCACTCTGCTGAGCCAAGCTCTGTCAGCCAATCAGACAGACGGGCATTCATGCAGGCAGGCAGCCAATCAGTCTTAAAGGCATTCAGGCTATTCACTTCCACCCAGACACCCATAACAAGGAATGTGGATTGGGGCAAGCACCCAGCCTTTCAGCACACCACACTGCATTCATGCCAGTTTCAGACAGGGCTGTCTCATTCATTGTGTCACATACACAGACACCCATAACATGCAATGCATTTTGATCACAACTCCATTCACCCAGGTCCCACCCCTAGGGTGTACCCACAACTGTCACTGGGAAGGCTCCAGCCACTCTGGCATGGACTTCCCCACAATACCATATATGGTTCTTCCACCCAAAAGGGACAGAGTCAGGGCTTCCCAGGACTTTGGGAAAACAAGGTAACAGGTAATCGAAACCAAGAGGCCACAGGCGCTATCTTGCCTTCTATCAGGAATCTACTGATTCCTACGGGTATCCCAAAATGTAGGCTACTCAGAGCAACTGTCAAATTCAGCATGGAGATGACACCAGCCCATGCCCTGCTCTGTTGGCCACACACAGGTGCCCAAAAACATACACTAGTGGTACATAGTTGTTCCCCCACCTATGGGTGCCATAAGGGTATCCCAAGGGTCTCTGTTCACCATGACCAAAAAGAGGAAGAGCTGCACTGCCAGGAGTCCCAACTGGACCCATGTGCAGAAAACAACACAGAACAAACATAAGGAAGTACAGAACAAGGACATGGAGGCCTTGTCCCTCCAATACATTTCCAGTATCGCAGCAGGCTTGGGCCACATCAATTTAAGAAAAAAAGAATAAAGGGAAAGCAAAGCCCAGGACCGAGTGTTGTGTTCCCAGTGACAGGGAGTCACCCGGTATCAGATGCTGTAGGGATCGCTGTCTTGGGCGCCACCATTTCTGAACTAGATGTTCTGGGGTGCTTCAAATCCCTTAATATTAGCCCCCTTAACGAATCCAGACCCTCTAAATTATTATTTGTTTAGGTTTATTGGAGTATAGGGCACTACTCAAAAATAAGACATACTCGTAAGCCTTGTTATGTCATAGTAGATCTCTTTCCAGCAAATACAGTAATGACTAACCCACAATCTAACATGTTGACTATCCAGTTCTAACTTGGAGACTTACCTGAAAGCCTTAATTTCTAGTTTGGGCTATTGGGTTTAAGCCAAAACAATTGTCATTAAAATAAGAGCTTCAAATATGGGCTTTGAATGAGGGTCTGTAATGCCTTTCCAATGGAGATGACATTTGAGGAGGGATACACAGTTGTTAGGTTAGGATATGATATGATATGATTGCTTATTTATAACACGCTTAATACCTAGAGGTTTCTAAGTGTGGACCCGGGGATCGAACCCGTGTTGCTCCGCGTCATCTTGCTTCTAAGGAGAGCACGTTGCCCCTGAGCTATCCTCCCGAGGTTATTTATTCCCTCCATTCCCTACCCCTAGCAATGCTAATCCATATGGCTAATCCCACCCGTTCCTGCCCAGCACTGAACACTTTGAGCTCTTCCATGGAGGCAGCCATCTTGGATGACAGTCTCTAAGGAAGTTCTCTGGAAACAAGCCAAAACTAGCGCCATCTTTGTATGGGAAGGATAAAATGCTTCTCATGTGTGCAATCTTTTTTTTAAAATAGCCAAAGTAATTTGTAATACTTTCGACAGGAGTAATTATTTCTGTCCCTTCTGCGTTTCATTTCCTTGTTGAAAAACATTACCAATCTTTGGTGAGTGAATGCAAAATGTGAATGAAAAATGAGACAGTGAAGCGAATTCCTTTTTACACAAAAAACTTAGTTGGAAGCTTAACCTTGTAAGGGAGGTCCTTCCAATTTTCACTGTCCTTTCTATTGTGTTTATATCCACACGCTCATTGGCGATCATCAAAAAAGAATTGCAAGTGAATGGATTGCAGGCAGAGGCTTGAAACGCAAACGTGAAGTACAGTAGAAATTCCTGTACTGGGATTGGTGTTTACCGGCGGACAACACTGTCATGCGCAAAAAAGTTAGGGGACGGTTGTTGGAACTCAGAGCCTGTCTTCAGTGTGTCTGAGTGAGAGTGGAGCCTCTGCTGAACCGGTAAGCGTAACATACGATGTTGTCCGATGGACCCGCTACCTTGCGGGACACAACCTTTAAATATGTCCCTCGCGCCCATAACCAATCCTCCCTTTTTCACACTAGTACCCCACAAACTTCAAGGACTTGCCCTCATCTAGAGATTATTATTCTCCATCAAAGCCAAAGTGCACAATTCACTCACTTGGATTAAGGTTTGTTTAGCTATGCGAGCAGCGACATCCTAGACGGCGGTCATTATTTTTTTCCTAATGTTGGGTCTGTATATTTAACGTTGTTTATTGAATCTGCCAGAGTGCAATACGTTTGTGGAAACCATAATGGCATACACAGGTGCTAGAATTGGACATTCCCCTCTTAAAGCAAGCTCTTGGCCTGTTGTCTATTCTGGTAATTTAAGCACCCACGTTAGTATTGGATTTTAGGTTATGAAACTGCTTTCACAAAAGCCGTACACCCTTGCGGCAAAACTGTCCTATAATCTGTAAAATAAGGACTGAAAGGCTGCACTTCAAATTAGCAAACTGCATTCTGAACAGGTTTTATAAGTGTGCTTAAAGGGCTTGTTAGGTCAGAAATGTTATTGGCCCACTCGATCGGGCATGTATTTTAGAGCATACATCGATTGTTCTTAAAAATATTTCCAATGCAATTTACTGAAGATTTTCTCACTTAAACACATGCGAAAACGACGGGTCAGTTACCATCCTCTTATGCTAATCTTATCCGTTGATCCATCGGCCTGTACGGCACCAATTCAGATCGTCGTCGTCCTCCTCCCCCCTCAAAATGACATCACTAGACGCTCACCATGAGTTCCACCTATTTTGATTACTTTAGTGGCAGTGTAGCCAAACGTATCCTGTCATAACGTTATCGAACGCAGAACCAGGACCATAAACATGCATATCCACAAACCGATGCATAACTTTGGTTTCTTTTCACAAAAATTATCAAAACTGTTTATTGTGAAGAAAACAGGAATAGTCTGGAGCATAACAAGTACTTTTAATTTTGACATAACGCTGAAAAGAGGCAATTAAGTCCACGAAAACATGGGTAACTTTTCCCAATAAAGGTTATAGCTAGAGAACATTGCATGGTTCTGTGGTGATCTTGGAATGCTTGTACCATTCATCGATCGATTAATCCCAGTCTTTACATTCTTCACAGAGTTATCTTCCATCGCCGATCTATGATCGATGCACATGGCCTTCCGTTGCAGCGAAGAAATTAGTATTTTAAATTTGAAATGCAACACTTTCACTTCCGCACTTTTTCAGAACATATAGGCTGCCATGTTGCTCCTTATCACTTCAACCGCAAAAGGACATATTGGTGTCTGTCGATCATCCAGATAATGGTCATCACAGATGCATTGCTGATGATAATTGTCCAATTGTGGTTGAAGAAGCCATTGACCGGTAAACTGCACTCATGACGGGCACACATCGGGATAATATAACTGTAAAAGTACCCAATTTATAATTGTATATCCAAAGTATATATTGATGTTAACTATCAATTTAAGTTACAATTAACACGTACAATATATATTATTTGCGTCAAATTGAACATTCATCCGTCACAACGGAAATCATGTAGCATACAGCACACTTGCCATACTCAATTGCATGAATAATATTGAAAACTTTGATCGCATTGTGTCTTGTGTTTCCATTCTCCGTATGGGACGGATGACCAACCGCTTAGAAAGATATTGGGCCTCATTACGAGTCCGGCGGTAACCGTGCCGGAAAAACTGGTAGGCTACCGCCGGACCCGTATTACCATGCCGCCTCTGTGATTCCCGGAATCACCAGGGCATTACGACCCCGTGACCCTTGAATTCTGGAGGTGGAATTCTGTAAGTCCTCATTCCCATGGTGTCCCATAGGACTCCATGGGGATGGGGACAATGGAAACACCAGTTCCGTCTATGACGGAGCCGGTGTTTCCATTTGCGCCTGCAGGCGGGTGGTGTAAATCCTGCGAGGTCAGACCTGGCGGGAGTGACACCTCCCGCCTGCAGGACTCTTAATCAGCCGGTCCGGAAACAACAGTGGCGCCGGTTTTACCGCCACCGTTCTTTCCGGACCGGCAGGGTCATAATGAGGCCATTATCTTGGTAATGGAAACTTAACATTCCTACGTAAGCTTTAAATATAGTAAATCTTATCACTTCTTTGTGGATATTTGACACATTTTGGCCGACAAATTGTTAGTGCGGTGGATTCAAGGACACATAACAATGCAACCCTTCATCCAGCATTCACAGCGTGTTGGAGGGATTTTGGTTTTGGGAACACATGCCACAAAATTGGCAAGTATCCCACATATGAAAATATTTACTTCCATTGGAACGGTATCAATGCACCTGGTCCCACAACATTTACGTATTCTTTCATAAATGACCAAAGGCGAGGTAAAGACAGGCTCTGATTTCCCTATAATTCAATAGGGCAAGGCCCGAAATAAAGATAAATTAATAGTGTGGGGCAGTTTTTGGGCCCAAGTGGGCCACGTCTTTTCTGAAATAAACAGAATTTGTATACAAAAGCGGTGGGTTAACCCCTTAAGTGCCACCGACGAGCCGGCTCGTCGGTTTAGGCACTGTAATCCAACCCCCGGGCTATGTGAGGGGGAGGTTCCCCCCTCACTGCCAGGGGGCTGGATTACCTTCAGTTTCACGTCGGCGTGCGTAACACACGTCGGCGTGAAACTGAAAGTAAATTCCCTGCAGCAGCCATTTTCGGCTGCTACGGGGAAGAGAGAAGGTAAGAGACCTTCTTGCTCCGCCTCGATCTCCGGCTGTATTTCAAGCCGGAGATCGAGGCGGGTATCGTTGGAAAGGGGAGATCCTCCCCTTTCCAACGATACCCATTGTGTGGCATTGCTGCCCGTGGATCGGGCGCAGGGCGCGCGATCCGCGGGCAGCAATGCCACCGGATCAATACAGATCCGTTTTTGTGATGCGGGGGGAGGGGGTGCTGCTTACTAGGTAAGCGGCCCCCCTTCCCCCGTGACCCCAAAGCATGGGGCCACAGCGCCAGAGACCCCTGGGGGCAGATGAGAGGGCCACCACAAATGGTGGGACAGGCCCACAATAGATGGGGCAGTAGGGTTTGGGCACCCTGGGGGCAGATTGGCACACTAATGCGGCCATCTGCACCAAGCGAAGTTGTGTAAACAAAGAAAATAATACAAAATTGTAGGCTGCTTTTTAGGGAGGGCTGAGGGGCACCCTACACTGCCGGCAAATGTTCTACTGTAACGGGGGATGGCCCTCTTTCCCCCCCACCCCAAATGGAGGGCCCCACCTCATGCATCCCTCCTTGGCGTCAGAGAGGGGGGGCCCCACCTCATGCATCCCTCCCTGGGGTCAGATGCCCCTTCCTAGGAGCAGATATCTGCCCCCAGGGAGGGTTGCATGAGGTGGGGCCCTCCATTTGGGGTGGGGGGGTGAGTGCCACCCCCCGTTGCAGTATAACATTCGCTGCCAATTTGGGGTGGCCCTCAGCCCTAGCTAAAAATCAGCCTACGATTTTGTATTTTCTTTGTTTACCCAACTTCGCTTGGCACAGATGGGCACATTATTGTGCCAATCTGCCCCCAGGGTGCCCAAACCCTACTGCCCCATGCATTGGGGGGCCTGTCCCACCATTTTTGGGGGCCCTCTCCCCCCCCCACCCCAAATGGAGGGCCCCACCTCATGCAACCCTCCCTGGGGGAAGGAGGGGGGTGTACCTCACGCAGCCGTTTGTAGGAGGCCCAGGGAGGCCTGCATGAGGTGCCCCTGCCACCCATTTGGGGTGAGGGGGCCCCCAAAAATGGTGGGACAGGCCCCCCAGTGGGTGGGGCAGTAAGGTTTGGGCACCCCGGGGCCAGATTGGCACACCAATGTGCCCCTCTGCACCAAGGCAAGTTTTGTAAAATGGTGCAACGCTTTTTAGGGGGGGCTGTGGGGCACCCCAAAGGGTCTGGGAAGTTTCTAATGGAATGCGGCATTGACCTCCTCCGCCCCCTCCCCAGCCGCAATGGAGTGGGTGCCATGTCATGCAGCCCTCCCTGGGACCAGGTATCTGCTCCTAGGAACGGACGCCTGATCCCAGGGAGGAGTGCAGGACAGCCCCCCGCCCATTATCTGCCCCTGGGGAGGGCTACATGAGATGGGCCGCCCCTCCAATTTGGCCATGTGAGGATTCCCACTGTGGATTCCCACAGGTGTCCTCTTTTGGAAAATGCATGGGGTTCCCTATTTTCCTTGCTGGCTTCGACACCCTAAGCCCAAATCTGTAGGTTGCCCACATGAACAAAATGGGCAGTGGCGAAAGGCTTGGGGTTACCAGTGGGTTACCCTTTTCCTTTTGCGCCCCCGGTAGGTGCACCCACACATGTGAGGTACCGTTTTCATCGGGACATGTGTGGGACGCGGGAAGGTAGGCCACGTGTTGTTGGCGGTGTGTTTCGGTGGGTGGCCAGAGTGAAATTTCAGAGAATTTTCTGCATTTCCAGCCAATTTTAGAGACATTTTCCTGTGTCCACCCACCGAAACACGTCGCCAACAGATATCATACCTTCTCGCGTTCCCACAGGTGTCCCGACGAAAAAGGTACCTCACATGTGTGGCTGCACCTACCGGGGGCGCAAAAGGAAAAGGGTAACCCGCTGGTAACCCCAAGCCTTTCGCCACAGCACAATTTGTTCATGTGGGCGACCTACAGATTTGGGTCTAGGGTGTCGAAGCCAGCAAGGAAAACGGGGAACCCCATGCATTTCCCAAAAGAGGACACCCGTGCGAATGCACCGAAGTCTAACTTGCGCGAAGCGGCCCAGAATTTATTACCCAGAACCCCAGACAAAGTGAACATTGTGTTTTTTTTCCCCACCAAATATCACACTTTGTCGGGGATTGTGGCTAATAAAAATTGGGGCAATTTGCGCAAGGCAGACCTCTGTGGATTCCCACGGGTGTCCTCTTTCGGGAAATGCATGAGGTTCCCCGTTTATCTTGCTGGCTTCGACACCCTAGGCCCAAATCTGTAGGTTGCCCACATGAACAAAATGGGCGTGGCGAAAGGCTTGGGGTTCCCAGTGGGGTTACCCTTTTCCTTTTGCGCTCCCGCTAGGTGCACCCACCCATGTGAGGTACCGTTTTCATCGGGACACCTGTGGGAACGCGGGACGGTAGGCCTTGTGGTGTTGGGGGCGTGTTTCGATGGATGAGCCGAGTGAAATGTGCGGAAAATGCATTTCTTTCCCCACATTTCAGACTTTGCGGGGGTGGCTGGGTAATAAATTCTGGGGCGATTTGGGCATATCATACCTCTGCGGATTCCCACGGGTGTCCTCTTTTCGGAAATGCATGTGGTTCCCTGTTTTCCCTGGTGGCTTGGACACACGAGGCCCATATCTGTATGTTGTGCCGGTCGGCAGAGCGTCTCAAATTCCGGTCTGAAAACAGACTTGGGGTTACTTGTGTTTTAGGCTTTCCCCTTGGCGGCCAGGTAGGTGCACCCACACATGTGAGGTACCGTTTTCATCGGGACACCTGTGGGAGCGTGGGACGGTAAGCCATGTGGTGTTGGGGGCGTGTTTCGATGGGTGAGCCGTGCGGAAAATGCGTTTTTTTTTTCTCCCACATTTCGGACTTTGTGAGGGTGGCTGGGTAATAAATTCTGGGGCGATTTGGGCATATCATACCTCTGCGGATTCCCACAGGTGTCCTCTTTTCGGAAATGCATGGGGTTCCCTGTTTTCCCTGGTGGCTTGGACACCCGAGGCCCATATCTGTATGTTGTGCCGGTCGGCAGAGCGTCTCAAATTCCGGTCTGAAAACAGACTTGGGGTTACTTGGTTTTAGGCTTTCCCGTTGGCGGCCAGGTAGGTGCATCCACACATGTGAGGTACCGTTTTCATCGGGACACCTGTGGGAACGCCGGGACACTAGGCCATGTGTTGTGTTTGTGTGGTTTTCATAACGTTTTGACCCATTTGCTGGTGGCCTTTGTCACAGAACCCTTTCATTTCCCAAATGTGACCTACATTTAGACGCTGCTTTAGGCACCATACTCTTTTGTAACCTGCACAAGTCACCTACCCTTGAAAAGGTCTGCCTGTGCTCTTTCAAAAAATGGATGCTTGCCGTTCCTCACCACATTGGTTTTCCCGATTTACACATGCTAAGTGCGTCTGTTCAGGCCGTGAGCGGAAAACTCCTGTGTGCCATGGCTCAGTGTTTGGCTTGTGGTAGTGCTTGTTTTGTAAAACACTACAAAAAATGTGTGCTCCTAACTGCAATAGTCGGGGGGGGAATGTAGCGGAGCATTGCTTTTCTCAAAATTCATAGAAGCCATTGCCGTACCAAGCCAACCATGTTCAACACATACCTTTTTTTCAGTCATTTTCCCGCTTTTCCCCCAATCTATGGCAGTTTCCCCTACCTAGTTGTTGCTTAACCTACGCAAATCACCCCTTCCGAAACTTGGAATTTTGTCTACTTTTCAGAAATACTTGCCTTTCTGTCCTCCAATTCGGTTTTCCTACCCTTTTCTTCCATTCCGTCCATGCATGTCCAATTGGCAAAAATTGCCAAAATCGCCTACCTCTCACAAAACGGTTGATAACCACATCAAAATATTTTTTTTTCGTTTCCACTCAACCTGTTCTTGAAAGCCAGGAAATTGGGGAATTCAGCACAGCAAACCATTCGTTCCTAGGTCTTACAAGGAAAAACCACATGCTTCTTTGTACATCATTTTATTGGCATTTTTTTAAAAAACCCAAAATGTTCACCATTTTTGCTTATTTTGTCTCACCCCCCTACAGCAACCTAGGATTCCTTGGTGGCGTTACGACCGCCTACATATGGGGGAAAAAAGGAGCCAAATTTGGCCGAGATACCTCATGTAACAAAAAAGTTACAAGCCATTGAATGGCCACATACCGAAATCGCCAAAAAAGGCCCTGGCACTGGGGAGAAATACCCATGGCACTTAAGGGGTTAATATATATAGACGCACGGACGGACCGGGAAGGTGGGGCGGGGGGATGCAATTTTGCACCAGTTGCAGCCAGGGCAACACGTGCAATGAGCCACAATAAAAACATATGTATATATATTTTTTGTTCTACAAACACTTAAATTCCAGCATGACTCAAATGAGTGCAGTTTAGAAAGGCTTACTAGCTTCTGTGTATATCTATTCCAGCAATCATATTGATTTCTGCATTGATGTATGTGCACCTGGTTGTAATACACATGTGGGCCTCCACAGTAAGATGTAAATGTGCAAAGGCCACAGACGCATGTTCATATTGCACATTGGCAAGACATAGTCCTTCGCTAGTTATTTCAATGTTGGCTAACACTGTGGCACATAAACCTTTGGACTATTGCTATCTGCAGCCACTTATCATGATTCCTACTTTCCAGCGAGGTTAGACTTCATTTATTTAATTTATTTGTAAAGCACCTATACAAAAAATGGTGTTTCAAGGTGCCACAAGACAAAAGGGTTGGTGAGCAGGGAAGAAAAAAATATCCTACTAGGGCTTGTGTCATTCGGATCATGCATGAGCAGTAACAAGAAGTGAAGGGGGAGGTGTAGGTTGGGCAGAAGGGGAAATGCTATGGTGGGAGGGAGATGTGGGGCAAGAGGAGGTATACAAGTGCAGAGGGCCAATGGGGCTAGTCAAGTGCTAAGAGGAATCCAAGTGGGAAAGTGCCATGGGAAGCGGGGAGTGAGGCCCACATGCGAAGCGCGAGTACAGGGGTGGACCAGGTTCGATTGGGATGCACACCCCACCAGGCTTGTTATGGGCCTGTTGGGGGTAAGTGCAGGTTGT
The DNA here is from genome assembly GCF_040938575.1 of Ambystoma mexicanum. Taxonomy (NCBI): domain Eukaryota; kingdom Metazoa; phylum Chordata; class Amphibia; order Caudata; family Ambystomatidae; genus Ambystoma; species Ambystoma mexicanum. Next base: position 981,229,387 of record NC_090927.1, read on the forward strand.
GGGAGTTAGGAAGACCAGGTGCTGGGGTGTACTGGGCAAGGAGGTCCTGGTACCCTGTGGAGTTCAGAAGGGACCAGTCAGCCAGTCATTGCGACAGAGGGGGGCATTAGCAGTGGGGAATGAAGAAGAGAAAAGTTAGGTCTTGAGAATCTTCTGGAACTTAAGGTGATCAGGCAGAAGCCTGAGAGGGGCAGGGAGGCCCTTGCAGAGGGAATCTCCTGCAGAGGAAAGAGATCTACCACACACTCTCTGCTTGGAATATCACTTGGTCTGCAGAGAATTGCTGCTAGATAACCGAAGGTCTCTAAGAGGGAGGTATTTAGGGAAAGAGTCAGATTTAGTGGTGTCCCAGGCCCCAGAAAGTCTTTTGGATGATGCAGAGGGTCTTGAACCTGATCCTCGCAGCCACTGGGAGATAGTGGCGATATTTTTGGCCTTGAGAGATGCAGTCCCTGATTGAGGAAGAGGCTGTTGCAGTAGTCCAGCCTGGAGAGGACCAGAGCTCTGGAGACATTTGGTTTTCTGTATGTCTGCTGCTCCAATTTATTTTTTTTTGTATCTGGTTACAAAGAAGCTTTTACAAAACGACGAATAAAAGTGAGAAGAAAAAGAAAAAAATATAAATAAGAAATATTATCTAAGGTTAACTAAATAGCATTCATAGAGAAAAAGCCAAAACGAATCATAAAACATTAAAAATTTGCCTCAGATAACAATATGAAAAGAAAACACAGAAAATAACCAAACATAGGTAATAGGACCGACAAATGGTAATCCAAACTGAATCAACATAACTTTCCTCCACCACATTAGGACTCATCACAAGCACCTATTTCGGGCTATGATATTAAATGTTTCCAACATCTGTATCACGGTTATTGTTAACATTGTTTCATAACCAGCAGTCAGTCTAGTTCAGATGGAATCCTCTCTTCACTAACCACAAATCTTGTAAAGAGGGCTGCTCACAGACCATCGTCAGATGGTTTTAATGATTGATTTGCCGGGTTTTTACATGCATCACCTAATACGATGGTCAACTCTCATTGCCCCTTTTAGCCAAAACCTCTCCAATATGTAACACATTGAGGCGTGTTCTGAGAAATTCATTCCTGATCTTCCAGTCTGGGAATTCACGAGATATCTCGGAAGAGTCCCCAGTTTCTTTTCCACTTTCTGAAATGAGTTAATAGATGTTGATGACCGCATTTGTTCGATTGTTGTAACCTAGTCCAGCCCCCCCGCCCCCCTGAAGACTTTTTGGCCTTTAGTGGTTTTCTTATTACAGTCTCAACATCAGTATCTGCTTTGATAAGGGACTCCCTTGCTAACACTTCTAAATTAAACAACATTTTGGATTCTGAGTGTTTCAGCTGTGCACCAATATCTGCATATATTCATGAGCTGTTATGATAAGACAGAAAAGAGAGACTAATCTGCATTCAGCTAAAACTCAGATCTTAAACCCAATTCAAATCTAAGACTGGCCATAGAGCGATTCATTGGGAGCCCTAAAGCTCTCTTCCAGACCAGTCCTTCTAGTCCTTGCCAATTGGTGTTCCATAAAAGTTGTTTAGCCTCCAGCCCATAATGGATCACTGGCATAACTTTTGTGTAGTACTTGATCAAGGGGAGAATGGAAAATGTACAATATTTAGCAAGCACCTTCTTCATTTGTGGCACCAGCTGCGAGATTTTCCCCTGCACATCAACCTCCACCTTACAGACTGAGGGTGATGCATAGACCCAATAACCCAGATATAGGACTTCCTCCACTCTAGGGATAACCTGACCATCCAGGACCCAGTGGGAGAATGCCACTCTTTTGCGTTGATGCCTAAACACAACGATCTTAGATTTTGTTGGGTTTATGTAGAGGCCGTTTTCCTTGGCATAATCTCCCAACTTATTTATGAGCTGCTGCAACGCCACAGCACTATTGTCCAACAGGCCGCTATCGTCGGTGTAGGCCAGCCAGCAGATCTTGAACCCATTTATCGCCGGACTGGCCAAGGCTGACGATTCCAGAAAGGCCCTCATGTCTGCCAGGTATAAATTGAAAAACAGAAGTGCACCCAGGCAACCCTGTCTGACACCCTTCTCAACCTTGATAGGGTCCGACAAATTACCTTCCTCGTCGAGCCTCAATCTCCGTATGGTATTCCTGTGAAGTTCGACTAGCATTGAAAGGATACCCTCAGGAATGGCCCAATTTCTGAGCTTAATCCAGAGGTGTTCCCTGATGACCTGATCAAATGCCTTAGAGAAGTCCACCCAAGCTCCAAAAAGTGGCATATCGCCCTTCCCTTTGGTGTTCTCGCTGAAGATGTTAAAAGCCAACCCATTCAGGGTAGTTGAAAGCCCTCTTCTGAATCTTGTTTGGACCTTCGAAAGAATCTGCTCACTTGCCACCCACTTTTCGAATTCACTCAACAGGAACTTCATGAATATCTTACTTTCGATGTCCAGGAGGGCGATCGGGTGGTAATTTGCCGGATGTGTTTGATCGCCCCCACCCCCCCCCCCCCCTGAACAGGGGAATATTGGTGGCAGTTTTCCATGATTGGGTGAACATTTTCCTCTCCAAAATTACTTTAAACAGCCAATAAAGCAACGTATACCTCAAGGCAACGTTATTCTTAACAACTTGATACGTTACACCATTTGGTCCTGCTGCTTTCGAGGTGGAAGACCGAGCAATCAAATCTGCTAAACCCTGTTGCTCGAATGGGACCTGGGCTAAACACAGATTTCATATTATTTTCAAAGTGGAGGGTTAGATATTCTATCCACCTTGACTCCTGAACCACATTACATTGGCTACTATTATGGATTTTCTCCAAATCTTGCAAGGCTGCCCAGAAGTTCCTGAAGTTGTTTTTACTGATGATATTTAACATCAGTTCTCCATCCTGCTGCCGGCGCATCATCCTTCTCCCCACAGACCAATTCTTATACTCCAAAGTTAAGAGTTTAGACTCTCACCTAAGCACTTCTAGACTCTGGTTTGTGCTCCTCAGTTTTCTCAGCTTCTGCCATAGAAGCGATATTTTGTGCCCACGTATCCTCATCAATCGCATGGCAATGGAACATTGATTTTGCCACCCCTCCAACACTTGGGGGTAGAACTGACCAGAAACAGTTTACAAATCTCTCCGGATTCGTTTTTTTGTTGAATATCGGCTGACACGTTCAAGAGATTTCTATTAAGTATTTTACCCTCCGATCTGTACTTTGGAGGCTCGTACTCTTCCCTTTTTGAACGTTAGGGCCTGAGACTGATCATCGGGTTGTCTCATAGCTATGTCTGATGGGACCAAATCAAGCCGGGAATGATCACTACCTCCTTCTGGCTTGATAGTCAGTGAAGCAATGAACGGAAATGGGGCTGCTGACACAAAGATGTAATCTAATGTCGATGAGGATTTCCCTCTGTGCCACATTGGGGCTGGTGGAATATCTCCCAATATGGACCCATTGGTCAATCTTCACGCCCCAGGCATCCATGAAGTCCACCCAATTTCTTCCCTTACTGGAAATTCTGTGAGGTCTCGAAATACCCTTTGCCTGTGTTAGTGTGACACAAAGGGTTTCAGATCCCCTACAAGAATGATATGGGCACCCCCGTGCAAGAGTTTACTCAAACAGTGTTGTCATGGCTCCCAAAAAGTCCTGCAAATTCACCCCGCGGGGTTCCAGTAGGCATTGACAATGATCATCTGGAAATATGGCTTGGAAGATCTCACCTTAACTTCACAGGCTTGAATGCCTATTGTATTATAGATAAGAGATATTTCACCAAATGAGGCATTTTAAGGGCCATCAGTAAGCCCCCTGATGGCCTACCTTTTGCCTTTTGAAGAGCTTGTAAAACAAAAACTGTAAAGCCTTCGATTGCTATTTTGTTTACAAGCTAGGTTTCCTGAAGGACTATTAGGTCAGTGTCACCAAATAGTATCTCTCTCGCCTTTTTTGTTGTAAAAGTTTTGGGGCCCTGCGTTTTCCAACTAATCAGGCGTAAATTGTTCTTCCTAAAGAGAGTGCTCCCCTAGTCCTAGTTTCTGTAGATCTTGGGTGAGGATTTCTGGGAGGAGAATGAGAGCGTTACTCTGTGACTTTGCGGGAGAAACCTTACAACCACCGAGGGGGCCTTCCGCCTCCAGTAACTCCTCACTCCCCAAAATTGATTCATGTACCACACCATGTACCACACCATTGGCAGGTTGTCACCCTCTATTTGTTTTTCCTGGTCGGACTTGAAGAGACTCTGAGATCCTGCTTCTCTAGATCTCTTGAAGCGCCAAGAATTTCTTCCTGTGCCTTTCTTGAGGTTAGACCAATTTCTGCCTTGAAGCAATCATGGATATTATGAAAGCGTACATATTCAATATCCTGTGAAGATACGAATAGGCACTTTTTTGAAAAAGGAAAGAAGGGCACTTCTACATAGAGATTTACAGGGAGTTGCTACTAATGTTAACCAAACTTTCGGAACAGCAAAAGCAGAAGTTCCATCGGCATTGCCCTCCAAGGGGGTAGCCTGATTCTCTGCAGTTTGAAAGTCATTCTTGGGGTCTTGACCAGATGACTCCTTCTTCCCCCAAGCTTCCTGCTCCTGTGTATTGAGCGTCAACTGTGTCCCTTCTCCAATTCTCACTTCCTCAATGCAGGGGATCTTTTTTTACTCCTTGCTTTGGTGTTTTAGGAAGATGGGGGGCTAATTTCAAGGTACCTTCCTGGCACCCAATTTTTGTAGTTGTGATAGTTGCCTTTGCAGTAGGGCAGAGTCGTTTGTTCTTCATGAAAATTAGAGCCCATGGCGGCCCTGTGGCCCCTAGTCCTTGCTGGCTTGATGGTAAGTTGCTTTTTCCCACTGCTCCACACAGGCAACTAACACCTTTCGTGTTATTGTTACTTGGGTGCCACATGCTACCTCTTAAGGCATCCTCTGTAGCCTCCGTTTGGAGCCCCACACTCACCTTTGTGATGTCCAACAGTTTTTGAGGAACTTCTGGGCATCCATTTCTTTACACTTTTGATTTCTTCTGGTTTTCCCTTGTGTGCTCTCACTCGGAGAAGTCTCATTCTTGTCCCTCCTCAGTGCAACAGTTGAGTTTAGAGAATCCTTGCCCCCTGCAGGTCCTCTCGAGGTGGTCTCAATAATGATTTAATAAAGGGGTTTGTTTCTGTCTTGTTTGGTTTTGCCTTGGCCAGCTTCTTGTTTTTTTTAAACCTCCTTCCTGCTTGGGAAGGTAGTAGCATTTAATCTCTGCTTTCTACTTTCCTTTTTTCTCGCTCTCCTTCTCCCTCGGGATAGCTGATTTCCAGCTTCAGTCCATTGTAATGGAGCTTCTTCAGAGACATTCCCATCTCTCGACGGCTGTATGGGGACTATGTTCTCTTCTTCCACCACCTTTACCACATTAGCCAGTCTTCTGAATTCCTCCAGGACTAACTCAGAGAGGGGGGTAGCGTCGAAGAGGTGGGGTACTTCATCTTCACCTCCCTCCCCTTCTTTTTCAGCTGAACCCAAAGGGTTTTTCAGGTAGGTCAAGAGACCCAGAATCTGCAGAGAGATGTCTTCTTCCTTTTTTCTTTTTCGTACCCAGGGCTTGTATATGGTTGAGAGATCCAACCCTTGTTTTGTCACCTCCAACAGGAAGTCTTTTAGGGTTGGGATCAAAACTATATTGATTATATTGTTAATCCCCACCAGTTTGTTTGCGCAGTATTCCCCACTTGCACTTGTACTTCGATTTCAAAATGAAAAAAATGGAGACCAAGGAGTTGAGAACGAAGCTCAGGGCAGAGAGGGTGGCTTCATTTGTTTGTGGGCTGACTAATGTCTCCTTAGTCCCTGTGGAGAACCCCCATCTTCCAGAAGCTCCCTTCTCATTTCATCCTCTACATTGACCCCCTGAGTGATCATGTCTGACTCCAACCGGGCATCCCAGAGCTGCAATGGCTCTCCATATATAGTTGTTCCACCATGGCAATCCCCCCACCCAGAGATCTGGATTCCTTATTTGCTCCGACGGGGTCTCCAAAGTCATGTCCATACCCCCTACTCGATCGTTCATGCTCTTGCTTCTGTTCCTGCAAAAAGGGTTGCCTATCTTCCTTTGTATTTTCTTGGTGGTGACAGTGTGTTGAAGACCATGTTTCCAAATTTGGCTTATGGAAGGGAGCACATCTTGATTAACCTCCTCAGGACTAGCCAGGACTACCATAGTGTTAGTTGCATGTAAACATCTGCAAGCAGGCACACAAATTCTTCTTGATCCTTGCATTTCTGCATTGCTGTAGCTAGTCTAAGTGGTAAAATAATAAACGTGTAGAGAGTATGTATATGTCACCGTCCTCCAACTCATAGGGCTGTACGTGTGTGTTCTTTGTGTAGGTTGGTGTGTGGGTGCCCCGAATGTGCGGATTGCATGTGTGCTTCCTGTCTAACGCAGCTATGTCATCGCTAACGACTTGCGGCATTGGATTGTGGTGCTTTTAGTCAAGTCTGTCCATGCGGTTGTTTCCAGCTCTGTCTTGTGTCTCTTCATCCGCTCTAGGCAGAGTTCGTCTTACTGTAGGGTTGGATGGTTGGCTGATAGGGTACCTGTCATGTTGGTGATCTATTGTGGGAGCAGTGGGGATTGGTGTGAGTTCATGCGATCAGCGGCCATAGTATCGTTGGTACTTTGTCCGGTGAGGTGGTTTTTCAGGAGGGAGGGCAGTTCCGGATTTCCCCTCTTCACTGGAAAACAGTGCCTGGAGAAATAACCTGCGGATCAGAGGAATACACTCATCAGTCCATGACTGAGACCTGTCTGAATACGTAGGGGATCTGTTTCAATCCCTCTTGCCACATCCAGAGAAATCACCTCTGCAGCTCGATTGCATTCACAGACTACACACCCGCAGGGGTCTGGACTCAGAAAATCCTCTGGATGTCATCACCAGGGTCCCTTTCTATACAACACAGCAGGAGATTCTGACAGTGGCCCGTACCTGTGATGAACTGTCATGCCAAGGTTCTCCCCTACAGATCTTTCAAGACCTGGCGATGGCTACGATGCAAAAACAGAGATCTCTTCGGCCCTTGACTCTCTTCTTACGGGACAAGGTCAGATACCGGTGGCTGTTCCCTACAGCCATTCAGTTCTCATATAAAAGGGTTTCCCGGTTGATCTCAAGCCTGGACAGGCTTCACACGACCTAAGCCTAACCTCAAGGCGGATGATACCTAAGAAACCTTGGGTTGTCTTGCCAACAGTTCTTGGCATTTGGACAGTTTGGAGTCCATAGTTTGGACTGAGTTCTCTTAGTTTGATGCTCTTGGGTTACCTACTTAACATTTAGGTTGGAGCTCGAATACAGGAATTTACAAGCTCAGGATGGCAGTCACTGGCCACCTGATTTCCCCCTCATCCCCTCCCTTCTAGGAGAAGGAAGAAAACCCGGAAATACCCAATCAAACGCTGAATTTCGTTTTGCTAATTGTCAAAGACCTGAATTCTCCCATGAAGCAAAAATCCATTCTGAAGCACCTGAAGGATCTGGAGGGTACAGTGACATTCCTACAGGAAACACATCTTCTCCCGGAGGACTTCACCACCCTCCGAAGAGAGACTTTCCCAGACAATTTCTGGCTTCAGGAGGATCTAATAGAGGGGAAAGAGCAATTCTAATGGCAAGGGGCATCCAGTTTGAGGAGCTGGACACCATTAGAGATCCATGAGGCCGATTCATTCGAGTAAAGGGGATGCTTTTGGGTCAGCTATACTCACTGGTTTCTATCTGTGCCCCTAATGAAACTCAAGCTCTTTTTTTGAGTGTCTGGAAACCTTTCTTCTCCCCTTTCTGGAGGGTCAAACCGTCATTGGGGGGAGGATGGGGAACTTTAATGTAGTCCCTGAGCCGGACAAATATAGAAAAAACGCCCCATCACTTAAGGATTTCAGGATAGCTTTGAGTATTCTTCACCTGTCCAGATTGCTGGGCGTGGGGGATACCTGGAGAGTTTTGCACCCAGAGGAAAGGGACTTCGCCTTCTTTTAACAGGTACACCGCTCCTCTTCCAGGAGAGACTTAATCTTGGCCTCTCCCCAGCTTATGTCTTTCACAAATAAAGTGGACATTGAACTTTTTAAACATTGAATATCTGAACCAAGAGTCTCCTGTGCTGTCTTGCAACATACACTATCCTATCTGTTGATATCCAGCATGAATGCCTGAATGTTCCACTGGTTGGCCAGTTGCCCCAAGGGACCAGGGGAAGCTTGAGACGGGGATTCTGCTGTTTCTGATTTCTTCCCTCTATGCCGGGAGCGGCATGGTGGTAATATCCTGCTCTTCTGGGCTTTTAGATGTTTGGACACAGTGGCGAACGGCTTCCGGTGGGATCGAGACCCTTGTGCAAGTAGACGGCCGTCCCCGTGTATCATGGTTCCAGGGGGGAGATGCTGGGGGTGAGGGTGTGCTTACTGGTGATCTCTTATAGATTTTCCACAGTCCGGTGTGCCTGGAATGTAGCGCTGGCCACAGCAAGCTAGTTGGTCCACAGGGAATCCTCTTCCCTGGTGTATTGCTTGGAGTGCGGCTGCACTTGAATACTGATTACCCCTTCACCAGTAGGAGGGGGAGTTCTGTTCCCTGGTTGGCTAGTGATGGTGGTCGAAGGCCTGGTCAGTGATCCACTGTCCAGGGATCCCGAGAGGGCCAGCTTCCATGCTTTAAGAACGTTCCAGGCATGTCGTGTGATTCCCACCTTTTTGGCCGCGCAGGATCTCCCCTCCCCAAGTGGGGGTGTGTGTGCGTCTCTTGCCCCAGATAAAGTGGCTGTTGGTGCCTCCACGTTGGGTCAAGGCTGTGGGTTCTTTTCGTGGGGTCGTTTGTCGCTCCCAGGGACAGACGTGGGCTCCAGATGTCAGTATCTGGCGTTGGGGCCCGGGTGATCTCGGAGACACGTTGCGGCTGTAATGATAGGCCAATGACCTGGATCGGAGCGTGTTCACAGCCCCGGTGTTGGGCCACCTTGGGTGATGGGGGGGACAGCTGAGTCCCGTTTGTTGTGGCCGGAATCCCAGTCCGACGGTGTCAGGTGGGGCAAGGTATGGGAGCCGGGTGTTCATGGAAGAAGACGCAGTGAGGGGCAGGTGGAAGCAAGCGCAGCTGACTTGCTACGTATGAAGCAAATCGCCTCTCCCTTGCACTGATCTCCGTGTTGCCTTTCCCTCCAGTCCCTGCCAGCTGGCTCTGGGTGAGTGGGAGTGAACCTTTTAGTCGGCCATTCAAGCTTTGCCTGGGAGATCCATCCAAGGGTGCTGAGCGGGTTGTCTCCAGTCTGCTACAACAAGGGGGCACCACTTTCAGTCGCTTCACCGCAACACAGCGCCATTTTGGAAGGACACAGCGGCTTGCTTGAAGTTGCGAGGCTCTGCATTTCTGGTGAACCACAGGCTGTTTGGTGCCATAGATAGCTGAGACGCCTGCTTCACACCTTCCGACGTCCAAAATGTATTATCCGAATTCGGGCATCATAAAAGAATTTCAAACAATTCGATGGGCTTCATGCGGAGACTCTCAGCAGAGCTGCTACATCGGTAGCGCCGCTGGCCACGCCCCCTTTTGTGTAGATCTTTGCATCAATGTTTATAAGCGCAATCGGGTGATATGATCCACATTTAGCTGGCTTTTCTTTTGGTTTGGGGAAGAGCATTATTTTGGCTTCCTCCATGGTGGCGGTTATTTTACTGGAAGCGGAAAATGAATTAAAGAGGTCGGTTGATTTGGGGCTTAGGGTTGCACAGAAGCTTTTATAGGAGGATGCTGGGTACCCATCCAGGCCTGGCGACTTATTAATCTGAAGGTTCGCTATCACATGTAGAACCTCCTCCCGGAAGTGTTTCTCAATTCACTCCCTGTCTGGTATGGAGATCTTATTTAGTGGGATTGCCTGTAACTATTTGTGTCGGGATATTTGATCGGGGTGATCCGACTTGTACAAGGCTGAATAGAAGGCCTGACATTTTGAGGCAATGTTTTCAGTCGTCACCCTTTTCCCCCATTGAATCTTCCACCTCCAGAATTGTTTGGGCTGCATGTTTCTGTTTTAGTTTTCTTGCTAATAATCTGTCTGCTTTGTTTGCCTTGATATAGTATTCCTGCTTTAGGTAAATTAGGCTCCTTTCGGCTGGTTTCGCCCTTTGTGTTCCTATATAACCTATGGAGTCCCCGCTTCAAGGTCGTCTTCTATTTTTCTCTTGAGTTTCCCCCTGTGTGCTTCTGCCGCTATGATTTTCCCTAAGTGTTGCTTTAAATGCATCGCAGATCGCATCCGTTACTGTTTCCCTGCTGGTGATAAAGTATTTGATAATTTTGCGTTCCAAGTCGTCACAGATGACCTAGTCTGTTAATAACGCACTTGGCAATCTCCAGCTCCATAGTTTAGGTTGCAATCTGGGGAGTTTGAGGTCAAGACTCATCGGGCATGATCTGAAATTGGTATAGTGTGGGTATATATGTGTGCTATTCTTCCTATCGGTGTGGTTGAGGCCCATATGTAGTCTATTCTAGAGAACGATTTATGGGCATGGGAGTAGTGACTATAAGCTGTTTCCTTGTCCTTCAGGGTTGTGCAGACATCTGTGTGTCTTTGTTCAAATTTCGTTTGGAGGGTGTGTGATGGCGGGGGTTGGGCATATTTTGTTTTTGAACTTCTATTCCGAGGGATCCCATGCAATGTTTAAATCTCCCATCAATATAGCCTCGCCTTTGCTAAAGTGTTCTAAGTTTGAGGGAACTGTTTTCAGAAACCCCTCTTGGCGGGAGTTTGGGTGTATATAGAAGCCAATGTTAGGGTTAGCGGTCCCATTTGTATAAGGAGGAAGTGAAAATAACCCTCTTTGTCTGCATTAGTCTTCAGGATTGTTACCTGGATGCTTGCCTTAAAGCGAGGAGTACTCTGTTACTCACCGAGCCGGAAGGTGTGTGTGACCCCAACCTGGATCGAGATGTAGGATGAGCCGTAGACGTCTCCAAAACCCAGTTCCCCTGATTTCAAAGAATCAGGCTTCCTCTTCGAGAGGGGCTCTTTTTCACGATGTACCACTCTGCTATTTATGTAAGAACAGACAGAGTAGTCTATAATGCAAAAGAGCGGGATCGAGCGCACCGCCAGACCAATGCTGCAAGAGATACAGAAAGGTTTTGAGTATTATGCCTAACTTGTTTCTTTTTAATTAATTCTATTAAACACAATAGAACTGCCGGTACCTGAGATAGTGTATGTGAGGACCTGAGAGGAAATCCTGGACCAGTTTCAATAAGAAATACAAAATCCAAATGGTGGATGACGACAGGAAAAAATAATAAAATGGGAAGGTTAGTATAGGGAGGACAACCCGAACGGCACGAGGGACGCACTAGGGCCGGGTTGGTGCATGTCCTGGAAAGCGTTCGTAAATGCACTTCAGTAGAAAAAACAAACTAGTCTCTCAGTATGCGAACACAGTTAATCAGATAGTTGGAGCAAAGGCAGTCCTTGATAAGCACCACTGGTAGTAATGGACTTATATTCCAAATAGATGATTCAGATAGAACAGGAAGAAAAGGACCAAGCAGCGTCTCGCTGAAGCAGATCTCAGCAGATCTTGATCGTAGAGCCGGAACTCCGATGGAAAGCAGAGGCGTTCGTGCAAGCGTAAGTTGAATGAGAACTGGAGTTCAGTTTTGAGCAGAAGTGAAGAGCTGCAGAGCCGGTAGAACTGAAGGTTGAGCGGGGAGGCTCCTGCGGTTTAACGGCAGTAAAGGAAAACTACCGTGGCAACAAGTCCTTGGGGTAATCCAGATAAGCAGAAACAGAGTACAAAGCCGAGGTCTGGTAACGAGAGTTCAGAGTCAAAGGTTCACAGAGGGTAATCCGAGGAAGGCAAACAGTGCCGTAGGCGGGCTACGAAAAGGCACGTAGTAACATACAATTAGCAGCAACGAAGTTCCCGCGGCTGAAGGCTTTAAGGAACAAGGGGCGAGGCTTCCGTGTAAGTGAAGCACGTCCGATCAGCTGACTAGCACGTTTACGTGACCTGTACAGTTTCCAAGGCCACTTGTAACGATGCCAAGCGGATTCCATGGCCGGGAAGTTCTTCGTAAGAAAGCCCTTTGCTGCCCTAGTGTAACATACCCCTGCTGTTTTCCCCTTGGCGTTAGCCTGTATGATTTTTGGGTATTGCCTTATTTTTAACCCGTTGGTCCTGGAATTTAATGTGCATTTCTTGTAGTGCGATTACATCAGGTTGGTGTGTGGAAAGAAGATGTTCTAGTTTCCTCCGTTTGTCAGGGGTATTTAAACCCCTTATGTTAAGTGTCAGGCACCGGAATGTAAGTCCATTGTATGATGTTCATGCTCGGGTATATCCTGGTTGTTGGCAACATTTTGACATCGTTTAACGGCCCTGTGTACTGCACAGCTCCCCCCAACAACTTTCCCATAACTTGCTACTAATCCCTATTCCCCCCACCCAGTCCCAACTACCCCTCCTCCTGTAACATAAGCCCCTCTGTCCCTTGTATAGACCACCCTTGCTAATCTCTCCTGACTTCGTCCTCATAGGTGGCCTACTGATAGAACCAGGAATATGTGCAGGGTCTCCTAAAACCCCATCCATAAGACTTTAGTGGGTTCCAAGATGAGTATAAACCATACCCCAGCTTAATGAGGAAAAGTATACCAGCTCAGCGATAGATTACCTAGTTCAGCCGAATCGTCCTTTTTCGGGTGGGTCTTTAGCGGTCAGGGTGCTTGAAGTTGCTCGGTCCAGTCTTTCTGGCTTTTCTTTGGCCTCATTCCGTTGTTGTCCATTCTCAGCGGCGGGGGCACCTGGGGTTATATGGCCGGGCTGTGTTTGGTCCAGGAGGCTCGTCCAATTCCATTTGTAATAACCAATCACCCGCCTTGTTTGTTGTCTGCCTTCCCAGTTCAACAGGAGGTCGGATGTGAAGGTCCACCTGTATGTTATCTTCTTGGATTGCAAATGTTGCAGCAGCCCACAAATATCCCTTTGCTTCTGCAGCGTCAGTTGGGAAAGATCTTAAAAGAGTTTGATTTCATTACCATTGAACGTGATCGGTGCTGCACTTAGGAACTACTCCTTTTGTGGGTAGCATGCTAGTGCGGCCAGGGTATCTGTGGGGCGTGCGCCCTGGTCCTGGCGTTTTGGACCAACTCTGTGAATCCTGTCTATTGGAATGTCCACCTCTCCTTCCGCGTTAAAAAAAATGAAAATACCCGTCACTTGGTCTCTCAGGTCTGTGTCCCGCATGGTTTCTGGAAGATTTCTGATACGAATGGTGGACCTCCGTGATCTATTTTCTATGTCCTCGCAATGCAGTTCAATGTTGTATATTGTCCTGCCCAGGTGTTCTAGCAGTTTACCTGACTTTTTGGAGTCAAGGGCCAGGTCTTGGAGAGCTTTTTCGTTTGTGGCGGGTCTTTCATCGAGAGAAGAAATGTGTTTTCTCATTTCAGACAATGCAGACTTGAATTCGCTGGTAAGTGTTAAGTTGCGCTTGCAGGGAGGTGGAGAATCTGTCCTGGAATTCTAGGAAGCAGTGCTCTACTCTTTGGAGGCTGCCATTTTGGTATCTGTTGCATTTGGTAGGTCTCCTTCAGAGTCTCGTGAGCGGTCTGAGCTTAAATGAACCCCTTCTGATCTTAACCAGCAATTTTGGGTTGGGTTTGCTTTGGGGGTGGACATTGACTGCTCCCTCCGCTGGAGGGTCACTGCTGTCCCTTGTTGTTCTGTTTGCCTAATTTGGAACGGGTCCAATGTTCTGTAATCCTAGTGGGTGGGCTGTCCTTCCCGTCATGTCTCCCCCGTGCGTGTTAGCCGGACAGGGTTACCAGTCCTTCCCTGCTTCAGGGCATGGAGGCTCACCCCTCCTCTGGCTGCGGACCCCGGGTGATCCAGACCCACCCAGCAGGGAAGGGCAGCTGATCCTGTGTACGTGTCGACGAAGACAGCTTTCTCAGCAGGGGGTTTAGCCGGTGCTCCTTGGGCTCCCCGGCTGCTCACCTTGTGGTTGTGTGCGCCAGCGTTCTTCTAAGCCTCGCTCGCCGTTCGTTTGCTTCTGCCTGTAGGGACTGATCAGATGTGATCCCCGGCAGGGGAAGAGGCACTCTCGAGCGTCCGCGGGCATAACCACACCAGTTGCCGGATGCTGGTTTGTTCTTCAGGGGGGGTCCCAGGTCTCTGTTGCGTGTCTCTATCAATTATTTCCCCCAGTCCAGTGCCCTGCCCCGGGATAAGGAAGCTGAACTTTCAGACCTTAAGGGGACTCGTTCCATTTAGCCGGCCGATGATTCGGACAGACCAGTCTTGTTCCTGACCAGGTTTGGGATCAGATGTGGCCCTTCCGGTCCCCCAGCAACCTCCGGATATGAGCACGCAACTATCCCGAGCTGTCAGATTCCCTGCCTTCACTGCATCCTTCATAGTGAATTCACAGTCCGAGATGCTGCTGCGTCAAATGAGTTGTGGGGTATGTGGGAGCCTTGCCACTTGACCCATGTGGTTGTATTGCTAATTTTGTTGCTCGGAGCTGGACATCTTTTGGGGACGGAGCTCGACTGGCCACAACTTAACTAGCGGGCAGCCATCTAGGAATCCTCGAAACTGTTGAACAATTATTTAATGTTAAAATATTTGATCTCTCAAAGTACATCTTGAGAAAGTTGATTAAATGATTTGTCGACAGACAATATCAGTTAAACTCTGTAAAAAGGTATAATTAATCATCTTATACAATTTCTAAATTAGTATTGGCATAGTCAAACACTGTGTACATATAACATTTTAAAAAGACATAATTTGAAAACTGTACCTGATAATCTTCAGAGATGTCGCAGGGAGGTGGTGAGAAATCATCCTGCAAAACATATTGATTAAATCGTGACCCCTTTAATGCATTGTAATGTTATTTTGTTTCACTGATTCCATTTTTCGCTAAGCAGCAAAAAGTTTATAATCAAAAACATACACCATTGATATACTGAAAGGGTCTGTTCAGTGACAAAGTACAGTGTTTCTGTGATAAATACATCAAGGTTGTTGATCTAATGCCTTTCAATTTGCTGACAGTATTGCTCATTATCAAAAAGATAAGTTATCTTGCATGTAAAAAGATATTGTTTTGTCTTTTTTTTTTTTTTTATTAAACGTTATTTAAGTTGCTTGCATACAGGTGACGGGGTGGACAGTCTTCCTACAATTACATTATTACAATTGCATCTTGTACATCTTATTGTTTGTTATTCTAGAATCTGGTGTGCGTGCCGAAGCTTCACATTAATGTCCATCTCGCAGGTAATCCCTGAAAGGTCCCCATATGTCTTTAGGCCTGCTTGCCGCCGGTACCATTCCAACATATCCCTCTTCCCTTTCATTCACATATGTCTATTCTCTGAGCCATTCAAGCATTGTCGGTGCTGAATTAGATTTCCATTTTAGCAAAATAAATGTCTTAGCAATTATACAGCACAGGTTGAATAATCTACGAATTTTGATATTAACCTTACCAATGTCCCCCAGTAGGTATTTGAGGGGAAGGAGTGTAGGAGGGATTTTGGTAATTTCATGCAATGTATCGGCTACCTCGCACCAGAACACCGCCACCTTCGGGCAGCTCCAAAACATATGTAGTGTGTTTGCTCCCTCTTATTTACACTTGGGGTATATGTCTGGTGTGTTTGAGGCAAATTGCGCTTCTTTAGCTTGTGTTTAGTTTAATCTATTCAGAATTTTGAATTGTATGAGTCTGAGTCGTGCGTTGAGTGAGACCTCTTTAGTTAAGAGACAAAACCTTTGCTATTTAGTCTTTTCTGTATTTGTTCCTGTGTTTTCCTCCCACCTCCTCTTGGCTATAAGGCTATATTGTGGTGTTCTCTCCCGTCTTTAATTTTCTCATATAGTCTAAATAGCAGACCTTTACGGTCCTCGCCCTGTCTCACCATTTCAATGCTGTCGCATAGTGCCGGTTCCTGGGGGAATGATGGCCATTTCTTCCTGACCGATGCACGCATGCAGTGGTATTCTAATGTCCTGACTGGATTGTCCTCTAATTTTGACCTAAATTCTTCCAACATCACACATCTACTTTCAGGGTATAGATCTCCAAGTGTCATGACATGCCCTGGGTCCCATGCCCTTTGAATGTCAGATTCCACAGAGGGATTTTGGTGCAGTAGGGAGCATCTGTGCCTAACCTGCTGACTATTTGGTTTCACGCTCTCACAGTTGTGAGTACTGGATAGAGTGTGCATGTATCAATATATTGATCACTTAGTATAACCGACTTAAGATCAGCTGGGGACGCCCCGTAACACGCCAGTGCGAGGTGTGGTGTGTTCTGATCGCATCTGTACAAGAGCCCTCTATAGTGAGCATGTGCCGCCAAATAATACAGTACAAAGTCTTTGGCAGCTAGGCCTCCCCTATCATAGGGCTCCGTCAGAGATTCTCTATTTGTGTGCCGCCCCTCAACCCCAGACGAACCGTACAGCCAATGTGCAGAGTTTAGTGAAGAATTTTGTGGCCTGGCCATATTGGAATGGTGTTGAAGTAATATAGTAGCATGGGCACCACTACCATTTTCGCAATGAAATTCTACCATAGAGCGACATGGGGTATTTATCCCAAAGGTTCAGCTTCACTTCTAGTGTATGAAGATATATTTCGTGGTTATTTTTATTCAACAGTTTCTTGGTCCGTGATACTACGACGCCTAAATATTTGAGTTTGGTCTGCGCCGAGCAGAACCCATGGAGGGTCTCTGGTTCTGACTTGCAATTATTTATAAAATTCCCAATTTCTGGGGTTCTGTTTCTCTTACCCTTTCCCCATGTGTATAGACTGCTTTCCAAGTGAAAAATTTGCCAATTTTATTTGATTTCTATGGAATGCAGAGTTTAAAGTAGTTCTTGGCCTGGGAAAACAAATTGGCCAGAGAACTCTTGTGTGTATTTCTGAAAACACAGTTAAAAAACGAACAAACCGAGGTTGCTCAGTTAAATTCTCCTGTACACTTGACACAGAGTTTTGCAGTTTTTGAAGCTCCATTCACAGTGTGAAGTATGTCATGGTCCTCGACCTTGGTTTATGAGAGGATCAAATTGTGGCCTGTAATCCAGTTCCTGGTTTGTCACTTGTATTAATAGGTCACAAAAAAGCCTACCGGTTTCGGTGGTGCGTTATCATCAAATGTTCTTTCGTTGGGCTTGTATTCCAAGTCTGGATATGTGTATGTTGTTTGCTTCGTAATGGAGTGTCCCTTGCTCTTGTGATAATTTCAGGATAAGGTCTCTGTTTCTATAATTGAGCATTTTGGCAATGATTGTGCGCGGAGTGGTGTCCGGTCTAGGCACTGGGGCGAGGGTGCGGTGTTCCTGCTCAGCAAGGAAGTGTGCAGAGAAAGAGGCCGATGTGAATAGGGTTTTGAGGAGAGTTTCAATTAATGGTTCCATTGGACTTTTGCACGCCGCCTCCGGAACACCTACTGTGTGTACATTGTTTCTTCTCGATCTTGATTCTAAATCTTCGTATTTGCTTTTTTATTTTGTTGAGTTAGATATTCAGGCTGGAGATGTTGCAGTTGTGTTGTACGGCCTTATCCTCCACCCCGCTAATTCTCGTTTCTGCCTTGTTGATGCAGCCTCTCTCCTTTTCCAGCTCGGATTTAAGTGATCCAATGGTTGCCACAATGTTGTCCAGCTTAACGTTCACTGACATGAATCCACTTTGCATGTCCACCGACAGATGGTCCTCTCAGGCATTTTCAGTTGTTGGTCCGCATTCCGATGTCCCTGAGGTTGGAGTGTGAGAGTTTGTAAAGGAGTCCATTGGGCCTTTTTTCTTCCCTGTGCCTTTCATCATGTTGTGTTGCGACTTAGGAATGGATGTGTTTGCGTGGCCAGCAGGGATGTTATCGCCCCTTTCCTTGAATTGGGGCTGGCTGAGGGGTACGTTTGTGTCGGAACTCTGCCATACTGATAATATTTTGCAGGATTTAAGTGTGGTCTCGCCGCTGTTTTCGCTCGGGGTGAGGTCCAACGTAATGGTCAGTGCCCCCCCAGATTTCTCTCCACATATACAGATTTTCTTTCCTGCCTCTCCTGAGATCTGATCAGTAGTTACTAATGATCTGTGCTATTGTGTTGCGTGGGTTATGGGTTACCCCTGTTTTGTTGTATCTCCCTGATACAGGGTAGTGCGCTCAGGGTTTGGCCCAGTTTGTGGCCCGCAAGTATATTGGCCTTAGTGATGGTAGTTGTATATCACTAGCTGAAGAAGAGGACTCTGGAGGCTAGTATGGGGGGGCAGTCACATGCCTGGGGGTCAGTCCTGCACCGCCGGCGGCCATTATCTTGTGGCTATCCGTTATAGCAACCTCAGTGCGGTTATGCCTCGTTGTTTGCCACTGGGCACACCGCCCATCCAAACCTGCAGCAGGAGCGCTTAGATGCTGCCCACCAGGCAGTCCATGTCTAGCGTCTCCCGATGTGACCACATATGGTTCTGCTGCCTCAATTGATGTGAAGTCAATGGTGGGCAAGGAGGAGCCATGGGCTGTGGATGTCTGGGCCGTGTGGGCTTGTGCCCGTCAATGCCTTGAGATGAGGGCCCGAGGGTGATCGGGGGACCCAGTTCCTGTTTGGGGGCCAATCCGCACCACCGATCGGTTGTTCCAGCTTTGGTGTGGTTACACAATCAACACTGGGTCGTTTTCAAGGCATAGCTATATACAGTCAGTTAATAGATAAGCAGAAAAATACATTTTTTCATTAAAAATAATAAGAAAGATGACACAGAATCCAATTCCATCAAAATTAATAGATAATTAAAGTGTTTGTCAACATTACCATTTTCCGATTGGGTTAATTCACATTTGGTCAGAAGACATTGAGGATTGAAGGCAGAAAGATATTTTGAAATAAAATAATAAACAGAAAGGGTACAGGAAGCATAATTAGTTGACTATATTTCCTAATCCTTTTGCAATTTTAACTTCATTTGTGTTTAATTTGCATGCGTGTGCCATGACGTCTTAAATGTGATATCTTGTATATCATTTGAGCATTAACTTATTGCTGGATGCCTTTGTCTACGAGATAAATAATATTTGAGATAAATGGCTCACCCACACCCGTGTCATGTAGCTGTGACAATGTGTCACTGTAGTCTATAAAGAGAAGTGATTTAGGTTGTGCTGGTCCGAGGTGTAAATTATACATCAACGGATTTCATTCATGCTATTACCTTAATTCTTGTGAGTGTGAGATCACATAATTGACTCATTCCCATTTGTATCACACCACAATAGTGAGAATTAAATCTTCTGTTAATTATTGGTTGTGGCTATAAAGAACTGCCACAGCTCTTGTGTTTCTCTTTTTTCCTTTTATGATTTGAATCTTGAATGTGCTAAATGCATACATTATGACAATTAGATCGATTTATGTAATCCTCTCCTATTGTTAGGTTGTAATAATTGCAATTGACCGTCCTTGCCGTATATTCAACCTTCTTGTCAAGTATGTCCGTTCTTATATATTCTCAATCAATTAAGTGATAGTTATCAGCATCTAGAGATAATCAATTAGTTGTTTGATTAGTTAACTCTCTGTCCTGTACAGTTGGGTATAGTTTAATTGTAAGTATTCTGATGTTGCACAATGGTGAAATTTTTAGTGTAGTCCTGGAAGGGCTATGGCGTTCTGAATGGCCGTCCCGCGATTGCCATTTTGTTTTTCATTTATTACTGGATGTTTATAAATGACGTCATTCATGACACCCGTTGCGTTCTTGAGTCCAATCTTTTTTCTTATGTAGTTTGCTGTTTGTAAGCCGCGTAGCGGTCAGAAAAAAGAAACGGGAGAAATCATGCTAATATTACTTGACTTCAATATTGCTAATAAATGAGATCTAGATTTGAACAACGGTCTGTTTAAAATGAAAGATTCTGCTGAATAAATACCAAACAAAAACATTATTGAAAAATGTACTCCATTCTGAAGGAATATCAGGATGAGATCAAATTAAGAAAGTTCAGGAAACACTTTAGAGACACGAGAGATTACCGGGAGGACAGAGTCTTTACCTTCCAAAGCAAATTTGATGATAAGATCAAAGGGTCATCCAGAATATCCACACCAATATCTTTACCTGGCAGTTCCGAAATGAAATCTTAGAGTAACCTGAGGGTATTCTCTTAGGTAGACCCCGGGAAACGCTTATTCAATTGGCCAGGGGCCGGCTGGTGCTCTCAGATCCCAAACCTGGGGGTGGACGAGCGAGCGAGGGAGGATCACCTGGGTAAGGGAGCCTGGGGTTATGCTCGGGGGAATGCCCCAGGTGAGATGCGGTACTATTCAGAGGAAGAAGGGGAGGCAAATTATATCTCTAAGGCCTTTATAGGCTACAATACATCTGCCTCACTGTCTCCCATTAAATCTCTCCTACCCAAATGTAATGACCCCGTACAGAACCAATCCCCTAAAATCTCCAACTCGCTTACACCCGAAGATTATTTATCCCAGAATCTGTTTTCCTGCATCCTGCCCGAACATTCCTGGACATTCTTTTTCCCGTCCCCCTACTCTTTCCAGAAATCCCAGTATACTGCATTAACACACTACTCCCCCCCCCCCCCCTGTTCAAGTCACAATAAAAACCTCAATCATTTTTGTTCACTTCACAACCCCTACCAATCTCACTCTTCTGAATCTACCAAAATCCCTAGGGCGAATGCTATAATTACATATACCAATTCTTCCCCATCCTACCATGCAGAATATGCAAAACCTCTTCCCGACTCAAACACTTTCCCCCGACATGAGAACCAAAGGACTAACCCTAGAACTGTTTACCTAACATGTCCCAACCCCAGCGTCAGCAAAGTCGGGCCGTTAACCTGAATCACACACCCGATGGCCCTTTCCTTTCCTTGCAGCGATAAAAGGTGGAGCAAGAGAGCACAGTACGAGTGAGGCAGACGGCACGAGGAGACTGCTATCCAGACCCGGCAGTTCAGAAGGAGGAGAAAGGCGGCTGATATCAGGAGGCTGACAAGGAAAAGGACGACCTTGCCCTTTTCGAAACAAACCCGCGAAACCTCTGCAGAGGGAATCGTAAGTCCGAAGACAATAGCCCAAGTGTGCTGCAACAGATGTCAACAGTACATAGAGCGTGGGTTCTAACTCGAGAGACTCTGGTCGATCCCAGTCTGAGGGAAACTACAAATACCAGAAGGCCTTAGGAGAGCCGCCAAGATAGGTCAAAGTGGTCATACAGGAAGTCAAGGAAAATCCCTGTACAGTCGAAAGCCTTTGACCTAAGAACTATAAAGAAGGCAAGGGAAGTGAATCCTGTGAACATTAAATGTGAATATTTTGCATTTCGCCTTTCACATTTTAGCCTGATAAGAAATGCAGAGTCTCCATTTTAATTAGAAAAATTGTGTTATTTAAAAAACTAGGTGAGATAAAGATTAACAGGACAGATTCCTGGGCAAGCCCATCCACTGTGGAGAGAAAATGTTTATATTTTCGATTTGTGCCCCAAATGCATAACAAGTATATTTCTTCACCAGGGTCATCCCACATAGAATGCTATGAAACCTTGCCTACCAACCCAAGCAAGAGTATCACCATTGAAGCAAAGAAGATTGACAAGTGGCACAGAATTGGATTGCTCACAGATGAGGCACACTTCCTAGTAGTGGAAAATCCACACATGCCCACCGGTGTCCAGTTAAAGTACGGAATACAAAAGCATCGAATGCCAAAGGGTCGACTCCATTTGGCCTAAAACAAAAGGGTCGAATTTTTTTTTTTTGAGTTTCCGTTTTTGGAAAAAATGTTTTTTACCACAAGTGTGTTTGGGAGGGGAAATCCCCCCCCCCCCCCAAAAAATTTGACCCTTTGGACATTCGATCCGATGCATTTGAAACTTTGACTTGGAACCATGCCCACCATATACTTCTTACCAAAGATACACAAGGACTTCACCCAAATCCCTGAAGAAAGACCTGTATTAAGGGGGAATGGGCTAGGTTACTGAACCCATAGCCCAATATATAAGCAACATTATACACAACAAAGATGTAACGAAAATACCAACCGATGTACGTGATTCCATGCACATCCTACAAATCATACAAGACTTGGAGTGCCAGTCCAACTATATGCTTGTGTGTCAAGATGGATTTCTAAACTCTGACCTGGTGGGAAGAACTTTAGGAGGCCACCCTAGTTTAGTGGAACTGGGCAACCTTTTGGGCAAACCAGACCAATCTACGGTAGCTTGGCAGGCGGTCAAGGCGAAGTTTCTGCAGGGGTGAGAGTGATCGGAAGACCACAATGAGCAAACGCAGGAAAACTCCACAGATTACTCTTAGACAGACGTATTAAAAATACATTTATTATAGGCCTTATAATCAAAACGCAATTAAACCACAGTTATGAAGAAACAATACCACACCCATTCATATACTAGCTAACAAATATAGAATAATGCGACCTGCAACAGAAAGGGGTTACATCAACACCGATAACAGTTTAGGCAGTCCCTCCCCTTCTTATAGCCCAGCCCTACGAAGAGAGCAGCCTAGCGCTCAAAGTACAGTTGTGTGTAAACAAAAAAGCAGGTTCTCTTCAGGGGGCTGTAGCTACTCGGGGAGGGGCTTGAAGCGATGAAGAATA
Organism: Ambystoma mexicanum; assembly: GCF_040938575.1. Lineage (NCBI taxonomy): Eukaryota > Metazoa > Chordata > Amphibia > Caudata > Ambystomatidae > Ambystoma > Ambystoma mexicanum. The sequence goes on from NC_090927.1 coordinate 981,252,134, forward strand.
AGTTCCTATTCTGAGAAGAGGGTCTACCCTTGCAGATGGTGACTTTTGGAGTTCGGCAATAGATGGCGAGAGCAGGCTATCCCAGCCAAGGTGAGTATCTTTTGAGGGACACTTGTGCGTAAAAGTGAATGGATGTGCCAGGGGGCCACCGGTAAATTAGGAAAGTACTCATCGACCCTCAAGACAGTCTGGACCAATCTTTGGCAGTCTAGCCCACTTCACCTGTTTGTGTTAACCCTGCAGTTTCAGGATGCTGTGGCTCTTAGCGGTTGCAGTACAGGACGATCATTCCTGACAATACATTTGCTTTTTCTCAGGGAGGGAGGGAGGGAGGGAGGGATTTCAGCGATGGTCACCACAGCAGGGTGATGCAGGGACTGCAAAGGCTCACGGCGTGGCGCACTCTCGGAAATTGCGACCCAGAGGAGCTAGGGCAACGAGTTTCGGTGGGAGAGGGCCCAGGAACAAAAACCTGGTGGTGGCCCTTAAACTGCTCTGTGATATGCATCCTCGTCCCCAGAAACGTGGAAAACAGTGTTTTTTTTTTAAGTGTAAACAAAGAGCGTGCTAATGGGCCCCTTTCCTGACAAGTCACAGCTCACTGGGAAAGGGCCATTAGCATTCCAAAGCCCCTCATTATGTGTACTCTCCACAGTAATTGCCTGCATCTTAACCTGAAACAACGTAATGCATGCACACTTGCACATTTTATTCAGAAGATGCTTTTATGAAACAATTCTGTGATGTGAAGACAAGTAAGACAATACACAGAGTTGTCTGGTTGTCTTGTGCAGGTAATGTTCATGCATCAGGGTGTTGTAATTGTTTACAAACTCCTTGATTTTAGGAATAAGGGGTGTTTCATATGAATGTAGGAAAAGGGGTGTATAAAAATGGGGACGAGCATGGGTACAACTTTAAACTGAGAGTGCCACCACCGGGACCACAAGCTAGTGATTCCTCAAGTCTCGAGTCTCAACTCGAGACAGCGGCGTTCCTGTGCGATACCCTCGGTTCGAGCTGGTCAGTTCACTGGATGGGCTAGCTGCACTTCCGAAGAGGCTCTTTTTGAGGGTAAGTAGGAGGAGCCGAGAGTAGTTGTTCCCACTACTCCCAAAGGGGCCAAGCGCTCTTGCAGGCCTTCTTGGTTCGAGGGGTCCGACGGGATAACAGCAGTGTCAAGGTGCAAAACCTTCAAAGCATGTCACGGGCGGTTACTCAAGTCTGCTTTCTTCTTAAGGATACTTAGCTCCTTATGATGTTCGATGTGAACCTCAGTAGATTGACCTGAATTGGGTGCAGAGCCCCTTCTCTTATCCAAGATTTAGCTTGCGCTCAAATTTCAGATAGCCAATGGAAGATCCACTCTCTTGCATGCACGCCAGACGTGAGCCAATCGTGGCCCACCAGACATACTGGCACCAGTAGTGTGGATTGGGACCAGACAGTCCAAACCCTCTTCCGGGGAGTTAGCACACGGAACATGCAGGAGCCTGCAAAGTTGCGGTTTTCGCGGGAGGCTGCATACCCAAATAAGGAATACCCGGGTCTCTCAACCTGGGGGAAGGCAAAGGGCCAAAATGGCCAAAGGACAGAACGAAAGACTTTGTGACAAGGCCATTTTCGGCACTGGCTACAGTATTGGGCCAAATGGGATAAATGCGCTATGGTCCATAAAAAAAAAAAAAAAGTAAAAATACTTTAAAAGTAAACTGCTGCCTCCAGTTCGTCCTAGTTACCAAGAAATGGCTTCAAAGTCAAAGACTAAGGGAAACCTAGTTTCCCAGTACTGACAGCCTGAAGGACGTGTCAGTTTCCCCATAACAAATGAGTGAAAGCTGGTAAAAGTCGGGTTAGGTACTCCAAACAAAAACAGAAGGTTTGGGGCGGTTCACAAAGGGAGGGAAAATTGCACCTAAGGGTAATCTTTCCTAACATTGTGACACTGGACGTCCAAGCTTTATATACACCCATCAAACACTCCTTAGCTCTAGCAGCCTTGGATTTTTCCCATGGGAAGGACTCTCCATCCTTCTTTTCCCACTCGGAAATGATAAAGGAATTACTTCTTTTCTCTCTAACGAAATCATTTTCTCTTCAATGGGCTTTACTACAAATAAAAGAAAGGAGTCGCCATGGGAAACACGTATGCCCGTGCGATAGCTAACCTCTTCGTGCACACATTTGAGCAGTTTCGTGCTCTAACAAACTCGGAATTCAATGAAAACATTAAGTGGTATCACTACATGGACTACATGATTATGATATGGTCTGGCACAGAAAGCGAACTAGCCGAATTTAACATCTACCCCAATTCGAACAATTTTGGTATCAATCTAACCTCCAAATCCAGCAACGTGACTATTGACTTTTTGGACATCCATATCACTGTGTCAGAAGGTAAACTTGACACACAAACGTTCTGTAAACCGGCGGACATCAACTCCTTATTACACGTCACTAGCTGCCACAAAAGTGTGATTCAGATCACTCCAAAAGGAGAATTCATAAGAGCCTGCAGAAATTTCAAGAATGAGCAAGCTTTTCAAGATGAATGCTAACTACTACGGGAGGGATTTATATCCAGAGGCTACCCAACCAACATGGTAACTAAAGGAGTAAATGAGAAAAAGATCAACTGAAACACGCTCTTGATACTTAAGGAATGAAACAAAGAATCCGAAGATAGCAAAATAAGAATTGGGACAAGATATAACCAAGACAGCCATAGATTCCAGCAAGTCATCAAGGGACACTGGCATCTCCTCCAAATCGACAAAGAGATCAAAAGATGGGTCTCTGAAGTATCACTTTTTTTCTTTAACAAAGTCATCCACACTGAAAAACATCCTCCGCCCTTCCTTCATGACACCAAGCGCTAGACCCAATACAAACTGGCTACTAACCTCACAAGCCAAAGGGTTCTGCAAATGTGGCACCTGTACAATGTCCCCCCCATGCCGGCAACACCAACTCAGTCATTTTACAAGGAACCACCAAACACAACAAAACAATTAATCAACTGCTGCTTGAAATTTGTTATATATGTCATAATTTGTGTTTGTGGCCTTAAGTATATTTGCAGCACGACAAGGAAACTCTGTATCAGGATCAGGCAACATCTGAACTCATTGAATTCGCAAGACACAAGGTACCCACTTGCCACCCATTGGCAGGAGAAGCACCAGTGGGATAACCAGCAGGACATCCGCTTTTCAGGATTGGAGCAGATTGCATGCAATATCGTAGACACTGATCAGGAACTTCCCCTCTGACAAAAAGAAGCAAGACTGATCTGCAGACACAGATTGGTGACTTCAGGACTTGTAAGGAGCACACATTCATTTTCTTTCTGTGATTGATAATATTGATTGAATTGCATTGATGTCATGATACAAATACATAGCACCTGCTATCATCCCCAAGACCCCTTGCCCAGTCTACAATTCCATTCAGCAAGCCCACTCATGATCTCAGTTCCCTTACTTACAACTCAAGCACATGAGAAGGGTCAAAGCGTTCTGACATCAGCCCACAACACCAGGAACACAATCCTGCCAATATACATAGTGGCCTCCTCCGACACCCATGATCAAACCTCAAACCTCTGGACACTCGTCCTGAATTCTTGCTCACACATTTTCTCCATTCAAACATGACCCATCCACCCACAGGGCACTCGCTACACTGCGCCACACCTTGTGCAGGCATCCCTTGCATCCACAAGGTAGGTCACTTATACACCCACGTTCAACAGGGTTTGCAATTATTATATGTTGTGCCTCCATTGTACTACATACTGTATGTATGCAACCCCTATCATATGCATGCATACAGCACTAATTGGCACTTAATTCAGTTGAAATTAAATTGATGTTTTAAATTAAACGCGTTCAGCACATATTCACGTTATCATGTGGTACGCTACGGAGCTTCAAATGACTCGGGCACCTCCAAACTCATCAGGTAAGATCCCCACAATTGCTCCACCACCCACCCCCAAACAATGAGGAACCACTTGTTTACTTAGTTGCAGTGAAATACATATTTTTTAACATTAATTGCACCGCAGGCGCACTGGCCCCTCGCCCCCCGCCCATCCCCTTGGGGACGCGTAACTTTGTCCATCTCTCACTGAATACTAGTGCACCAAGCTTTGTCCTTGAGGCAGGTGTCCGGGGCTTGCATAGGTGTTTCCAATTCTTTAAGGATTGTGAAAAGTTCTTTTGTGTTAGTTAGCTTGGGTGATGCGCAAATTGTAGAATTCATGTTTGGCTAAGATTATTTCTTTTTTGTATAGGGAGGCTAGTTTTATGAGGTTGTTTTTGTTAGTTTCAGATGGGTTTAATCTCCACATCTGTTCACATTTCTGTTTCTCAAGTCTAATGGCTTTTAGGTGAGGAGAGAACCATGAATTAAGATGTTTCTTCTGATTTTCAAGGGTGCTATGGTATCCAAAGTGGATAGCATTACCTTATTATATTCTTCAACCAAGGTAAGTGGGTCTGCAGAGTCAGGGAGAGAGTTCAAGGTAGGGATGATCAGAGGAATCAGTTTGTCAGCAGTAATGTTCTTTTTATTCCTTGTGGGTTAGCAGGAGCTGTACTGATGATCTGATCGGGGGTTGTGACATCAAGGGTGGTGGTCCCAGCTCCCTCGCATTGTGTCTTAAATTAGGCCTTCTTCACACACCACTGGGAGGTTGCTTTAACTTGCAAGTGGGAAGTTGGGGTGGCTATCCCTATATGTCCACCATTGATAACAGCCGCCTGCACTGACCAATAACCTGATAAGCCCTGCCGGCATACTTATCACAATATGGTGCCCACCCAGGCACGTTGTAGCCTATTAATACGTTCATGTCACAACAACGCCTCACTGAGCACTACCATCAATGATGGCCTCCGCCCTCACCTCTCCACACTTACTGCTATCAGTTCATCCATACATACCACATATAAGGACCACAACGGCCACACCAGGCCCACCACCTTTAGACCCACGGCCATGCCCTTGGCCCAGTATGCTCGAGCGACAAATACAGTGGGAGAGTCTTCACCTGGACCACCTGCTGCCACATCTGTGGTACCACATTCAGACAGTCGCCAACAGTGATGGCCAATTAAGTAGTTTGCTCAACCAAGCAAGACATCAGAACCTACCAAAAACAGTAGGTTCTGCCCTCCATGCCCCAAATTTAACATTCATGCACAGGCCCACCAATTGGGGCCGCATATTCAACAACATAATAACTATTTCCCCTCTTTTCTTCCTCCACTTTTTTCCTCTGTTGCTTACCAGATGACCTCCTAATAACCATCTGGAATTGCTTTAAACATTGCTTGTCACTGACCTGTGTATGTATTGAATACTTATGTCACTGATCGGAATATTCTGTCGGATAATGGACCCATGCGTTAAATCTAATCCACATGGGATTGAAAACCACTGTTTTAACACCAACCAATGGGTGACGCACTTCTGTAATTTTTGTGTGTGTAATGATTAGCCTTGAAAAGTACCCAGGAGCGTCGAAACATGTGTCGGCTATACAATTAAATATAGGTTGCACTTAAAACAACGTTGATCTGTTTTCATTTACTATTGGAGAGAAAAAACTCTCAAAATCCCAAAACTACCCAGCTCATGTGGCTTTCACACCCCAAATGTGTCATTCAATGTATTGCCCTGAACTGAACAAGCGGAGTTCATTTTCGGAGTGGATTTCAACTCGATGCTGCAGCCAGAAATGGATAAAACATCCTTGATGCTATCCCAGGGGATGTAACTGCCACCATTGCTATTGCAGGCTACCAAAAATTCAAATTTGATAGAACTCTTCATCCTACCACACCTTTTATTTTCACATTCATCATAGCTTCTCTAGACTAGATCACCTGCTAATCTCACATCCCTTAACACCCAATGTCGCATCTTCCGTGATATATACAGCAATAGTGTCAGATTACACACTCATCATTTAACTGTCAATGTCAATGATCAAATAAACCTCCTCCTTCCTCCTTCTCCCTCTCCCCTGTCACAGATGAAGAAGTTACCAGAGTTTCCGCTCCATAAAGGTGTCTTCTTTTTTTTAAATATATATATATGTCACATTTTTTCATAACATTCCTCTCTCGCTCCCCCCTCCTTCACTTCCCCGTCCTCTACGCCCCATCAGCAGTATAGTAAAGAGGCATTAAACAATGTCTAAAATCCGACTGTTTCATGGGCACAATTGAATACGATAATCACCCTTCAAGTAGTCCAGCAACATACCCCAGTCCTGCCTGATTTTCTGTCTTCTCCCTGTATGTTATACGTTACCCATTCTATCGCCAGAACATGCCAGAGTTTGTAAAACCATTTGCGATGGGATGGGGCCAATTCCTTTTTTCCATTTCTGTGCGATCACCAAAAGGGCTGTCATAGACAAGACCATAAATGTCTTTTTATGTGCCCGGTCCGGTGGAGCTACATTTTTTTTTTCCTAAGACGTTGAGAACGTTACCTGCTTCTGTAAATATATTTGCCCTCGTCACCTCCTGTAGTGTCTTGTTTACCTGGCCCCAGAATGATTTCAAGGTTTGGCGAGACCACCAAATATGGAACAAGTCCCCCTGCCCCTCACACTTCCGCCAACAATCCTGCGGTGTCCTCTTAAACATCACACTGAGTCTCTCCGTTGTATAATGCCATTGAGTGAGGATTTTATATCACATTTCTCCTAGTTGGATTGAGCGTGTTAGCTTCGGGATATTGTGCCAAAGCTTCTCCCATTCCTCGTCAGTTATCTGGTGATCTAATGTACCCTCCCATTTGTCCATATATGACCATTTTTCCCGGGGACCCCCTTCGGCAGTCTTCATGACCATCAGTCGGGCTTTAGAGCTGCCAGAAGCGCGGAAACTGCTCTCCTGAACATCTATGAAGACCTGCTCTCCAACCTCGATTCCAACACCCACTGTGTCCTCATCTTAATTGATCTCTCTTCTGCCTTTGACACGGTCAACCATGCCATCCTGCTCAACCGTCTCCGTGATAACCTGGGTATCACCGATCAGGCTCTGGCTTGGCTGAACTCCTTCCTCTCCGATCGACCCTCCCAGGTCCAACCTGGGTCCTTCCTCTCCTCTATCTCTTTCTCTATCTGTGGTGTTCCACAGGGGTATAACCTCTCTCCTTGGCTGTTCAACCAATACATGGCACTTCTTGCCTACCGCATAGCCGCTCTCTGCCCCAACTTTCAGTGCTATGCGGATGACACTCAGCTCATTTTCAGGCTCCCTTTAGCCACCTTCTCCTTCTCTCATCTCTGACTGTCTGTCAGCCATCCAGGAGTGGTGTGCTGCCAATGATCTCAGCCTTAATACCAGTAAGACCGAGATTCTCCTCATCGGCAAACCTGCTCCCTCCATTCCTGTCACTTTCTGACTGGCCTCTCTTGGCCCTCTTCCTGCTCCCACCTGTGAGGCGAAAAACCTTGGGGTCATCTTCAACTCCACACTTTCCTTCTCTCCTCACATCTCTGACGTCTCAAGTCATACTACCAGCTGCACCTCCTCAGGGGTATTCTTCCTTTCCTCTCCTTCCCTTATAGGCTCACTGTCTCCAGAGCTCTGGTTCTCTCTAGGCTGGACTAGTGCAACAGCCTCTTTCTAAATCTGCCTGCCTCTACTCTCCGCCCTCTGCAACTCATCCAAAACAGGACTGCAAGACTTGTCTTTGGCCTCAAGCCCAGGGATCGCATCTCTCCAGGACTGAAATCTCTGCACTGGCTCCCAGTGGCGGCGAGGATTAAATTCAAAACCCTCTGCATTGTCCACAAGGCCTTCTGGGGCCTGGGACCTCCAATACCTTCAACTCTCTCTTCCTAAATATCTTCCTTCTCGAGCTCTTCGCTCATCTGCCTCCAACTCCCTCAGGGTTGTCGCTTCTCCAAGCAGTGAGTTGGTGGTAGATCTTTCTTCTGCTGAGGCCTCCTTCTGGAACAGCCTCCCTGCCTCTCTGAAACTTGAGGAGAACCATCTCTGGTTCCGGAAGCACTTCAAGACCTTCCTCTTCGCTTCTCCTTTCTCTCCTCTTCTCCCCTGCTTATCTCCTGGCTGAATCTGAAACTGAGTTTCGAAATAGGGATTGCCTTACTGCCACAGGTTCTACAGGCTAAATATAATGGAACAACAAGGTTCATTTTTGAATCTGAAACTGCACTGGATTACCTGGCTACCATCTGATTTCGGGCCCAGGGCCCCCCACCAGTTGCACACCTGCACTGCCCCCCCCCCCGGCAACCCTTGCACTTGGGGACTGTTTCTGTATCCCTACAGCCCCTACTAGCATTTGACACCTGATGTCTGCACTTACCCTTGCACTTGCCACCAGCTGGCTGCAGTTCTATTTATTTTCTTTATTTATTTCACTGTCATCCTATGTACTGCACTGCCCCCTCCCCTTTCCTCCTTCACTTTTCCCCTCCCCCCCCCTCACCTGCACTTGCGCGATCTCAATGTCACCTGCCCTAGTAGGATCGCTGTCTCTGTCTTCCCTCTGTTTCCCCTTTCGCACCTTGAAACACTTGTGTATAGGCGCGTTATAATGCCATATATCATATATCATATACTCACAGGAACACAAAAGGACTTTGAAGCGGACTTATTAGACTTGGTCCCTGAGAGGTAGGTAACCTTAGGTGGATAACAGTCTCAACTTTCTCAAAACTGTGACAGACTCTGACTCCTTAATAGTAATGCAACTGGGACTTCTAGGAAGTGGATAGAGCAAACCCGCGACTTTCTCCACACATTTTCTGGATCTTTAGTTAATGTTAACAGTCAACACTTTCAAGACCAGGTTGGTGCTTTGCAAGTTTGATAATAGATTTTCAATTTCCCTAATTGGTGTTCACTTCTGTAAGAGGTGCTAAAAGTTACAACAGATCTGTAATGGACTGTCAAGGCAATAAAACACCAGTAACTTTCTTTTTTACCATTTCGTTGCCAGTACCTGGCTTGGATGATTAGCCACAAGAAATGGGAATGACCGACCTAAAAATATATCAATAGTAAGATGAAAGTCAGAATCTGTGCAAATTGTTGAAAAAACTGCAAACTACTTCAAGTCCAGTTCAGCAGTACTCCGTCATAAATCTATCAGGAACGGTCTGCAGCAAGTAAATCCCTTTAAACCACCACACATATTCAGCATCCCAAAGACGTGCAAATATGGGGCAAATACTGCATGATGGTGATGCCCCCACATTTCCCACAACCCCACCTCCCTGTGACGCTCCTTTTGCTGCTGGCATTGCCTAATTAATCCTTGCTTGCATTGTGACAGCACAATGTTGCGTGAGAGCATGGCTAGTAGGAGAAAGGAGCTGATAGTCCTGATCCGATGGCCAACTAAAGAACCCTCTTTGCCTTTCATTAGAGGTTTAAAACATATTGGTACATTATATGCCCCTAAAATGTTTACTTTGCACCGGAAAACCGTTCACCAAAACTAGCAAACATGGTTATTGTATTGTGAGAATCTGCTTAATACATTAGCAAGTAATTGTTACATTAATTAAAGGACATTACCATAAAACCATTTGTTTTTGTCATTTGGGACCTCTGTTGAAAAAAAAAACCCACATAAAGTCTCTGGTGTCACAGATGGCACAGAATATCACTCTTGAGGCTGAAGGATGATTCAATGGTTATTACAATCTTTGTGGGACCTATGGCTGTCTTTCTCTTGCATCTTCCCTAAAGCCTCCTTCTTAAACCAGGTGTCCATAGCCCCTCGTTAGTTCTACAGATTGTTGACCCCTACTCCCTGCCTTTATACTAAAGGTGTTATCATTGAAAGAGCAGGCTCCGTATCTCTGGTTCTTCCTAACATTCCCTACTCTCATCACAGGTTAGTGTTCTAATGGGGAAAGTTGGAGTGTTGTGTCTTGTAGCTACTCCGTAAGATTTACCTGGTTCCACTCATGTCCAGCTTCACTTCTCCCTTCTAGTCCACCCGCTCCTCCCCTTTCTCATCCCACCAACCACATGTCCCACTGATGTTTCACTGCTCTCTTCAGCCTCCACCCTTAGTTGCCTGCTTTCTTACTCCTCCTTCTCCGCGTATCCCCCTTATTACTACTACTGCTCCTCTCGCACTACATATCCTCCCACTTTTCCTCCTACTCCACCCACACTATCACTCAGTCATCCTCTTTACACTCAGTATCAGTCTTCTCACATTCACACCTTACATTGCCTTTCCACACAGGTCTCACAGGCACAGGCACAAACACTCACACAACAGAGCCACTATTACTCCTAAGCTAATGCCTCACCCACTTCACAATTCTTCTCCACAATCTGCCTCTTCCTCATACTGGTCCCATAGACATCCACCTCCTCCTCTGACCTCACTGATACCCACACTTGCTGTTTCCTGCCCTAGACCCATGTACTTATCCCCTGATGAGGGTTGGTCTGCCGGCTGCCCATTCCCTCACCAAGCATGCATGTGAAAGGAAATTCTTGAAAGTGGGTCTTGGCCCCGCCCACTTTTTGCACATCGGATTACTGCCCTGGAGAGTTGCTGGTGAAGAGAAGTCTATGAAAAAGTTATTCTCCTGGTGCACACTCGTTGGACCCAGTTGGATAAGTCCAGGGAACATTCAACTAGCAAATCCATTGTGGTGTTTTGTTGTAGGTCTGCCGGCAGCCTTTGCCGTTTCTGTTCCCTGCACAGCTGCTTCAGGTGGGGACGCAGTCACACCTGTGGGAGACGAAACTCAAGGTTTTTGCTCCTCCCATTTTGCCAGTGCTTTCCTTTGTTTTTGCGCCAATAAAATGAAAATTCTTTTGGTTTGAATGAAAACTGAGTGCTTGAACATAATTTTGTCACTGTCTATTTCCATTGAGTGGAGTTTCTGTGTCAGTGTGTATGAATAGCTGGAGGAGTTTGGGTATTTGTCAATGGCTAAAGGTTAGCTTCCCAGGGGAGTTAAGCTAACCAAACAAGAGGCTAGAAATGCAACCTTGCACTGCCTGCGTTACTTTCCAACCCCCAGCACCACTTCCACACACTTCCATTTGTTTTTCCTCTGCTGCCCGCATCACCCTGTCGTCGCTCCCTTTAACACTTCTGTTACCGCCCCCCCCATACCTCACTTGCCTTCCTGCCGCATTGCTGGTCCGTCGCTGCCCACTCTGTCTTGCAGACTTGACTCTCTGTCATCAACATAGAAAGGGGTCTTTATCTCTTTTCTGTGTTGTACAGCAGTTGACTTTGTTTGCATTTTGTTTTTAAGGGAATTGAAATAGGACCCAATTTCCTTAAAAATAAATATTAACACCCCGGAGGCTGCCCCAGTGTGCTCATTTCATTAATCAACTCTTTGAGGCAGGCGCAGCTGGTAATGTCCCTAAGCCTATTGGAAGGTCCTCCTTTCACTCGTTCCTACCAAGGCTTGTGATGGTGGACAATAACTGGTCAAGCACACCCCATTAAGGCTTTGATTCACACTATACTACCACCTGGTTAGTGCACCAGCCAATCAGGAAGCTAGGAACACCTGCTTGCACTGCTGGTATAAGCCTAGAGAATCATATAAAACACTAGAGGAAACAATGAAGAGTGGCATCTCTGAAAGGAAGCTATCTTGAACAGGACAGGAATAATATACATGGGGTTAAACTCAGATCATGAGATTGGAGTCTTTGTAGAAAACCTAGTCATATCCTACTAAACTCACAAATGAGTATCATTCTCTGAACACTCTAGAATTAATCTAAAAGACAATACTCCATGAAAGTCCTGATTGAGCAGTCAAAATAAAACTAGGGATAACCAGTTGATGTTAATCATCTGTATAGGAAAAAGAAAAGTAGAACAACCAATAAGGGACCGTATTAATAGAATCGACCATATAATCAGATCAACGGAAAGCATCATGCCTTATTTTACTTTGCTACTACTCATCAATTATAAAATGGGGTGCTATACTTTGTCTCGCATACAGTGGACATTTAGACTATCGACTATCTCTTGGGTATTCCGAAAATTCCTAATCACCATTAATGTCATATAAATAATGACTAAGCCTGGTCACTGAACTCATCCATCAGGCCACCTAAAGGTGCCCATTTATATAATGCTACAATTTTTTGCTGTACACTCTTAACGCTTTCTACACTTCTAGTTAACTGTAGTTCCCCAGACTAATATCAGTAAAACCAGTTAGTCACGTCTCTGTGTCAAGATCTCTGTATCGACATCTTGACACACCTTGTGAAACGCACAGATTCAGTCTACATTAAGAGTAGGTTTCTCTATTTATTACTACTTTTGAGTTATCATACTGGCATAATAATACTTCGAAGGGATTGTGTCCTCCGACGTATTCCTTATCTTTTGATGTTACCCATCGCGGCTTGGTGGCCTCGGAAATGTTTTCACTAGAGGGCGCTGCCCGTCGACGTCCTTTTTTTTTTTTTTTTTATTTTTAAATATTTTTTATTTTCAAAATAAAACAATACAAACCAAACTTGCAGCATTATACAATACAACCGTAAACATCAGTTAATCCCATGTTACTGCACTTAAACCCCCCCCCCCCCCACCCCCCCAAGAGCTTATCAACCTTACAGTTCTGTGTACACTTGGTGTGGCCGGGCGTCGCCTCCCTCAGAAGCAGCAGGGTCCATTTCCGTGCCAAACAGTCCCGTAATTAACATCCTCCAAGCCGCTAGGTTACCCACATCTTCTTCCCCGCAATTGCTACACGCTTCCTGCCATACCACTGTTTCAGCCTCCGCCACCATATCTCTATTCTTGGCCCATGGCGTTGCTTCCAACTCATAGCTATCCTCCTCTTAGCAAGTACATACGGCAGGTCTCTCAGTTTCCCGAGATGCTTGGTGTTCCGTGGTCTGGGGAACCCTCCCAGGAGGCAGGCCCAGGCCATGTCAATGCGTAGCAGGACCCCCTTATCTGCTAATTTCTGTGCCACTTCCCCCCAAAAGCCTTCAATCACTGGGCAGGACCAGAACATATGTGTCATGTCTGCGTCTTCTTCATCGCATTTCGGGCATGCTTGTCTACCTGCGTTCGCAAACTTGGCTATTTTCTTCGGGGTCATATATGCTCTATGCGTAATGTATAGCTGTATTTGCTGCAATCTAGCATTCCTGGACACTTTCTTATGGTATCCCATGGCCCGTTCCCACATCCCATCAGTCAACTGCGCCCCCACTTCCGCTTCCCAGTCCAGCCTCAAATCCATCAAGTCCTTCCCCACCCGGGTCATCACCACCTCATATAATCTAGAGATCTCATGTCCGCCCTCTGATATATCATATATCGTTCCGATCAGTGCGTCCGGATCGTCCGCCAGCACCGTCTCCGGCCAAGTTTTACGGATGATCTGTACCAACCTTAGGTACGTAACATATTGGCCCCCGTGCAGCCCTGTTTCTTCTCCCAGGTCTTCGAATTCCCTAATGGCCCCATCCTGCCATATGTCTCCCAATGTGGCCAGCCCAACCGATTCCCAGTATGTCCTGATAATTTTCCTAAACTGGCTGTCCCCCATAGTTAAGGCGACCAGTGGCACCTGTGGGGAACACGGGCACGGGCTCTCAATCAACTGGCACGCTCTGCGCCAAATTCTCCACCCCAGCAGCAACATACTTGGGCGTCCATGCAAGTCCGATCTAGGGACCCAGACGATCTCTTTTAGGTAAAACGGGGCGCAGTCCCGCCCAACCAGCCTAGACTCAGGAGTTTCCTCATCAGAGAGCCATTTAGTCACGTATTGCAACTGGCTGGCCACATAATAGGCCTCAAAGTTCGGCAGCTTGATGCCTCCCCTATCGTGGAAATTTTGCAGTTTCCACAGGGCCACCCTGTTGCGGATGCCGTGCCACAGGAAGTCCCTGCATACACTATCAAGTTTGACAAAGAACTTCCTGGGTGTCAGGTATGGTATGTTACTGAAAAAGTGCAAAAGCCTAGGCAGGACCACCATTTTGAGCATCGCCCCCCGGCCCATCATTGCCAACGGCAGCTTCTCCCAAAACTGCATAGTCTCGCGGATTTTCTTCACAGCCGCCTCGGTATTGTGCAAGTGTTCTTCCTTCACAGTATGATATACATCAATTCCGAGGTAGCGGAAAGACTCAGTTGCCCAGGGCACGGGCAACACCGGCAATCGTTCCAGAGGGACTCCTGCGAAGCTCCCCAGTGGAAACATGCTCGATTTACCGGGATTAACCGCTATGCCGGACAGCTCCGCATACTTTTCCATGACCTCTAAAATGTACTGGAGGTTTTCCTCCGGATACTTCAGGTACAATAACAGATCATCAGCATATAGGGATATCAAATGGTTCTCTCCTCCCACCTCGATGCCAACCAAGTCATATTGTTGTCTGAGGTACACCGCTAGGGGCTCTAGGGCCAATATGTACAACATCGGAGACCAGGGGCATCCCTGTCTGGTGCCTCTACTAAGTCGCCACCTTTTGGATATCACTGATCCCGTGCGCACCCTGGCCAGTGGCTCGCTGTACAGCAGTTTCGCCCATCCCACGTAGCCAGGCCCAAACCCATACCCCTCCAAGGCCGCCAGCAACCACGGCCACCTCACTGAATCAAATGCCTTAACTGCATCTAGGGACACTACCACCATCTCTTCATCACTTCTGTTCCCCTCTTCAATCACCCGGTGGAGTCGCCTGTGATTATGAGTTATGTTTCTATTGGGGACATAGCCTGTCTGATCCGGGTGTATCAGTTTACTGATGACCCTTCGTAGCCTATTGGCCAGGACCGCCGTCAGGATCTTGCTGTCCTGGTTCAGCATCGACAGCGGCCTATACGATCCACAGCTTTGTCTCGGTTTGTTAGGCTTGGGGAGCGGCACTATCAGTGCTTCTCTGAGCGTTTCCGGTAACCGACCCTTCTCGAAAGATTCGTTGAACATCTCTAGCATCGGAGGGAGTATCTCTGCCCTATACACTTTATAAAACTCACTCGGGAGTCCGTCTGTGCCCGGGGTCTTGCAGGTGGGCAATCGTTTCACTACCTCCTCCAGTTCCTCCAGTGTAATAGGTGTGTCCAGCTCCTCCCTCTCTTCATCACTAATCCTGGGCAGTTCTATGTCTTCCAATGTGTTTCTGATCTCTGCCTGATTTCCTCCCCCTTTGTCCTCATACAGTGCTCTATAATAATCAAGGAAGGCTGCATTAACTCCTTCTTGGGTGTCTACCTCCTCCCCGTCCTCTCTAACTATCATCCTGATCGGGGGCCTAGGGGTTTCTCTCTTATATAGCCATGCCAGTAGGCGGCCAGTTTTGTCTCCACCCGCATGCTGCCTCTCAACATATTTTCTGTAGTTAAGGTTACAGAGCCTCTCCCAAAGCTCCGAACACCGCTGCTGCAGCTCAAGTACTAAATCTGCGTCCTCTCCTGCCTTGCTGCATTCGTGCTCCAGTTGTCTCTCCGCCTTCTCTAGCTCTATCAGAACCCCACCCTGCAGGCCCCTTGACTTGGAAATGGCGTCCCCTCGCAACACAACCTTGAATGCCTCCCAAAGTGTACCAGCCGAATCTACACTGCCTGTGTTAACCTCAAAGTACCGCTGAATCGCTTCCCTGATGTCCTCCCTGAAGACCGAGTCCCTAAGCGCCTCCGCACGGAGGCGCCATGTAGGTATCCGCGCACGAGGGCGGCCATACTGCCAGGTCAGCACCAAGGGCGAGTGGTCCGACAGGACCCTCGCTCTATATTCAATTTGAGTGGTCGCCATCACCACCTCTTACGTGGCAAAGAAGTAATCCAATCTCGTGTGTAGGTGCTGTGGGGCAGAGTAGTGAGAATACTGCGAGGTATCAGGGTATTTCAGTCTCCAAACATCCGCCAGCCCAAAGTCGCCCAGCAATGTCTGTAATACTCTGGCCGCCGGGGTGGGCCGATCAATCTTACCGTCGGACCTGTCCGCCCTTGGGTCGAGAACACAGTTAAAGTCCCCTCCCCAAATAATCGCTCCCCCCACACATGTGCCCAGACGGGTGCATAGGGTTCTGAAGTATGCAGCAGCATTCTGGTTGGGAGCATATGTGTTAAATGCAAACCTCTCTGTTCTCTACCAGGGCTCTGAGCATGACCAGCCTGCCCTCCGTGTCCACCTCCTCCCGCGTAACTCTGAGTGGAACGTGCGGTGCTACCCAGATTAGCACTCCCCTTGCATAGGCAGAGTATGGGGAGCCCACCACCGTGCCACTCCACTTTTTCCCCACCAGTTCCAGCTTGTGCCGGGTCAGGTGTGTTTCTTGCAGTAGTGCAATGTCAATCCTCTGTCTTTTGAGGTACAACATGACTTTGTTCCTTTTTAAATAACTTTTAAGTCTCCTGACATTCCAGGTGACAATCTTAAGGTCTCCCATGGCAAGTGCGTTTCTTCCTGCCGCCCATGTAGCGATTCCCAGCCGCCCGCGTGACACAGATGGCGTCTCGGTCCAGTAGCTCTTCATATAAGCTCAAACTCCCTTTAACTATACACACAACAAAACCCCTGCTTCCCTCACCTCCCCCCCCGTACCTTCCCCAACATCACACACCCCAACTGCTGCCCAGCTCCAGCCTCAGAGCTCAGGCACCCCCACATCTAGCTCCGCAAGCACCGGTCGGTGCACGGAGCCCAGTAGGGTGAGGTCACCCTAGTGGCCACCCAACTAAAACTATTGTGGGGTAAAGAGTATCGCCCTGTAAGGCTCCCGATCAAATAAACATTAATCACAGTGTCTTTGACAAATAGTGCAATCATCTGACCTTCTTTACCGAAGGTGTCACACCGACTATATTCAAGTCCCACGAACCACGCCATCTTGCGACGCCATTTTACGCTTCCCGTATCTCTTCCGAGCCCTTTCTGGGCCGAACTTCTGATTCCTGGGGGCATCCTTGCGCATCGAGCCATCCCATGGCATCCTCCGGGGTCTCAAAAAACAAAGTTTTATGTGCATGAATGACCTTCAATTTTGCAGGATAAAGTAACATGTATTTGTGGCCCGCTTCTCTCAGCCTCCGCTTTACAGACCCAAAATTCATGCGACTACGCTGTACAGTCAAGGTATAATCTGGATAAGCCGTGATGTTTGTCGCTCCTCTCGTGATCGTCCCTCCTTTACGGAAGTATTCCAGTATCCTCTCCCGGTCGCGGTAGTTGAGGATTTTGGCGATCATAGTCCTAGGCGAGTTCCCCGGAGGCGGCCTCCTCGTTAGGGCTCTGTGTGCTCTTTCTACTGCAAATCCTTGAGATAGGGCCCCTCAAGGTATCTCCTGTAAGAACATGGATTCGATGAAATCCGTAGGGTCACGGCCCTCTATCCCCTCCGGTAGGCCCACGATGCGGATGTTGTTGCGACAGGCTCGTCCCTCTGCCTCCTCCGCTCTGCTCTCCAGGTTGCCCACCCTTTGTGTCAGGGCGTGCAAATCGGCCTTATGGGTGGCGCAATCTGCTGTATTC
This sequence comes from Ambystoma mexicanum, assembly GCF_040938575.1. Taxonomy (NCBI): domain Eukaryota; kingdom Metazoa; phylum Chordata; class Amphibia; order Caudata; family Ambystomatidae; genus Ambystoma; species Ambystoma mexicanum. Next base: position 981,269,649 of record NC_090927.1, read on the forward strand.
GGGCCAACTTCTTTTTCGAGGGACTCCGTGCGCTCCGCCAGGGCCCTGACATCCTGTCGTAGCAAATTAACGTCCTCTTGGACCTCTCCAACCTTGCGGTCCAGCGCCGTTTTTAGTTCAGTGACGGCCAGTTCCAGCTTTGATTCCCAGACCGCCCTCAGATCCGCAATCGCCGCCAGGATTTCTTGGTTGGTGCACGAAGACGTCGCACTACTCGCAGCCAGCGCATCCTTACTTTTGGTAGTGTCCTGGCTCGGGGACGTCCTAGTGAAGTCGTCTAAGGTGGGCTGTTTCACCTTCGGTCGCACTGGCCTGCTCGACATGACTCAGGGAATCAACCGGCTGCTCAAGTACCAAGTGTGTGTACAGTGCACCTTCACAGCTGGGCCACCGTGCAGCTCGCTTCTATTCCTGTCCCGGGCCCTGGTCGGCCATTTTGAGTCGCCCTTTGTTCCCGGCGTCTTTTAACTCGTAGTCACCGATCTCCGTCGCCGTTAATCCTGTGCCCTCCAGAGGTTCACAGTGCGTGGCCAACACCTTCACACACCAGCATGTGTATCGTCGGTGGTCAGTGGTCCGTCGTACCGCACATATTTGCCCGGATCGTTGTAGGATCTCGGGAGCTCCTCCAGAACGCATCCTCCTACATGGCTCTCGTAGCCACGCCCCTGCCCGTCGACGTCCTTAGCGTTGATGTCCCTTGACAGCCTCCGTCTTGGCGCTGACGTCACCGTGCATATAAATAGACTTGTGCAGCGTCCGTTGCTCAGTTCCGTTTTTCCGCGCTTCGTGGGCCTCAAACGGTGTTGCTCAGTTCTTTCTTCAAGAAGATTCAGACTTATTCTTCGAAGATATCATTTTATTTCGATGGCTTCTTCATCCGAACCATCAACCCCTCGGTCCGGCTTCAAAAAGTGTCGTGACTGTGGGAAGAAAATGTCATTGACAGATCCTCACAGGATCTGTTTGTGGTGCCTGGGATCGGAGCATCACTGTTCGGAATGCGAGGACTGTATGTCCGTGACGGTAAAAGCCTTGAAGGGCCGTAAGAGGAAGCTAGAAAGAGGTAAGACTTAAATCTCTTGCTCCCTCGAAAGTTTCTTCGGCAGAGTCGAAACATTTGTCTCCTCGTCATAAGAAACATTCCCGTTCAAGATCTCGAAGCGGTTCCCATCAGTCTTCGAGATCGAGACACTCTAAGAAGAGGCGTCGTAGATCTCCCTCTTCTCCCTCTTCTCCCTCTTCTCCCTCTTCTTCGTCGTCTTCTGTCGCTCCGGAAAGGGTCACCTGCCCCACGAAACAGTTCTCCAGCTAAGTGGGAGGAATTCCGTAAGAAAATGCTTAGCGTCTTCGAGAAAGCGGCCTCGACCCCCCTCGGATACGTCTAAAGGTGGTACCCCAGGTGAAAGACCCGAAAAATCTAAATGCTGTGTGTCGTTGCACCCGGCGAGAGAAACTACCCGAGAGCGTCATGAACCCTCGAGTAAAGGCAGTAAGACCACGTCGTCGACGCTGTCTTCGAAGGTTTCTTCGACTCTTAAATCTGCGTCATCAACTCCGTTGTCGAAGGGCCCTTCGCATAAATCGGTTGCGTCGACGCCGTCTTCGACGCCACTGTCGACTCTGATAAAGGACAGACCTACAACTGTCACTACAGTAGAGGCGTCGAGGACCTTGACCATGACGTCGAGAATGCCATCGACTATTTTGACGACACCGAGTAGGATTCCGATCCTCTCGAGTACATCGAGGTCTCCTCAGACTTTTTCGACGCCCTTTTCGAGTTTATCGAAGCCTGTGACTTCCACGTCGACAACCTCGACGTTTTCACAACCAGTGGCAACAAATTTGGCTCCTTCTGCTCTAGAAATGGGGTTAAAACCACATCCTAGGTCTGACTATTTTAGAGCCTTGTCCTCAATATATGAGGAAGGTGAGGATTCCGATCATGAGACCTTTTGGTTTACAAAGGACCACTACACCCATACCAGAGGAATTTATCTCTGAAGAGAACAGGTTGAAGGACCTTCAAGACTCCTTACCTTCAAGACTCCTTACATGAGGCAAGTGGTTTGTAGAGTTTGCTAAACCAGACCCTGGGGAACATGCTGAGACCCCTTCTAGGGTTCTGATAGAATAATCAAATTCATGGGGTGGTCTACACCTACACCCTCTTTTCAGCAGGATGACCTTACTGATATTTTAGATAAAGGTCCACAGGAGGATCCTGTTGTCCCCTTTCATTCTGCTCTGCAATGAAAAGTTTCTGCAAATTGGGAAACTCCTGAAGTTATCCGTGCAGTTAACAAGAGACTGTCTGCTAAATACAGGGTATCTGCTACAGATCCTGAATATTTGAGCAAACCTCCAACTCCAGAGAGTTTGGTTGTACAAGCAGCAACTTCATCAAACAGTAGATCTGCATACCCTACTATTCCACAGGATAGGGATGACAAAAGAGTTGATGCTATGTCAAAAAAAAAGTTTTTTCAGCATGTAGCATGGCGCTTAAATCTATTAACGCCACTTGCACGCTTGCAAGGTTCAGACATACACTTTGGGAGTGTGCTTCATCAGCGGCTGACTGTCTCCCAGAAGGAGAAGAAAGGGAAGCATTTTTAAACATCATCAAGGATGGAAAAGATGCAATGTGCGAGTCCCTTCAAACAGGCATTGATTCTGCTGACAGTATCAGCAGGGCCAAGGCAGCAAGTACCACAATCCGCAGATTTCCGTGGTTGGGGAAGTCTGGTTTTGCTCCAGGTGTACAAGCTAGACTTTTGAACATGCCCTTTGACGGCACTTCTTTGTTTGGTAAGAAGGCTGATGACACCTGGAGAGATTACAAACATCCTAGGCAGCAGCAAAATCTCTTGGGGCTGCAATCCGACAGACTCCGAATCGCCCCTCAGGAACCTCCTGGAGGGGTAGGTCCTTTCGCTTTTCCTCCGCATTCGGAAAAGGTAGAGGACAGCCAGGTCAAAGGGGCCAGAAACGATTCACCCGTGGTGGACGGGGAAAAGGTACAAAAACCACAGCAGCAGGTGCCGCTTTACCCTCGGCAGCTGCGTCGGCCGCTTCTAAACCCCTCTGAGGTCTTCCCTCACAAGACACTAGGAGGGGGCAGGTTAACTCAACATCTGGCAGAATGGCAGGCTATTACGTCAGATGCGTGGGCATTGGAGACAGTTGCCCAAGGTTACTGCCTGCCCTTCCTACACACTCCTCAGAGTCATCCACCGGGGAACAACTCTTTGAAGTTTCCAGATCCGCTCCTTATGCAGGAGATTGTAGACCTGCTAGAGAAAGGTGCCATAGAACCGGTACCTGTAGTGGAGAGGAACAAGGGTTGGTATTCCCCCTACTTCCTAGTACCAAAGAAGGACGGAGGACTGAGACCCATCTTGGACTTACGAGAATTGAACAAATTCCTCAGGAAGGACAAGTTCAAGATGGTAACTCTTTCTCAGATTCTTCGGGCCCTCCAGCTTCAGGACTGGTTGGTATCTATAGACCTTCAGGATGCTTATTTCCATGGGCCAATCCATCTCAAACACAGGAAATACCTGAGGTTCGCAATTGGCAACTCTCATCAGTTTTTGAGTTCTGCGATTTGGGCTGACCTCTGCCCTGAGGGTCTTCACCAAGCTAATGTCAGTAGTGGCTGCACGTCTGAGGGAAGGGATCCACGTCTACCCCTACCTGGACAATTGGTTGATCAGAGCAGTATCTTCGGAACAAGCTCAGATCCATCTGGATTATGTCTGCCACTTCCTTCACAAGCTGGGCTTCTCCTTCAACTTAAAGAAGTCACAGATGATACCAGTCCTGGACATTTCCCTGGGAAAAGCCTCGCCACCAGAAGTGAGGGCTCAAGATATTGTGCAGATGGTCAATAAGTTTCAAAATGCCCAACGTCTTCCAGCCTTCGACTTTTTGAGGTTGCTAGGCCTCATGGCATCCTGCATTTTCCTAGTGCCAGAGGCTCGCCTGAGAATGAGATCCCTCCAGTGGGGACTGAGAACCCAATGGTCGCAATTCTCAGGAAGAATGTCAGATCTCCTTCAAGTCCCAGACAGAGTTGCTCGAGACCTTCAGTGGTGGGCCTGTCGGGGGAACATTTTGAAAGGAGAACTGTTTTGGCAACCATGGCCGGAGATAACGGTAGTCATGGATGCCTCACTCGCGGGGTGGGGAGCCCATGCCAACGACTTGACCATCAGCGGTCGTTGGTCTCCATTGGAGTCCAGACTACATATCAACCTGTTGGAGCTCGGAGCAATCAGACTAGTGCTGAGGGCTTTTCTGCCATCAGTACAGGAAAAGAATGTCCTGATAATGACGGACAACACAGTGGCCATACACTACCTCAACAAAAGAGGAGACGTAGGATCACTGCCACTGTGCAGAGAGGCAATGCAGCTCTGGTTTTGGGCAATTCAGGAAGGAATCTCTCTATCAGCAGTTCACCTAGCTGGAGAGAAGAACTTGACGGCGGATGCTCTGAGCAGGCAGAGTACAGTTTCCCACGGATCTGTTCGCCACCAGCATCAACAGGAAGTGCAATCAGTTTTGTTCAAGGGAATTTCCCCTGAGAGGAGCTCTAGGAGACACATTCTTAGTGAACTGGGAGTTTCCACTCCTGTACGCGTTTCCTCCAGTCCCTGTCATGAGGAGGAGGAGGAGGAGGAGGAGGAGGAGGAGGAGGAGGAGGAGGATGCCCGGACCTTCTGGACATGTCCATCTGCCCTCCAATTCGTCTTCTGCAACGAAAGGATCTTTTCTCGCAGAAGGGAGGTCAGGTTCTCCATCCAGACATCGTAACCCTCAACCTTCACGCTTGGTTTCTGAAAGGTTGAGATACAAGGATTGGGATCTCCCGGATGACATCATGGAGGTCTTGCTTTTGGCTAGAAGGCCGGCAACAAAGACTTTATACCACTGCCCTTGGAACAAATTTTACAGCTGGTGTAGAAAAAAGAATATTGAACCCTTTTCACGCGGTACACCTATTGTGTTCTCTTTCTTACTGTTTTTAGCAAATTCAGGTCTTCAAGTTGGTACGATCAAGGGCTACCTCGCAGCGCTATCAATCTTTAAGCGCACTACAGAGGACCCTTCATATTTCAAATTACCTCTGGTAGTCCAATTTCTGAAAGGGTTAACTAATGTTTATCCCCAAAGCCTTTCCAAGTTCCATTGTGGGACCTAAATCTAGTCCTAAATTTTCTGATGAGTACTCCTTTTGAACCACTCTGTTCTTGTTCATTAAGATTTCTCACTCTTATAACAGTCTTTCTAGTGGCTCTAACATCTGCCAGAAGAGTGAGCGAATTACAAGCTCTATCTTACAAACCTCATACAATCTTTCATAAAGAAAAGGTTGTCTTACAAATGAAGCCTAATTTTCTCCCAAAGGTGATTTCTGAATTCCACATTACTCAGAAAATAACTTTACCTTCATTCTACCCTCCTCCCCATCCAGGGAAAGAGGAAGCGAGGTTATATAGGCTGGATCCAAGGCGTGCCTTGAGTTTTTGCATCAGCAGACTTGCTTGAATAAGACAAACAGACCAACTGTTTGTAGGTCATACAGGACACCAATTAGGAATGCCAATCATGAAACAGACCATTTCAAGATGGATTGTTTTAACCATTCTAGAATGCTACACATTGGCAGGGAAAGAGCCCCCTCAACATCTTAGGGCTCATTCAACCAGGGGTATCGCAGCCTCTTCGGCTCCCCAGAGAGGAGTCCCGATTTGGGATAAATGTGCGGCTGCCACATGGTCGTCCGCATATACTTTTACAAAATTTTACAGCCTGGATTCCTCCTCTAGCCAGGAGACAAGATTTGGCAAAGCTGTGTTACATTCTTAAAGGGAATATTAAATTGTACTCCCACCTCCTCTTTCATACCACTGCTATGGGAGTCTATCAAAGATAAGGAATACGTCGGAGGACACAATCCCTTCGAAGAACAAGTTACTTCTTACCTTGTAATGTTCTTTCGATGGGATGTTCCTCCAACGTATTCCTTATCGCCCCTCCCATCCATCCCCGTGGTTGCAGTTTACGCTCCTTCAAGGTCAATAACCAATTCATGCACAGCTAATTTCAAGCTTCAAAACGGAACTGAGCAACGGACGCTGCACAAGTCCATTTATACGCACGGTGACGTTGGCGCCGAGACGGAGGCTGTCGAGGGACATCAACTCGAAGGACGTCGACGCACAGCGCCCTCTACTGAAAAAAATGTCCGAGGCCAGCAAACTGGGATGGGTAACATCAAAGATAAAGAATACGTCGGAGGAACATCCCATCGAAAGAACGTTACAAGGTAAGAAGTAACTTGTTCTTCTCTTATTGCCATCTCGATAGACATCCATTAGACAAATTAAACATAATTTGCAATCATGCACTTCACAGCAAGTATGACTGTAAAGGCATTTTGCCATGTTGAAGATTTTATCATTTACGTATGCCCCATCGAACTAAGATATATTTCATTGAGACACAAAGTGCAGGACTCGAAATTAAGATTGGATAACAGGAGCTAAAATCAGCTCCTCAGTATGCAGCATTAACCGGTGACCAGGAGCTACCACTGTGGAACGAGGAGCTAGTACGTAGCATTCTGCAGATCTAACTTCCACCTAAGATGGAAGCATATCATTTTGTCCATGACTTATGACCACTTATGCTTTAAATGTCATATAGATGTGTCCTAAAGTTTATTTATAGATTGCTCCAAGCACAGTAGGCATGGGGAGTCAAAAGTAGCTCCTGGTAGCTGTTGGTGTCAAGCTAACCAGGCTCTACAATTAGGAGCTAAATAGCTCCCAGCACCCCCCACTTTCGAACCCTGAAGTGACTTGACATTATGGAACCATCCTGGGCATCCCCTCAGCTGAGCAGGAGTAGGAAGTTCTTGGTAGGAACCCATAAATGGAGACCTCCAGTCAAGTATAGTCCTTCTGCCATGTCGATGCTTCAACAGATCACATGTGCCCTACAGAATCACACTATATAGTTTATCAACAAATAAAGTGATCCTTCTCCAAGGAACCATCCTAGATGTCACTTTCTCTCTGTGTAGGTGCAGACCCTCCACAGGAGCCACCAGCCACGATTAGACAACACCCCGCTCTTCCCTCCTAGAGGACATCATTTTTTCCTCTCACATTGTAGGTCGGGCGCACACATAGTTGGGTATCTACCTGGTATTCATTCTCATTTTATCTTTCAGCCATATCTTTAAATATGACTGCACACCAACTGAAGAGATGTTCTTGGAGAGCTCATTACGTTACTGTGGATTACCCCATTCATACTTGAGCAAGCGCAGCATTTTAAGTGGTCCAGTCAATGTTACAGTATAGACGAGTGACACCCAGGACATTTTGTTCAACTAGCATTTTCACATATATTTTACATTTATTTTGTTTCCTTACACAGCCACACAATAGATTTTTCCACATCACAAATGGGTATACAGCCATAAATGCGACTATGGCCAAGTAATGCTAACTGTGTCCTCTGATCAACAGAACCATAAACAAACTAACTTTGGAGTAAATGGCTCATAACATCATGGTAGGAAGTTTAACACTATTAATCCAATGGCTATAGATCACATACATACACACATACATATGTAGCTGGATGAGTCACTTGGGACTCATCAACAGTGACCTTAATTTTTATTTTTCTTCTATAATTAATATTCACTGAGGACTAGAATCTAAGTATGCAACCCCTTTGCAGGGGAAATACCCATCTTTGCAATAAACTCTTCTGACTATCTGGTCGTTAATAAGAAGGTCATCTATAGGGGAGCTTTGAAAAGGCTAGTGACGCGAGAAAGGCATTCTGATGTTCACCTGATATTTTCTTAAATATGACTTTTTCTTGAAAGGAACAGAACCACATATATTCTCATAAGCACTATCACTGCACATTGAGTACAAGAAGGTGCACAAGTTGTGCCCTTGATCAGACTGAACGAAGTTTCAGCAACAAATCTAAAATACCCCACACAGAGGGGAGGGGAAACAAACTCAAAAGACAATTGAAACACCAAATACACCATCAAAGGACACTAAGATGGACAAAATTAATGAAAATTAATGAAGATATCAATATTTGCAAGCCAATTTCATTAGTCAATATGCATATTACAGTGCATAAAGGTATGACGATTTATGCGAGGTCTCCTAATACTTTTGCTTAGCTAAAAAGAGTTAAGCATTTGCAAGCTAACTCCCCAAAATTATTTTCATACAATATATAAAAAGGAAACAGTGCTTTGTATATCTTTGAAACGGCTATAAAGAACATAACTGCAACTTTTAGCATCAAGAGACACCGCACTCTAATATTTGTATTCTGTGTGTGTGATGGCATGATCTCTGCTCTACAGGAGTACGGGGATGAATAGTGTCGGAAATGCCTACTCTGCCCCTCTCTGCTGCTACTAAACCAGCAGTGATTCCAATCATAAAACGGGCGCAACCCGACAGTTATACCTACTTCACCTGTTTTGGTAACATGGGCTGAGGGCAGTCTACTTTCTTCATGGGATTATGAGCTGATACAGTTGCAACACAACCAAAAATAGTACGGTGGTACCAAAAAAAAATGCCAAACCAAGGTTCTAGGAAAATAGGAACTATAATAATCACTTAGTGCTCACAACTAATTGAAAAACTAAAGAAAACACATAAAATGAAAACTTTGAGAGCAAAAGGGGACTCTCTTGATGAAGCTGTGGGTTCAGGCAATAGATTGGAGCATCAAATGTCAAAAGTACTTTAAAGCCTCTTAAAAAGGCAAAGAGCAGTGTCATGTAAGTCACTAGGGCCATTTCAATATGGACAGCACTGTATATAACTTCATCACTTGTCTTGGGTGCGCAACGGCGTCGCAACAGACTTCTTGGTGCATCTCTGTAGTCAAGCCGGTGTCGAGGTGGTCGAATTGCATTGTTCTAGTGGCGACCCCATGTCAAGGTGGCTTTGACAAAGGGCTCTCTGTTGATCAATTCAGTCCTGTCGACTGGTTTAGTTGGCGGTTAAGTACAGTCGATACGTTGTATCTGCTGGGCCGCTGAATCGGCATTGGAGATGGGCAAATTAATGGCTTTCATCGGCTCAAGTCGGCTTTCGAGTGGAGACGATGCTTCTGTTGAGTCGATTTTGGTGCTGATGTCACCACTTCTTACAAAACCAGTGGAAGTATGCTGGCAATTAACTCATTAACTTGTATAGGAGTGAAGGCATGCCCCTGTATGCTCGCACAAGGAACAATACAGCCCTATATGGAAAAGGGCCCACGACACGCTTGCAAGGATAACCAGCATTTATATCTACAAAATAGCATTAGCAAAGAACTCTGCAGTCGCTGAACATTCAGAGTTCCGTAGGCATGTGCGGTACATTATAAGCACAAACGGCGTCACTAATGATGTAATCATATGTAGTAAAATTCTACAATACGTGTAGGGCCTGCTCCATATGGGATGCCCGGCCATTGGTCCATCTTCGTTCACTTGGGTGCTGCCGGGCTCGTCATCCGCGGTGAGCTCACCTAGCAATTAGCTACTCAGACAAACCATGTTATTCTATTATGGTAACAATGCACCTGGTAGATAAAGGGATGGGCTTGGCAGGAAAGCCAAGGTCACACTAACTCGCACGCACTTAATTTGCTACCAGACAGATCAACAACCCCCAAGGTCTTCCACCTTAGGTTTAGGCTATCATTCTGATGCCACCCTGCACAAATCACGTGACCCATTCCTGAAGGCGCGATAGCTTTGCCTTGTGATCTTAGTGATCGATCGAGGGGTGTAAAAGTGTTTTGGTTGGTGGTTTGGATGGTGCTGTGGCATGTGGGTGTCATGGTATGTAAGAATGACAAAGCTGTATTTCTCATGTGGAGATCGTTGGGGGCAAGAGGGCCTTACTAACTGTTTCATGGGATGGTACTGCCAAGATGTACTCTGCTCCCTTCTCATGACCTTGGAGGGCGCATTCTTCCCAGGCACGAGGGCCTGCAACTTTCTGAACAGTGGAGGAGGTTGTGAATCTCGGAGACCTGGCCAGGGTGGGGGTGGTGTTAGCGCCCATGCAAGGGGCCTAATACTAACACACAAAATGCTGTTTGCCGCGCTGATGCCTAACTCCTAAAATGGCTGCCGTCTGCCAAGATGGCGTTCACACCTGCATCTACTGTATAGCTTATAATGCATGCACTAAGGTGATGGCGCACCCCCCTTTAATGTGCATCCCCCTGTTCCCTAGATGTGCTCTATTAGCGTCTAGTTCTTGTTCTATATCGCCTAGGGGGCTGGGAAGACCCTCTCTCCTTCCCAACAAGAGTAAGGAGAATACATTTTCTGAGGACTGAGAGGGCCTCAAAACCAATATCTCCTGAAACGGAGTGGATACTGGAATTCAAAACCACTTAAGTAGGTTGGTGCAGAGATCCCAATCTGCCTGATCAAAGGAGGCCAAACAATTGCAACAGATTTGGTGCACCAGTTTTATTCCCATCTCCACGTGCATTCAGAGCCATCCTGAAAAAGTCGTCTGAGAAGAAACTTTGCTTTTCAACCGCTGTAATGTCTACCAATCTACACAAAAGCACACACACGCCACCAAAAGGCTCACATACTGGCTATAAGCCACAACCTTGTAGCTAATGTTTGTATTTGCAGCTCTCAAAGATATTTTTTATATGGCAACCATGTCATGAGATACTCTGAACCACACTGTATATTATTGCAAAAGCCACATTCGAACCACGACTACTGGATGAGATGGAAACATAAAGCTAATAGCCATTGATTTGGGATCTGATATATCAATGGTTTTGGAAATATAAGATCTTGCCATGGCATAACAATGGTAACATTTCAATAGTTGTTTTCATTGATCAAAAAGAAAAACGACTTTTATTTCAAAGAATTACATAAATTAGTTTAGATACACTGGGACAAAAGTGACACCAATCGATGCTCCAGATATCTGTAAAAAAAACGTTGGTTTACAAAGCTATGGTTGTTTGCTTTCAAAACAAATTTTAATAATGTTACTATAAACATGTTGTTTGATAATTTTGTAACCTCAACCACTCCATGGCCTCCTAACCTTCTCTATGCAGACAGAACGTGGTATTTAGCAAAGTGTGTGACTTTGATAAACTCTAGTAAGTAATCGGTGATTTAAGTTTCAATTGATAGATTTCGATATGCCGCTATAAATATATGCTTGGTCTAATGTGTTCTTTGCAAACCGATGACTGGGCACTGTTTGAATTCATAAAGGTATAAAGGAACATGTACGAGTGTAGAAGAATGTATGCCAAATTAAGTAGAATTACAATCCAACATGGCAAATGGCATAAAGAGATGATTAATTGGCACTCACATCACTTCCGGTTAGTAGACCAAATACTTCCTTTTCCTTTAGGGCTTTTTTTCCCGACATCTAATGGGCTTCTTAGCAGCACAGATGCATGGATTACTGTTTGAACTAATTGAATAGATTGGGATATTTTAAACAGTTATGTGCCTTCTCATATAACATCAATTAACTTGGGGCATGTTTCCTCATCACGAGGGAACATTTAATTCTCTGATTTAATTTCCAGAGTGGAAAGATAATCAAATCAAGATATGTTAATGCAAACCTCAGGAGTTACCCTTTAGAAGATTTTCCGATATAATAGATATTACTTGGGAAAATTCACTGCTCGGACCCATACATGCGCAGAACAGTATTGTGCCGGCTGTCTTGAAGATAGTCCTTTTAGGAACATAGAGTGTTACAACCCAGATAGAGGTAAGATTATATATGTGCATATATCATTTTGCAATATGCGATTCTCTACATTAAAGATAAATGTACATGTTCATAGTTTTTAATGATTATCCCATGTATGGTGCTATATTGACATATAAATCACAGTGGAACTTGAACCACGTTAAGCAAACCAAAGTGGAATAAGATCTGCACTTTAAAAATACTCTTGTAAGAAAATGTGATTGTTACAATATGCTTAACAGTTGTATTAAATCATTGGTTGTATATGATTGCTAAGCATAGTGTTGTGTCGGTGCGATGTTTGTCTATGTAAAATCCAAAAATAAAGTTTTTTTTAAAAAAGGATAGTGTTGTGAACTAAACTTGCAATTTCTCTAAGCAAAACCTAATAACTCAAATGAAGATCCGGTCACTTTTGTGCATCCGTTTATCGTGTCTCTTTTGAATACTTCAGAAACGTAGATCAGGATCCAGATAAATTCCATAATTTGTTTCTTCGTTTTTAGTCACTATGAATGGATCCAGAGTTAGAGGGGCTCCAGTCCCCCAGCTCAAAGTAATGAAGCATAAGGAGGAGCTGCAGTTCACCTTTTGCTTCCTTAGCGATACATCTCCAGGCCAGACCCACCTTTGCCCTGCTCTGAGGTGTTTTTCATCTCTTTACAATCACAAATTATGAAGGAGAAGGATACATTAGCCTGTTGATTTTAGTGTGGCATCAGACAGATCCTAGAGGTGTTTAGCTCAGCCTTTTACTCCTTTTATCAGAATCGCTGGTATTCTCTTCAGTATTAGTTTGGTGGCATTTTTGTTGAATAGGTAAACCTCACCATCACCCAGTAACTTCATGAAGAAGAGACCAGTCTCAGTTATTTTTAGATACTTTGTCACAGTTTCACACACCAACCTCTAAATGCCACCAGACTTCTCGTCTTCATATACAGATTACACTAATTACTTAAAATCAGTGCAAAGCTGGAGTGCAGTCCCCCCCCCGCCCCTCTTTATGATTTGTGTGAGGTTTCCCTGGGAACTGGTTGCATAGGTTTTAAAGCATCATGTATTGAAAAGGGTGAGTTGCTAAGTTTGTAATAGATTTGGATGAGACCTCCTTCCACAGGTGACATCCATTAAACATATACTAATTCTATGTGACATAGAGTATAGTTTGAAGAATTCTATTAGAAGTCTTCGTTAATATTTAAACTGCTGGAAGATCAACCCCATAGGGGGCTTCCCATTTTAATGTCTGACTGGGCTTCAGACACTGGTCATCAACTGAAAGCACCTGCCCCAAAAGATCTGCTCTGGCAGATCTGAAGAGGCATACCTGAAGTGGAATTATTGACTCTGCCACATAGTAATTTCCCAGACTGTCGGACATTGCTTCGCTTTGGAATTTGTATGCCCTTCTATGTAAATTTCCTGTGGCACAGCTCAGAATTATGGGTTCCATGGCGCAAATGATTCTTAACAGCATACTCTCTGCTCCTTGGCTTTGAAGAGCAGGGAACAGAGGAAGTATTGCACAGTTGAAGAGTTTGTCTTCACAGAAATAGTTTAAAATAGACCGAAAGATCAGTATAGCTCCGTCTTGAAGTTGAGAATTCTGTTATCAGATTGATGGAACCTAAACATGAGCATGTAACCTGGTCCTATATCAATGGGAGATATTGTCTGTTATTTATCTAAATTATTAGGTCCCCTTTTTAGTTTTGGCTGAGCACACAAGCCACCAGTGCCCAACTCGTGCATGCAGGTACTTCATAGGGGACCAAAGAGCAATTGGGCCAGCGCTGTTCTGTACTGCAATTTCTTCTGTTATCCCTTTTATATGTTGTGGTATGCAGGGAAAATGGTGTATTGCATCTGTATGTGTTAATCCTGGGTTGGTAAACCCAAAAATAAAGCAACCCATGGTGGTTAAAGGTGATCTACCCACACATGATGTTACGCTTCCTGCGAATGATGGTAATGCGGGTGAAGGATGGATGCAGGTTATTGGCTTATATGTATTTCTTGCAGCAAATGTTTGTAATTTTAGTTGTGGTCAGGTTTGGCACTTACAATATTTTTCTTGACTGAATTATTTCATGAAAGTAAGTCTTTCTCAAGTAGTTCTTTCCTTTGATCTTTTCCCCCGGGAACGTTTGTTCCAAAATTCCTTTTCTCCCGACTCTTCACACCTTTGTGCTAGTAGAGTTTCACCTTGTAGCACCATCTGGTTACATTTTTTTCATGAACCCAAAGTTGACATCACATGGTTTCTGGGCTTTGTTGTTTCGCGTCCCTCTCACTGACTGCAACTTTCTACGAGTATGAGGACTTGCCTGATCAATCTGCTTAGGTGATCTATTGTTAGCCTGAACTGATGCACACAAGAAACGGATCAATAACTGTGCCTGGTGTGCTTCTGGAAGTGCATTGGCAAGTGCTGTTAGCTGTGGTACTGGACATACTGATCGTGCTGGTTGCTGTAAAGACTCACGGATCATTTTAAAGGGTCAGTTTTATTGATTTATGCTGGCCAGTGTGGGCCAATAGCATCCATGGACGTTTTGACAAGTGGACTTGTATTTAAACGAAATCCCTTTTTGAATTATTTACACGAGGCTCCTCCCTCACCCAGGAACTGTACTACATTAAGGACAGGCTGCATGCATCGCACGTGCGCCTCACAAAGTGCATTGGCAAGTGATGTTAGCAGTTTGATGGGTGAGGAGAAAGGCATTTTAGCGTTACTGCAACTCGTTAGCAGATTATGGTCTATGTGGGGTCTGAGGAAATGATTACTGTGGATTAGCTATATTTTGCGATGTGGTGTTGATACTGTTGTTGCTTGGATATTAGAAGATACTAGAAGCTTCCTACGCAGTAAGTAACTATCGAGATTCTTGTAAGCACGGGGCTGTGTTAAGGTGTGAAGCACTAACTTTCGCCTGTGGTGTGTCTGGTGTTCTAGGCACATAGTCTGGCATACTTATATTTACGTCAGATTAGATGTTATTAGATCCAACCACTGACACCATGTCAGTACAATCTCTGAATATCGATACTGTTGATGGCGATGTGGTAAATAGTGGACACAACCCAGAGTCGATAACGTTGGGAGTGAGTGAGGCATTATCTATCTACCGCGAAGAATGATTTGGGGGGGGGCTGTTCTCATGTGTGTTTTTTTGCTACCGTAGAACTTGTGTTCCTAAAACCATTAGCTCCCATGGGAATGCGAAGAAGGTGACTAAAATTAATGCGTTGGATGCGTTAAACACAATTGAAGAGGAAGCTGCAGTACAAGAGATTGTGTTAGCATTAAATGAATCACTGAAGTGTGTGGGTAGTACATTAATTGAGAGAGTCTTCCCTCACATGGTTATTGGGGGTACTAATGGTGATATTGTATCAGACTTAACATGTTTGTTTGAAGACCTACAAGAAGAGACTGCGTTAGTTCCCAGTAAATTGTGACAAAACTTTTCAAAAGCCAGAGTGGAATGTGGGTACTCCATTGAAGGAGGTTTGGAGTAGCGTGTGCGACATGTGATGCTCTATCTGAATATTGGGATGCAGTCGCAGTAAAGTGGAAATGGGCTGATCAATGAAATGGCAAATGAAGAAAATTAGCAAGGGTATCCTGCTATGACCTCCTCAACCCCGTCCCATGATCATGGTGTTAAGAGTATTGCCTCACAATGTGAGTTGGATGTAGATGGTGGGGCCTTTACCTTTTGATATCTGTCAGGGTCCCTTTTCGTCACACTCTGTGGGTGAGGTGTGTGACGAGCAGAGGATATGGGAGGATGGGCAAATAATGGCGACAGCAATGCAGACATCACAAGAATCTGAACATAGTAATATCAGCATAACATCCATGGCCATGTTTGCTCTCTTAAATTGCTCACCACTTTAGTTGAAAGGTGTGAGCAAATAGAGAACAAGCTAGATATACACTCTTCTATAACATAAAAGTATCCATAAAGGAGGAACGATACTTGGAGACCAAGGAACACGCATACAGATAGAGTGGTGATGGCATTATGGGTGAGGTGGAGAAGGACAAACTGATGGTGTCAGATTCACAGCTGGGAACTGTTGATGAATTTGTGCCTGCTGAGACTGCCTGCTACACACCTTAGGTTATCCTGGAGGTGGATGGGGTGCACATGGAAAACGATGTTGAGTTGGCTGGGCAAAAGCAATTTGTCTACGTGAGGGTGTAAACATGAAACGCAAAAAAAAAATAGAAACATTTTACAGTCTATCATGTATACCAGCCAGAAAAGATCTAAAGAGAACAATGTGTGTAGTGTCTCCTGAAGATAGCATTCAGTTTACTGAGATTGAATCAGAGGTAGTAAATAGTGTGCAAACCCCCCTCTAGAAGGGGGCAGCTCTTGTGAAGATAAATATGGGTTCAAACACAGTAAGGTGTGATAAGGCTAAAAACAAAGTGCCAGAAGCTCATCAGAGTATATAACAAAATGGTGTCAGAGAAATGAAGTTGATGAGTGATATCCGTAACTATATGATTGAGTCAGCCTCTGAGAGTGAGAAAGTGTGGGTTACAAAAGTGGGGAGCTGTACGCAAACTACATAAAAAGAAAAAGCAGAGGGTACGTGTAGGTGTCAAGGATTGTGTGTTGGTTGTTGTGCTATGTTTGTATACTGCTCAGAATGAAATGGTGGTGACGCATTGTGGAAAAAAAAGATGGTACAAATCGGAAAGCATTGGGAAATGGTGTCAAGTCAGTTGAGGTGAGTTGTGCTCAGAAAGCCAATGTAGGTGCACATCAGGCAAACATGGGCACACTCCATGTAATGGGGAATGTGAACCCTGGTGGACGGAACATATGTAAAATCATCTGCTGATCATGTGGGTGAAAAACTGGAAGTGGTAAAAGCGTTGCAACTAAGATCTGTTCCTGATTATGATTGACATCCTCCTCTAAACAGAGAAGCTGTATGGAAAGTATTGCATAGTGTTTTTCTTCGAGTTATTACAACAGAGGATATACAGATAGTAGACAATTGGAAGATAAAAAAAGACCATTTCCAATATTTGTTTTAAGTTGAAACAATATTGGATTATATTGTAAAATATGAAGACAACCTCTTTAGATATGGGTATCGGTGCGAGATCATAAATATGAAAACTGGGAAAAATAATATGGTGCATCTGGATAATATTCCAAAAGACTGAAAGAGATATGAATACAATATGTGGTCTCGGAAGAAACAGAGCAATTTCCCCGGATCAGAGGAACACAGTTGAAATTGGTCATAAAGAACTGTTTAATTACGTGAGACATAATGAGGATTATGGTAATAATGATGGGTATTGGCAGTGGCTTCCGAAGTTTTTCATAACCCATTGTTCCAATATACCTCGATAACAATAATTTGGTGTGCTCATGGAATATCAGGGGCTTTTCACATTTGTCTGCCAACTATGGTCTGTTAGCAAACATAAATCTGTTTTAGTTTAGTTGCTCTGCAAGAAACCTGGATGACAGAACTCTTGAGACTGATGGTAGAAGCACATCGCAGGTTTTGGCACAGAAGGGCCCCATTGGGAGATCCAAGGGGGGGTTCTTGTTTTTCGTTCGGCATCCATGGACTATTGTTGAGTCCAGTGGGCCTTCCCCATGGTTCAGTAGATTGGATGCGATCTGTTTAAATATAGTGAGATGGTCCTTATAAATGTATATGATCCTCCTAATGTGGTGGCAAATAAAAACAACATAGTGTTAGTCAAAGAAATATTAGAAAAGTTTGACCCATGTTTACCGATGTGGATGGTGGGGGACTTTAACGTAAAGATTGGAACAGAATTGGAGGGTTTCCCTGGCCCACGTGAATCTGCCATGTATGATGTGACAACCTTCAATACGCAGGGCAAAGCCTGGCCAGAGATGTCATACACCTACAATTTAAGTATGTTAAATGGACAAAGTGCTTGTGATGCACACAAAGCTTACACTTGTGTGAGTGGGAATAGTGCACCTACTCTGGACTATGTTTTTGTCAATCGGGTGGCGCTGGGACTTGTGGAGGATATGGCTGTATTGATGAGAGAGGAAAATGACCACATACCGATTTGTCTGATGCTGACTACTAAAGAAGTTGGTGGACAATCTGATCTAAATTGTGATATTTATCTGAGCTGTGGTGCGAACCGAGTACAGTGGTATAACACTAATTTAGACGAGAGAAGGTTTGTGGCTGAGAGGGAATTGCCACAATATATAGAAAAGTGGATGTTGAACCATGATTATATTGGGCCTCTCCTGATGCAGGAATTCTCGGCCATGCTTTCGAAGATAAAGGAAGTTACGAACAAAAAGAGGAAAAATAAGACCGCAAGTGAAAGATGGAACAAAGGAGGCAGCAAGGGTAGATGTTATGACCATAGGATTAAAGTAGTGAAAAAGAAGCTACGTCTTGACATTGCCCACATATATTCAGCAGCAGTGGGTGTAGAGACAGCCCACAAAATAGTTAAGCAAATAAAAAAGTTAAAAACCTTGTATCGGTGCTGGTTGAGGGGGGCATTGATTAAGCTGTGAAAGAGAAATTTGGATGCAATTAGCCCACCATGCTATGAATAATAGGAAAGGAATATGGTTAGTGATTAGGAGATTTGTAAAAAAAAAAAAAAGGACCTGACTATCAATAGTTATCTATCTGAGGAAGCCTGGAGAATCCATGTAGCTAACACGCTGGGGTCTGTAGAACCGGAAGATTCTGCCGATCTGAACATTAAGGTAATCTAGACGTGTAACCCTCAGTGTCGGACATTGCAAACATCATTGTGAAGTTGCATAACTCTCTGGCTGCCTGTCCATATGGGACATGTAATGGTTTAGCTGAAATGTCCCCAGGTGTCTGGGCCCAAGCTTTATAAATACTATTTGAAAACATTGGGAAATATGGCAGGTCCCATGTTCCTGGAGAGAAAGTAATATCTTACCTGTCCATAATAAAGGCTGTTGGAAGTACCAAGCATATTATTGTATGCTAGCCATGTTCTATATACCAGCCAAAATATTTGTTAAATGAACTAAATCAATGGATAAAAGATGCAAATATCTTACCACCTAATCAGATTGGGTTTAGTGGTCACTCCAGTACTGTAAACAATTTGCACATTCTGGTGTCTTCGGTGGAATATGCTTGGACAAGATGTTGTCTTCCAGTTTATGCTGCATATATAGACTTTAGTGCAGCTTTTGACACGGCCATGAGGAATAGACTATGGACCATACTGGTTGTGTGGAGCATTTCTCTTGGCCTGTTAATCACGATTATGCAGCTGCACCATGATACAAGTATTAGAATAAGATTGAATGGAGAGGGTAGGGTGTCAAATGTGATCCTTACATCTAAGGGTGTTAAACAGGGTTGCATATTGGCCTCAACCCTCTTTATTCTGTACCTTGCAAACCTGGCTGGGTTCCTCAACAAACCTGCTGCGAGTCCAGTTACAGTTGGAACACTGAAAATAGGCTGGCTCTGCTATGCCGATGACTTATTATTCTTGGACCACACCCCAAGTGGGTTACAAATAATGCTGAATACCTTGTGTGACTATGCGAGGATAAATGGGCTTTGCATCAACATTGGCAAAATGAAAGTTATGGCCTTTTGGGGAAAAAGGAAGAATTACCCTAAATAGAAGTGAAACATTGATCAACAGTCTGTTGATATAGTTAGTTCCTATAAATATCTTGCTGTTGTGATTGATAACAGGTTGGGCTGGGCCACACATTGGAAAGAGACGCATGCCAATTGCACATGTGTTGAGTAAATTCATCGGTAGGCAGGGTGGTTGTTCCATCAGGACCATGTTGCTGTTATACTCCTCTAAAATTGTCCCATGTATGTTATATGGAGTGAAAGTGTGGGACGATAGGTACCAAATGGACATTGGGAAACTTGAAGGTAAAATACTTTGTCTACTGTTCGAATGCCCAAGTCGCTCCCCATAGAATGCATACGATTTGGAGTTTGGACTCAAAGTGCGATAGTGGAATCCTACAAGAGATTAACCATTCGTTATGCAAAATTGTTACAATTAGATAATGGTACAATAATGATTGAGTATTTCCTGGCTGTCAGGAAATTGGATAAACATGGACGGTCTGGGATCTTGGGGAAGCTACTGGTTAAACATACCACATGGTTATTGGGATTTAAAGTTAAGTCGTATGGAAGCATTTTGCTAGCATAGAAGAAACGGGTCAAACAGAAACCAAATGAATATATTAAGGAAGTAGACATGGTACACCTGGCATCAAATGTGACTAGTGGTCCCGTTATTCAGTATTGGATGGAGCGAGCGCAGGAGCCGCTGTATATTAAAGCCTATACAAGCAGCATTATAGTCGGGCAATATTTGCTGTTTACATTTAATGTCACTAGAGTGTTGGAAATTGAAGGCCTAAAACTTGGTATAGCACCGTCGGAACGTTTATGCAGGTTATGTGGAGAAATGGAAATAGAAACATCTGAGCACATCATGTTGAATTGTGTCAGTCTGAATGCCTTGAGACATAAACACATGAAATCATATAATAACATGATGTATGATGAGGATGTGCATTTATTGTGGAATATATTACTTGATGGTAATGATATTAACTGTATATTTATTTTGATTAACTTCTATCAGAAGTGTATTGTGATTTTAGATGATTTGTCAAATAACATTTATTGAATAGTGTGATATGATGCATATATAGTGTTTTTTAACAATTTTAATGTATTTGAAATGTATATATACAAAGCCATGTTGGCTGGAAGTATATTAATAAAAATTACAAACAACTATGCCTCTTGGAAAGTAAAGAACTCTACGGTACGCTCTGTTGCTTGATCTTGTTATGACCTAAATCTCACATTTTGAACAGGTGCGTTTTGGATCAACCTGATACTGGAGGGAGTCCAGATGAAGGCTTTAATTTTCAATATTGAGTTCACCATTATTTTATTAGTGTATTAGTGTTTAGCAAACATGCTCCAACCACAAGGCTGTCAAAACTATACTGCACTGAAGATCCTGAAACCAGGTATGTAGTTGTCTTGCAGCCTTAAAAAAACATCTGTCTTGGGTTGATTTAAGCGATGCATAAAATAGCACTGCTCTCTAAGACGAAGATAATTTCCTGGAGCTAAAGGTTTTCATTTGGGCTAATTTGCATACCCACAATGCCTTGCTTATGTGGCTCTGAACTGGAGGTGAACTTCCAGCTATGGATACTAGGTGGTGTTGTGGATTGTGACTTGGATCACATGGATTATCCTATTTTCACAATATTGGGTTCGAAAGCCAGTATGTAAACTGTCTGAACCAGATGATTTGGCCTTTCAGAAGGGCCATGCTGGCTTAAAGAACCATTCTGCAAAACTGGAAGTCACTGGCGGGCTTGAATATTGAAGACTGGATAAACAAACAGCTGATGCTTTCAATACTTCAGAAGGCTATATACAAAGATGAAGGGATTTGGGAGCATTGAAAACCATCTGAAACCCATTCTTGGAGGTGTGCATCTAAAATTTGGAAATGAGATGTCAAAATCCATAGCTGATTTCCTGTGGTCCATCTTCCTTGCATATGCCTTACTTGTCAGCAAATGGAATCCTCACATCCCGGCCTACCACCTTTTTGATGTCTTCTCTACGCTGCTACTTCTTGTGACGTGGACCGATTATGCCTGGCCTTTGTCATTTTTGGTGAACTTGTCTCCCTCACTATCTTGTTATGGCGCGATAATGTCTGTGATTTGCCTTTGATAATATCAAACTGTTTTCATTTTTGACACTTGTGGCCATTGATGTAGCACTGCCTAGTTTTGTTTGTGAGATGTTTTATATTTCACGTTGGCTCTAGTTTATTTAAATAGATAAAATGTGGGTGCAATATTTGAACCCCTCTGAATTATGATTTTACCTCCTTCCAGTTCCAGCATTTCCACAACCCTTAGGTTCAAGGTTTGTAACTTCTCAGGTTCAAGACTTTGACATTTTTGTGGTTCAAAGGTTCATCAATTCTCAGTTTTGAGTTTCTTTGCCTCTTAGAGTTAAGATTTTTTTGATCTCTCAGGTTGGACATTTTTGCTCATCTCCATCTCTCATTAGCTGAAGGGTTTATCCCCTCTCGGGTTCAAGGACTCACTGGATCAAAGGTTCCAGGTCTCCAAACCTCTTGAGTTTCAAGGGAACTCCGGTTCCTGGAATCCTTTCTGCATCTTCATGGCTTCACACTGAAACCTCTTGCTTTTGTGTTCCGACATGGACTCTGTCTGTTGGTATGGTGCTAATGTACAACTTCTTCCCCCTTTCGGATAGGCTGTTTTAACCTTTCCAATGGTAGCTTCAGAGTACCCCACAGGGAAGTATTATGCTGTCAGGAAGTCATAAAATAGTCTGCGGCTAGTTTGGATTCTTCATGGACTGATCCAGATGTAAAGTGAAACATGATTTCCCTGGTAACCCCTGCTTATGACACTATAAGGACCATGGGACTCTGGCATCAGCAAGAGCTCTCCAGTCCATCCACTATTCTCTGCTGTCAGTGCTCCACCTTCTGTATCTGGTAAGTCTGCAGAGGTTGGCAGTATGCCATCCTGTTTCCTTTGTCACAGTCTGGTTTAAACTATCCACACGCTTGGGGCTTGAAACAAAAAGAGCAAAAACACTCACTCTGGGTCACTTTAATACAGCGTACAGAAGAGTCTTGTCCTGTCTTTTCTGGAAAGGGGAAATATGGCCTCTGTGCTACCTCTGTTGTGTCCTTGTGACCTGCGCTGCAACCTGTGCTGCCACTGAGTGTTACTTTTTTCTGTATATAACAATCCTGAATTATAAAGCGAGAGCCTTTTTAAACCATGCTTCTTTCCAGGACAGTTGTGCATTGTGCTACAGGATAACACTCAATCTTGAACTACTCTAGAGGGTTTGACCTAGATTATTCACTGACCCACGACTAGCAATAGCTGAGCAAAAGGCAACTTATATGAGCCCTATTTTGCTTGTTTCGGAATAGTACTACCATAGAGGCCGGAAAAAAGTCCTAGCCCCCTAACCCCCCAAACATCTCTCATCCCATTCACCGGTTACCCCCTCAATCTGCTCCTAGACCATTCCTCTGTCTTCTTTCTCTGCCTTCTCTTGCCCCTTCTATTGTTGTTGCATACTCCACAGTCGTCGTCCTGCTAAGTTATATCCAGGTGGCAAGAGGTATAATGGGGTATTTGCATGTCATGGTTATGCGAACACCTGAGTGCATATCTGTTTATGGGTGGGTGTGTCCGTGTACATTGATGACAGCATGCAATGGTGTAAGGTGGATATTCGTGTATGTGTGTCTTCATTTGTTGGAGTACCTGCCCCAGTGGGGGGGGGGGGCTGTTCTGTGTCAGGAGAGGACAAATGCACCCCTGTATCTGGTAAGTCTGCAGAGGTTGGCAGTATGCCATCCTGTTTCCTTTGTCACAGTCTGGTTTAAACTATCCACACGCTTGGGGCTTGAAACAAAAAGAGCAAAAACACTCACTCCGGGTCACTTTAATACAGCGTACAGAAGAGTCTTGTCCTGTCTTTTCTGGAAAGGGGAAATATGGCCTCTGTGCTACCTCTGTTGTGTCCTTGTGACCTGCGCTGCAACCTGTGCTGCCACTGAGTGTTACTTTTTTCTGTATATAACAATCCTGAATTATAAAGCGAGAGCCTTTTTAAACCATGCTTCTTTCCAGGACAGTTGTGCATTGTGCTACAGGATAACACTCAATCTTGAACTACTCTAGAGGGTTTGACCTAGATTATTCACTGACCCACGACTAGCAATAGCTGAGCAAAAGGCAACTTATATGAGCCCTATTTTGCTTGTTTCGGAATAGTACTACCATAGAGGCCGGAAAAAAGTCCTAGCCCCCTAACCCCCCAAACATCTCTCATCCCATTCACCGGTTACCCCCTCAATCTGCTCCTAGACCATTCCTCTGTCTTCTTTCTCTGCCTTCTCTTGCCCCTTCTATTGTTGTTGCATACTCCACAGTCGTCGTCCTGCTAAGTTATATCCAGGTGGCAAGAGGTATAATGGGGTATTTGCATGTCATGGTTATGCGAACACCTGAGTGCATATCTGTTTATGGGTGGGTGTGTCCGTGTACATTGATGACAGCATGCAATGGTGTAAGGTGGATATTCGTGTATGTGTGTCTTCATTTGTTGGAGTACCTGCCCCAGTGGGGGGGGGGGGCTGTTCTGTGTCAGGAGAGGACAAATGCACCCCTGTATCTGGTAAGTCTGCAGAGGTTGGCAGTATGCCATCCTGTTTCCTTTGTCACAGTCTGGTTTAAACTATCCACACGCTTGGGGCTTGAAACAAAAAGAGCAAAAACACTCACTCTGGGTCACTTTAATACAGCGTACAGAAGAGTCTTGTCCTGTCTTTTCTGGAAAGGGGAAATATGGCCTCTGTGCTACCTCTGTTGTGTCCTTGTGACCTGCGCTGCAACCTGTGCTGCCACTGAGTGTTACTTTTTTCTGTATATAACAATCCTGAATTATAAAGCGAGAGCCTTTTTAAACCATGCTTCTTTCCAGGACAGTTGTGCATTGTGCTACAGGATAACACTCAATCTTGAACTACTCTAGAGGGTTTGACCTAGATTATTCACTGACCCACGACTAGCAATAGCTGAGCAAAAGGCAACTTATATGAGCCCTATTTTGCTTGTTTCGGAATAGTACTACCATAGAGGCCGGAAAAAAGTCCTAGCCCCCTAACCCCCCAAACATCTCTCATCCCATTCACCGGTTACCCCCTCAATCTGCTCCTAGACCATTCCTCTGTCTTCTTTCTCTGCCTTCTCTTGCCCCTTCTATTGTTGTTGCATACTCCACAGTCGTCGTCCTGCTAAGTTATATCCAGGTGGCAAGAGGTATAATGGGGTATTTGCATGCCATGGTTATGCGAACACCTGAGTGCATATCTGTTTATGGGTGGGTGTGTCCGTGTACATTGATGACAGCATGCAATGGTGTAAGGTGGATATTCGTGTATGTGTGTCTTCATTTGTTGGAGTACCTGGGGCGGGGGGGGGGAGGGAGGGGGGTGTGTGTGTATCACCACAGACGTGACTAGGGACTGGGCTACCTGCAGACAAGGGCGCTACCACCAAACAAGGGCGCTACCACCAAAACGCCAGGTGATGCGCCTCTTAAGAGTGCGACCGTCGCCGAAAGAGACTCCGCACCGCCCAGCACGACGCCAGACGAACCCTCGATGGAGAAATTTATCGTCGAGAGCTTGGCTCGTATAGTTTCCACCGACAGCCAGAGACGAACGGCGAGTGATACGCCGAAGCCTGCTCACAAGGCCAGGGAGACGCCGAGAATGCCGGAAGGGAGGCAGGGACCGCTCCTGCCATCGAAGGAAGGCCCTAGGCTACGAGAAGGTTTTTCAGAAGGTAAAGGCACTTTATCCTCGACGTTATGAGACAGATCTAGATGACTACAGGCAGAGAAGCCTCCTTTTTCACCACCAGACCGTTCTGGGTTACCACATTGGACATTTGAGAGATTCCAATCATGTATGGACAAGCTGGATAGATGTATGTCTACTCCTGAACATAAAACACCCAAGAGGCCAAGGGAGGTCCTTCATGAAGACCCCAGGGCTAAATATCCTAGACTATTTGACCCCACCCCCTTCAAATGGAGACTAATACTTATGACCTCACTGAAGAAGACTCTCACTTCCAAGAGGATGAGGAGTTCTTAAATAGTGAAGACCAACAGAACCTCGAAGAAGGTTTGGAGGAAAACCCTGACATAGGTGGGGGGGGGGGGCTTTGAAGAAGACCCAGATGAAGGTGGCTCACAGCCTTGGCGGTCCCCAACAGCGTCTACAGACCCTGAGATCCTGAACCTTTCCTCTCCTCAAACCACACCGGTCAGGAACCCGTCACCTATAGATGACCAACCCACTTCGCGCTACTACGGAAGGCATCAGCGCACTTTGAAATTGAGACTGGGGAAATTACTCCCGATATTGATTTTGTAGAAAAAATAATTAAGGAAAAACCTCCCACTAGCCAGACCATTCCCCTCCTCGCCTCAGTTATGAGACGAATCATCCCATCGCTGGCTACACCTGCGTTGGTTAGAGGGGTCAACCCTAGAATTGAAAAACTGTTTACTCCCTCTCCTTCGGACCCATTATACATTAAGGGTCACTCAATACCAGATTCCTTGGTGGTAACTACCACAAGAAAAAGGGCAGGGGTTCCGCTATCAACTAGCGAAGCACCCCGGACAAGGAAGGAAAGAAACTCTATGCCCTGGGTAAGAGAATTACAGCCTCGGCAGCTTTTTCCACCAGAATAGCCAATAATAATACCTTACTGGCAAGTTATGCTGATGCCCAAGGGGGAAACCTATGCCAAGACCTCGAGGAAGTCCCTGAGCCCTTAAGAGCTCGCTTGTTAACCACTGTAACAGAAGGAACTCTGGTTAACCAGAGCATCATTAAAAACAAAACTTGATGCTGCAGAAACGGCTGGCCGTTCTTTAGTCCAGGGGATACTTCTGAAGCACCATGTCTGGCTCCGTAACTCAGGTTTTAAGCCAGAAACCCAGGTGTCACTCATTAATAAACCAATAGAGGATTCTAACCTCTTTGGGAAAGCGGTGGACGACGCACTGGAGACCGCGAAGATGGATTTCGACACCCTAAAGACTTTAGACCAGATCTCAAGGCCTCCCAATAAGCGAGGATTCGGCAACAAATGCTTTTTTCGAGGCCAACGTCAACCGCAACAACAGCAGCACACTGCAGGCAACTGGTCCTCTACTCAGGGAACCAGTGGCCAATACACTCAAAGAGGACAACGCCGTAGAAAGGGTAGAGGTCGGGGCCCCACTCCCAAAGGTTCCCCGGCTACCAACACCAAATGACCCGAAGGTTCGGGTCCCCTCCCATGCATCGCCGGTCGGGGGCCGGTTAACATCTTTCCTACCAGCATGGGAGGGAATAACATCAGACCGCTGGGTATTGTCAACTATAGCCCGCGGTTACTGCATAGAATTCAGTCGGTCCCCCACGTACAGACCCCCAAGGGGACGACGCCTATCACTAGAGCACCTCGCCATCCTTCTTCAATAAATGGAACTGCTGCTACTAAAAGGAGCAATAGAGGTTGTGCCTCTATCACAGGTAACGGAAGGTATTTATTCAGTGTACTTCCTTGCACCCAAAAAGGACTTAACCATGCGCCCTGTATTAGATCTGCGCCCAGCAAACAAATTTGTCAAACCTCAAAAGTTTTGCATGGTGACCTTACAGGAAGTAATTCCCCTGCTTTCACAGGGAGATTACATGACAACACTGGACATGAAAGATGCATACGTTCATATTTTAATGTTGCCAGCGCACAGAAAATACCTCAGGTTCATGATAGAGGGCAAACGCTACCAGTTCAGAGTGCTACCCTTCGGCATAGCGTCAGCGCCAAGGGTATTCACAAAAGTACTGGCAGTGGCAGCGGCCCACCTGCGCAGGTTGTCCATCCCAATATACCCTTACCTCGACGATTGGCTCATAACAGGGGATTCTTACGAGACATGCTTCTCAAATGCCCAAAAGATTGTAGACTTTTTGTTCCAACTGGGCTTCTCCATCAACGAGAAAAAGTCCAGCCTAGACCCCAGCCAGATCAAACAATTCCTAGGGGTTCTAATTCGAACAAAGGACGGCCTCGTCTTCCCCTCCAATGAGAGTGTCCAAAATATGCTGTTTCAGTTCCCTATATATGTGGCCGGTCGAGAGGTGACGGTACGCAAAGCAATGCGTTTGCTAGGAATGATGGCGGCATGTATATATTTGGTACCTCACGTGCACCTGCGCATGCGCCCAATGCAAGAGTGGCTCAGCAGCCAGTGGTGTCAGGCCAGCGGACAATGGGACGATCTAGTGGTGGTCTCGCAGGCCTTGGTTCTCTCGCTACAGTGGTGGTCAAAGGAAAACCTTGTAATAGGGAAACCATTGGCCACCCCTGCAGTAGAAGCCACTCTAACCACAGACTCATCCCTCACAGGATGGGGGGCTCACCTATCCCATCAGACTGCACATGGATTTTGGACTCCGAGTGTAGCGGCCAAACACATAAACTTGCTGGAACTGCTAGCGGTCTTCAAGGCACTGAAGGCTTTCCAGGCATACCTGCAAGGGAAGACAGTGATGGTCCTCACAGACAGCACCACAGCCATGTACTACCTGAACAAGCAAGGGGGCACGCACTCTCCAGGACTGTCCAAGCTGTCCCAGAACATCTGGAAGTGGGCTCTCAAACACATGTTCCTATTGTCACAACATGTACCAGGGGAACTCAATCTGCTAGCAGACGAACTCAGCAGAGACTTCCCTCTGCCCGCAGAGTACGAATGGCGGTTACGAGAAGACATCGTCTTTGACGTTTTCACACAATGGGGATTCACAGAAATAGATCTGTTTGCAACTCTGGAGAACTCCCAATGCCAAGATTACACCTCCAGGTAGCCCCAGAACCGATCCAAGGGGAACGGTCTCTGGATATCATGGACAGGGAAATGTGTTTAAGCCCCCCCCCCCCCCACTCCCCTTCTCAACAAAATGGTGCACAAGATGCACCAGGAACCAGTCACCATGATACTAGTTGCCCCTATGTGGGCCCGGCAGCCATGGTTCGCTCACCTGATGGAGATGTCTCGATCTCCACCGGTGAAACTACCCTGCCCATACAACATGCTGTCACAGGACAGGGGCAAGACGATACACCCATGCCCACAGACCATGAATTTAGCAGCCTGGCTCCTGAGGTCATAGAATTTGGACATTTACAGCTCCCTCAAAGATGCATGGACATTCTTAGGGAGGCTAGAAAACCTAACACTTGTTACTGCTATTCTAGCAAGTGGAAGAGATTTGTCATCTGGTATAGAGGTAAGAGCATCAGCCCCATTGACTGCTCTCCCACACAGATTGTTCTTTACCTGACTCACTTATTAGACTCAGGATTGGTCTTTAATTCTATTAAAGTTCATCTAGCTGCACTTTCCGCATACACCACTTCTCATCACAAAGTGTCATGGTGGAAAGTCCCAGTTATTAAAGCCTTCATGGAGGGAGTAAAGAGGATACCCCCTCCTATAGCTAACCCAGCTCCCGGATGGGACCTAAATGTGGTACTTACCAGGCTTATGGGCTCACCCTTTGAACCCATGCACGAGGCATCCCTTAAGAACCCCACTCTTAAAACTGCTTTCTTAATAGCTATCACCTCCATTAGGAGAGTGAGTGAACTACAAGCACTGTCTATACTAGACCCCTTTGTAACAGTTCACAAGGATAAGGTGGTTCTACGCACACATCCTAGGTTTGCACCTAAATGTTCCATGTCAAACAGTCAATAGAACTACCAACGTTCTTTCAAAATCCTTCAAATTTGGGAGAAAGGAGCCTGCATACACTGGATGTGCACAGAGCCGTCATGTTTTATATGGAAAGAACTAGACCTCTGAGAAGGACTAATCCGTTCTTTGTCTCGGTGGCAGCAGGAAGAGAAGGAGATGCAGTTTCAAAATCCACTATATCTAGATGGATTGTCCAATGCATCACTCTCTGTTTCTCTCTTGCTAAGAGAGAACTACCCTTCAAGCCGAGAGCACATTCTTCTCGAGGCACTGGGGCTTCAATAGCATTCATTGCAAATGTCCCTCTTGAGTCCATTTCAAAGCAGCAACCTGGAGTTGTGTACACACCTTTACAAAACACTACTCTCTAGATGCCCACTCTAGCTCTGATTCCCAGGTTGGACAAGCAGTATTAAGACATCTTTTTTCTAATGTTCCTTCTCACAACCCACCTCCAACTCTGGGTACTGCTCGCTAGTCTATGCACAGCATGTGATTCTAAGCAGATTAACAAACATCAGAAGACAATGCATTACTTACCGTAAAAGCATTTCTGATGGTTGTATCTGCTTAGATTCACATGCGCCCACCCTTCCTCCCCGCTCGAATGGAAGGAACATAGACATCCTTTATCTCTCTTTTCTGTACTCACTCACGTCTAATAGGCTCCCTCAGGGCAGAAAAAATACAAACAGAGGGACCTCGACGCGTGAGGTGACCACTGGATGTCGGACTATGCACAGCATGTGAATCTAAGCAGATACAACGTTCAGAAATGCTTTTACGGTAAGTAATGCATTGATATATATATATATATATATAATACCTGGTCATTGGATCTCAATATGTACATAAAGTAATAATGGGTCAGAAAAACTATGAGCAAATGTTAAATTCTCTCTTTTCAAAATCAAGCCAACAAATATGGACATTATTGAATGATGCTGAAGCCACAGGTACAAATACATTATTATTGATTCCTATATCGGAAGCAGCATGGGAAAAACATATAACGCAGGCGCAATGGAGAAATCGCTAACGATACAAACTCCAGTAATAGATACTTCCAGTTTACATAATCTCAACTTTGACCACCTTGACATATTGATAACAATCAAGAAATTAAGCAGTTCTAGAGCCCCTGGACCGGATGGTCTAACCAATCTCAAACTCAAAAAACATCCAGAAAAAAGGGCAAACAACATTTTAAAGCAATAAAGCATCTAGGAAAGATTCCTAGCAGTTGGAAGCACCCAATCATAATTCTGATATTTAAAAAAGGAAACAGAAACCTTCCCATCAATTACAGGCCGATAGCCCTACTATATACAATAGGAAAGATATTTGCTCGATTAATACTGAAAGATATAAAGAAAATGGCTGTTGGAAAACAAACTAGTAGACCCATATCAAGCAGGGTTTGTAGAAGGCCTAGTTACCTCCATAAACCTAGTACTACTAACAGCATTAAAGAAACAAACTGACACAAGCAAAGAACCACTTTATGTGGCTTTTATAGACTTCCGCCTGGCTTTTGATTCTATATCTAGAGAATTATTATTGGAAAAACTAAAAGAAGATAATGGCCCGAAACACATTTTTGAAGCAATTTATGAAGTATACACACAAACAACTGTACAGGCAAGACTAACACAGGATGGCATGCTGACAACATTCTTGAGCACCACATGTTGATTGAAACAAGGCTGTGTGCCTGCAGCAACTATCTTCAACTATTATATCAGAAATCTTAAGTCTATTGGCGCAGTAAGATCATTTCCACCAAAAATGAATTCTCAAATCCTATCACACTTACTGGATGCGGATGATCTGGTGTTATTTGACTAGACGCTGATAGGATTGCAACGCCAACTAACAGCGCTGAACCAGTTTGCAGTTCAAAATCATTTGGATATCAATATCGACAAATCAAATATCTATTATGCAAATTCACCCAACTGGATCATTAAATAAACGGCAGAAGTTTAAATGGCAAATTAGAGAAAAAACTTTGGTAATAACAAAAACGTACAAACATCTGTGAATTAATATAAATACTCACAAATCAGAACAACCATTTAAAACAGCAATAGAAGAAAGAGTGCAATCCCCAACATCACACGCTATGAACTAGGTCTGGTACCAATGATACCATAAAATGATATGCTAAATTTACAAACATAGAAGCACATAGAGACACCATGATACTGATCCTAGCGAAACTTGTGCAAGGAAAGAAACAAAATCCTTTAACATGGGTCCAAAATTGTATCACACAAATGAAGGAAATAGACCTTGACCTAAACCTGCACAGATCGAATCCGAAGAGAGCAAAAACAAAATGCTGGCAAGTAGCGTGGATCCAAAATTGGAAAGAATGCCAACAAATATAGAACGTTTAAGACCGGAAATTTCCAACTTAAAAGGATGAATACCTTACTGAATTACCTAGAGAAATTTCCTAGCAAAGCATAAAGAAACTAAATAATAAGACTAAGATTTATCAATAAGAACAAAAGAGCCACAGAATAATCGATGCAGATTCTGTGAATTACCAGAAGCAATTGAAACTTAACATTTATTAACAGAATGTACAAAACTGTACTTGCTTCATAAAGAAATATTTCATAAACATTTTGATCATAATCGCACCTTGGATAACACACAAATGTGGGACCTCATTTATAACGCATCTAAAATATCACCAAATCTAGATATAATAAAATTTCTAACGAAACTGAACATTGATACCAGAACTGATTTAGAAATCAAAAATGGAGACTAAGAAATGAAATGCCCCATTTTTAAAATGATCGTTTATTATCTGAACAGCAAGTTGTATTGAGCATCGACTTTTACATAAGACGAAGTTATTTCCTTTTTATTACTTATTTCCTTTTTTTTTTTTCGTGTGATTTTGTGGCCTTCGAGAAAGCATTTTTTGAGGTTTTTCAGTCACCCAGCTTGGCAGCCACTGCACAGAACCAGTTTATGGACCTAAAACAGGGATCAAGTGATATACATCAGTCGATTTCGTCAATTGGCAACTGATTCACAATGGCCCGAAGTGACTCGAGACTGTTTTTCCAGCGAGGTTTGAGAGAGGCGTACAAAGATGAATTGCTTCACATACCCGAACCAGACACCCTGCAGTCCCTTCAGGAACAAGTCCTACGGATCGATCATTGATTGGCAGAACGAAGGGGCGAAAGACGTCGGATGGAAATAGCATATCCAAGGTATTTTCCTCTACCAGTCGGAGCTTCAAGTAGCTCAGAGGCAGGTCCTGAACCTATGCAATTAGGGGCGCTCAGTGGTCCTTTGTCCGAGACAGAAAAGAAATGCAGAAGGGATCTCCGTTTATGTCTGTATTGTGGTGCAGCTGGACATTATCTAGGTACCTGTCCTTTGCGACCACCCAAGAAGTCGGAAAAATAATAGGTCTGTCGCGTATGGGGAAGGCAACGACAGGCCCTTCTTGCCTTCCAGGTTCGGAGATGACTCTTTGAACCATGCAACCAGTAGTCCTTATGGCATTACGGATCACAGTTACCTGGCAAGACAAATCGATTGCTGTATTGGGTCTCTTGGATTGCAGAGCCTCGGGCAATTACATTGATGTGGAATTCGCCATGAAGAAAGGAATACCTCTGCTGGACAAGAGCTATGCTACCTTGGCGGATGTGATCGATGGCACTCCCTTTGCTTCCGGTCCCATTCAACAACACACCGGGGTTCTACAGCTTCAGATCGAAGAACACTGAGAAATGATTTCTCTAGATGTGATTAAGTCGCCTTCTTACCCAATAATTTTGGGCTCGCCCTGGTTGCTGTACCACAATACCAACATTAATTTGGTAACCCCAATACTAACATTCGCTTCGGATTGCTGTATTCAGGAGTGCTGTTCTTCCAGATCCATTTCAGAGGTCTCTACGATAGCTACTCAGACGGAGGGAAACGGGATTCCCTGCTTATGTTCTTTGTCGGCTGTGCCACCTGAGTATGCAGAATACCATGCTGTCTTTTCTGAACCTGGTGATATTCCCTTGCCGCCTCATAGGGCCTTTGAGTGTGCCATTGAACTACTACCTGATGCTGTGATTCCACATGGTAAGGTGTATTCCTTGGCTTCCCACAGGACTATATGGATGAATGTCTTCGAAAGGGGTATATCGCGCCTTCCAAGGCTGCGGCGGGATTTCCATAGTTTTTTATCAAGAAAAAGGAGAGCACCCTACGCCCTTGTGTCGATTATCGGTAGTTGAATATCACACGGAAGGACCGATATCCACTGCCTTTGATACGTGACATCATGGAATCCCTGCGCACTGCCCATGTGTTTTCTAATTTGGACCTACGAGAGGCATACTACTTGGTATGGATTAGACCCAGTAACGTGTGGAAAAAGGCCTTCAATACACCGTCTGGGCACTTCGAATATCGGCTTATGCCATTCGGTCTATGCAATGCCCCAGCCGTTTTCCAACTTTTTATGGATGAGATCTTTTCAGACCTGATTGGGGTGACCGTATGGGTATATCTCGATGATATACTGGTGTTTTATAGGGCTAGAAAGGAACACATATGCCATGTGAAGGAAGTCCTCAGTCGGTTACATCAAAACCACTTGTTTGCCAAGGCCGAGAAATGCCTTTTTCATCAGGACAGCATTGAATTTCTCGGGTTATGTGATCAGCGGGTCCGGCATACACATGCAACCTGCCAAGTTGTGTGCTATCCATGAGTGGAGACAACCTTATGATTTGAAGTCCCTTCAGCGATTCCTAGGATTCACCAATTTTTACAGACACTTTATACCCTGCTTCTCACACTTAACTGCTCCTTTGTCCGATCTGACTAGCCGCAAGACACCTTTTGTGTGGAATTCCAAGGGTACCCCTGCTTTTGAACGACTGAAGGAGGCCTTTCGCACTTCTGCATCACCCCGACGAAAATGGGCCATTCATCGTAGAGGCTGACGGATCGGATTTTGCTGTTGGATCAGTCCTGTTACAGAAGGATCCTCAGTCGGGAACAGAATTTCCTGCGGTGTACTATTCACGGAAATTAACATCTAGTGAACGGAATTATGCTGTTATCGAAAAGGAGCTCCTGGCCATAAAGGTTACATTTGAAGAATGGCGTTGCCACCTTCTGTGAGGACGATTTTCGGTGGAAGTCCGCATTGACCATCCAAATTTACAATACCTACATTCTCTTCAGTCCTCTCGCCAGGCCTGTTGGGCCTTTTTCTTCTCTCACTATGACTTCACCATTACCTACATTCCTCATGCTCAGAATTTGAAGGCTGATGCCCTGACTCGCTCTTTTGAGGATAACATAAGGCAGGACTGCCAGAATCGACCATTGATCGCTCCGAAGCAATTTCTGATGGTGCTCTCACACTACCTGCATACCATCTTACAAGATACCTTGGCGGATCCCATTCGGACAATGTTGTTGAAACGCCCCCAAGAAAGAGAGAGTAACGGTCTGCTGTTCTTTCGTAACAGATTGTACATTCCCACTGAGTCTCTTCGAACTGCTGTTTTACAGGGACCTCATGACTCTAAGATTGCAGGGCATCGTGGCATCCGGGCTACCCAAGAATTGGTCGCCAGACAATTGTGGTGGCCAGGATGGGCCGGTCAGACCAAGCAGTATGTGGAATGCTGTCCCGTGTTTGCCCAGGTAAAGATTCCCCAAAGGAACCCTCTTGGTCTACTGCAACCTACTGAAACCCCGCCCTAACCATGGCACACCATTGCCACAGATTTTATAGTGGAACTTCCGCCACCCAAGGGTTATACTTGCATCATGGTGGTCATTGATTGTTTCTCCAAGTTGGCCCACTTCATTCCCTTTACGAAGATTCCCTCCGTGGGGTGTATGGCACAAGCATTCCTGCATAACTTCTATCGCTTGCATGGGCTTCTAGAAAAGATCATCTCCGACCGAGGATCCCAGTTCGTCTCTGCCTTCTGGAAGCAGCTTTGTCGTCATCTGGGTATTCATCGAGCTCTCAGTTCTGGCTACCATCCGCAGTCCAATGGACAAACAGAGCGGACTAATCAGACCTTGGAACAGTATCTACGCTGCTTCACCAATGCTTCACAGACCAACTTGGCGACACATCTGGATCTGGCCGAGGTGGCATTCAATAACTGTGCATACCGCCACTGAATTGAGTCCTTTTTTCTGTTCCTCGGGGCAACACCCCAAATTGCTGCCGTTTCATCCTGTTCAGCCCAGCACCGTTCCTTCAGATGTTCAAATGGTCACCAACATCCAGAAACTTCATACCCGAGCGGCTGGTACCCTTGCAAAGGTACGCAAGAGCATGAAGGCACAGGCGGTAGAAATCGAAGTCTTGAGCCTGCATTTCAGGTTGGGGATATGGTGTGGCTCTCCTCCAAAAACTTACTGGTTTGCAGTCTACCAACGAAACTGGCACCACGTTTCCTTGGGCCTTTTTGGATTGTGAAACGTGTATCCCCAGTGGCATTTAAGTTATGTTTGCCCCTGTCTTGGCGGGTCCACCCCGTTCTTCATGTTTCCCTGTTAAAGCCATTTCTGTCCGATCCCTATGGGCGCTCCTACTTCCGTCCCGCTACCATAGACATAGAGGGAACAGAGTTCGAGGTATAGAAGATTTGTGAGTCTCGTTACCTTTGCGGTAGGCTCCAGTTTTTGGTGGATTGGAAAGGTTATTCTGCTTGTGATCGCACTTGGAAACCGAGTGGGAATGTGCATGCTCCTCGTTTGGTGCGAGAGTTCTATCTTCGCCACCCATGGAAACCGGGGGCCCCTGGCCTTTCTGGGAGGGAGCATAGTGTTAGTACACCTACCTATGCTGGGAGGCAGGGTAGTCCTTTGGGGCGAGTCCGAGTCTGGCGGTTGTATCCCCGGTTCTGGGTTTGGAGGAGATGTGCCTTCCTGGGTTCACCTTCATCTGCCCAGCACAGTTAATAAAAGACACTGCCAGAGACTTACCTCCTTTCATCTCCAAATTGATTAATGCCTCCTTTGCCTCAGGTACCATCCCTGCTAACCTAAAACATTCCTCGGTGCTCCCACTCCTCAAGAAACAGACATTAGATCCTCTCATCCCCACTAACTACCGTCCCATTATCAAGGTACCATTCCTACTTAAAATACTGGATAAAGCTGCTTATATCCAGATTCAAAAACACCTAGAATTGCATAAACTCTTAGGAACTAGACAATCTGGCTTCCGCCCACTATACGGGACGGAAACTTCTTTAATTGATTTAAAAACCCAAATTGACGAGCCTAGAGACAAAGGGAAGACAACACTTCTGCTCCTACTTGATCTTTCACCTGCATTCGATCTAGTGGACCACAAGGTCCTCTGTAGACACCTGGACTCTGCCGCACACTTCTCCTCTGAGGCTATCAGATGGATCAAGTCCTTCCTGAGCGAGAGAACCATGAGAATATTCTCTCCATCGGCAGCCGCAGACCCTACCCCCATCCTGTGCGGTGTTCCTCAAGGTTCATGTGTCTCGCCAACTCTATACAACATCTTCACCAAGCCCTTGTTTGATGATCTGGACTGTCTGGGTATCACCTACACTAACTATGCAGATGATACTCAGATTCTCCTCCCGCTTTCTGGGAATCATAGTAAGGACACGAAGTTGGTGAACAGGGTATATCTTATCATCCAGGCATGGATGGCCACTCATGGCCTATGCCTGAAAGATAAGACTGAGCTGATAATCATGGGTACACATG
This sequence comes from Ambystoma mexicanum, assembly GCF_040938575.1. Taxonomy (NCBI): domain Eukaryota; kingdom Metazoa; phylum Chordata; class Amphibia; order Caudata; family Ambystomatidae; genus Ambystoma; species Ambystoma mexicanum. The sequence continues at coordinate 981,306,692 of NC_090927.1, forward strand.
CCAACATTAAAAAACCAGAACAGGAATTTTCCTCATTCAATATTGACTGGAATATCATTAAAGTCTCCAAGGAAGTAAAAACCCTTGGTTTCTACCTTGATTCCACCATGTCCTTTAACAAACCGGTAAAAACCCTTGCTTCCACCACTGCCTACACTTGCAAGCTGATAAGAGCTGGCAAGCCATTCCTCTCTAACGACAGCTGCATGATCCTGGCCAGAGCCTTAATACTATCCAGAATTGATTACTGTAATGCTCTATACACTGGTGCCAATAAAGCACTATCCGGAGGCTACAAACATTACACAATAACGCCCTGAGAGCAGCACTCGGCATAAACAAAAGAACTCATATCTCCTCCATCAGACGCCAACATAAATGGCTTTCTACCAACAACAAAATACAGTTAAAAATGAGATCACTGACCCACAAAGCCTTAAACAACGCAGCCCCTAATTACCTCATAGATAAACCTCATAGAAGAATCTCGCTCAGACCAACTAGAGCTGGTAATGCCAATTGCCTGGCAGTACCTAGATACATGCTTACCACAATTGGTGGTAAGTTTCCCAGTGAAGGCTGCTAAACTCTGGAACTTATTGCCACAAAATCTGAGCGTAGACCAACCCTACCTACATTTTAGAAAAAACGGCATCAAACATTTCATCTCTACTGACCCCTAGTCTCCCATCCTCTAAGTTGTTTCCGTATTTGGCTCAGTATATTCCTACTCGCCCAATATTCCCATTTGAACTTTGTGCCACTATTTGTAAAACTATGTGTAATTTATTCTATTTTTGTGATTCAGTGTATTCTATTGCAACATGTATATTCTTGTAACTCTGTAAGCCTTGCATTTTCTTACTGCTGTGCCCTGTTACCTGGGGGTCTGGTGCACATAAAAAGTGAATAAACAAACAAACCTTCTCATAGGGTGCCATCATGTTCTGTGCGGGCTGTTGCGCGTGCGCCGATAGCATGGCTCGTTGGGGAACGAGCTTGCGTTTCAAGCCTCGTTCCCGCGGAGGCTCTGCATGCGCCGGACCTGTTTGCGCGTCAAGCCTCGCTTCCATGCCGGGTTCCTACTTAAGCGATCTGGACTGGAAACT